>NC_086451.1:342453017-342798017 GCF_028390025.1 Pseudophryne corroboree | reverse complement strand
AAACCTAGCAGGAAAATGATGGCAACCGCACCACCACCACCGTATATTGTAGGGGAGAAAGTGGCTACAGACAATGGCATATTGGTATCTGATAAGAGTATAGTTGATAAATGTACTAATGCTAACCCGTGCAAGTTGTATCCCATTTTAAACTTTCCTCAGGACTGTGAGCAAGAAGATGAGCCCAGCGCGATATCGGCACTCTCTCTAGCAGCCACCATACAGAACACTCAGGTGGGCACGGCCCAACCAGTAAGAGCAGTAGTAAGGCCCCCTAGCGGAGGGATAAGTGAGGTCATGTCCACAGGTAAGTACGGTACCGTACATTATGCAGAGACAATTGCACCTCACATTGTAGAATCAACTCAGAATGATGTAATTGAACTAAATCCTGTCAGGGTGATCGCAGTCCCCAATGGGAGGACTGACGCTCAGGGAGTCACTCCCATCAGGAACATTGCTATGCATTGTCCTTGGTCCCGGACAGAATTGAGGACAATTATGTCTGAATTTCCCGATCCCAGAAAGGATCTAGTCGCATGCCAGAGGTTTATTAAAGAATTAGGTAACGCCACCGAACCCAAAAACAAAGATTGGCGAACAGTGCTACGGGCATGTTTACCCTCCAATATTGACCCCGCGAAATTCATTACTGATTGTAAATTAGACGCAGAAGTACCTCTCACTGATGAGTACACTCAGGAGAATGTACGACAAATCAATCTGCAATTAGGAGTATATTTCCCTACTGTTGTCAAATGGAATAAAATCTTTTCCATAAGACAAAAAGAAGGTGAAACGGCATCTGAATATTTCCATCGAGCACTGCAGGAAATGGCTAGATACACTGGGATCGAGGACATTAAGGAAAATGTACATCACAGGGAGGTTGATGTGTCAGTATTAATGGACGGGTTAAAAGAGACATTAAGAACAAGGGTACAAACCTCTCTACCTAACTGGAGAGGTATCTCGGTGGCTGCATTAAGAGAGTCCGCTATCGAGCACGACCGTAATATCCAGAAAACCAAAACCCCAGGCCCCTGACACATGGAGAAAGCCAAGAGTTTGTTATCTGTGTAAAAGGGAAGGGCATTATGCCAGCAATTGTAACAGCACACAAAAATTCAGACCCCCTAGACAAGTACACGAGCAAAGTTATTAAACACATAATAGGGATCAGGGATCGCATAGGAGAAGTTACGAGCCACACGCAGGGGAAACAAAGAAGCACCCACCAAGGAAGGACTGGCAGACCTCTGAAAATTCTCACCTATCCCCCTCACATATTGTAGCTGCCAGCGCGCTGCGGGAGGGTCACAATATAGAATAGGGGTTGGGCCACACCTGTAGTCTGCAGCCAGTGAAGTTGATTGCTAGCCTTGGTAGAGAACCTGAGGTCACAGTTGATGGAGCTGGTAGATCATTACCTTTGCTTGTAGATACAGCGGCGGCCAGGTTAGTGTTAAATTCAACGGTATGAAAACCACGGCCAAAACAATTTCGGCAATGGGAGTAACAGGAGTAGTACAACACTACCCTTTGAGTAGACCTGCGGAGATTACGATAGGGCCTTTGCAGACCAAGCATTCCTTTTTGTTAGCTGCATCGGCTCCGGCTTATCTACTTGGGAGAGATCTATTGTGTAAAATGGGGTGTGTCGTATATTGTACTCCTGAGGGTGTCTTCTTGGATATACCCGAGAATCACGTTCAGGAAGTGCAGGATATGTTAGACACCCCACAAGGGCTAATGTCGCACTCTGCTGGTATAGACAGGTGTCCATCCAAGGTAGAGGAAATGATCTCACAAATACGGGGATCCCTCTGGACCAAAGATGGACAAGACACTGGATTGATGGCTGGGATAGTCCCAGTAGATATATAAACACACATAGGGGTATATTTACTAAGCTCCCGATTTTGACCGAGATGCCGTTTTTTCTTCAAAGTGTCATCTCGGTTAATCTCGGTCATTTACTAAACACTAATCACGGCAGTGATGAGGGCATTCGTAATTTTTTGCTAGTTCAGGTAATAAATTACGAATGAATACACCATCGGTCAAATTACGCCTGTTTAGATATGAATCTCGGTCATTTACTAAGAAGTGCAAAGCAAAAAAACACAAAACACTGCCGTGAAAAATTACAACTCGTAAAAAAGTCCTAAAAAAAAACAGACCTGCTTTTTTTTTCCGTGATTTGAGATGCATGCAGGGATCCATGAGATCCGTGCATGTATATCAGTGGGAAGGGGTGGGAAAGTGCTTATTTTTGCCCAAAAAATTGCGTGGGGTCCCCCCTCCTAAGCATAACCAGCCTCGGGCTCTTTGAGCCGATCCTGGTTGCAGAAATATGGGGGGAAAAATGACAGGGGTTCCCCCATATTTAAGCAACCAGCATCGGGCTCTGCGCCTGGTCCTGGTCCCAAAAATACGGGGGTCAAAAAGAGTAGGGGTCCCCCGTATTTTTAAAACCAGCACCGGGCTCCACTAGCTGGACAGATAATGCCACAGCCGGGGGTCACTTTTATACAGCGCCCTGCGGCCGTGGCATCAAAAATCCAACTAGTCACCCCTGGCCGGGGTACCCTGGGGGAGTGGGAACCCCTTCAATCAAGGGGTCCCCCCCCCCAGCCACCCAAGGGCCAGGGGTGAAGCCCGAGGCTGTCCCCCCCCCATCCAATGGGCTGCGGATGGGAGGGCTGATAGCCTTTGTTGTAAAATAAAAGATATTGTTTTTAATAGCAGTACTACAAGTCCCAGCAAGCCTCCCCCGCATGCTGGTACTTGGAGAACCACAAGTACCAGCATGCGGCGGAAAAACGGGCCCGCTGGTACCTGTAGTACTACCACTAAAAAAATACCCAAAAAAACACAAGACACACACACCGTGAAAGTATAATTTTATTACATACATACACACATACATACATACTTACCTTATGTTCTCACGCAGGTCGGTCCTCTTCTCCAGTAGAATCCAAGGGCTACCTGTTGAAGAAATTCTACTCACCAGATCCATGGGTCCAGGCTCCTCGGCAAATCCAGGGTTAATCCACGTACTTGAATAAATAAAAAAAAACGGTGTCCCGACCACGAACTGAAAGGGGACCCATGTTTGCACATGGGTCACCTTCCCACGAATGCCAGAAACCCACTTTGACTTCTGTCTAAGTGGGTTTCTTCAGCCAATCAGGGAGTGCCACGTTGTAGCACTCTCCTGATCAGCTGTGTGCTGCTGTCCTCACTGACAGGCGGCACACGGCAGTGTTACAATGTAGCGCCTATGCGCTCCATTGTAACCAATGCTGGGAACTTTCTGCTCAGCGGTGACGTCACTTTAGGTCAACCGCAGGGCAGAAAGTTCCCATCATTGGTTACAATGTAGCGCATAGGCGCTACATTGTAACACTGCCGCGTGCTGCCTGTCAGTGAGGACAGCAGCACACAGCTGATCAGGAGAGTGCTACAACGTGGCACTCCCTGATTGGCTGAAGAAACCCACTTAGACAGAAGTCAAAGTGGGTTTCTGGCATTCGTGGGAAGGTGACCCATGTGCAAACATGGGTCCCCTTTCAGTTCGTGGTCGGGACACCGTTTTTTTTTATTTATTCAAGTACGTGGATTAACCCTGGATTTGCCGAGGAGCCTGGACCCATGGATCTGGTGAGTAGAATTTCTTCAACAGGTAGCCCTTGGATTCTACTGGAGAAGAGGACCGACCTGCGTGAGAACATAAGGTAAGTATGTATGTATGTGTGTATGTATGTAATAAAATTATACTTTCACGGTGTGTGTGTCTTGTGTTTTTTTGGGTATTTTTTTAGTGGTAGTACTACAGGTACCAGCGGGCCCGTTTTTCAGCCGCATGCTGGTACTTGTGGTTCTCCAAGTACCAGCATGCGGGGGAGGCTTGCTGGGACTTGTAGTACTGCTACTAAAAACAATATCTTTTCATTATCACAAATGGCTATCAGCCTCCCCATCCGCAGCCCATTGGATGGGGGGGGACAGCCTCGGGCTTCACCCCTGGCCCTTGGGTGGCTGGGGGGGGGGACCCCTTGATTGAAGGGGTCCCCACTCCCCCAGGGTACCCCGGCCAGGGGTGACTAGTTGGATTTTTGATGCCACGGCCGCAGGGCACTGTATAAAAGTGACCCCCGGCTGTGGCATTATCTGTCCAGCTAGTGGAGCCCGGTGCTGGTTTTAAAAATACGGGGGACCCCTACTCTTTTTGTCCCCCGTATTTTTGGAACCAGGACCAGGCGCAGAGCCCGATGCTGGTTGCTTAAATATGGGGGAACCCCTGTCAATTTTTTCCCCATATTTCTGCAACCAGGATCGGCTCAAAGAGCCCGAGGCTGGTTATGCTTAGGAGGGGGGACCCCACGCATTTTTTTTTGGGATTTTACATTGTTTAATTAAAAAAAAAAAAAATAAGAACCCCAGCACGGATCACACAGATCCGGCCGAGATTGATTGTAAAAAAAAACGGCAGTGTTTTGCTAATCACTGCCGTAAAAATAGGTAAAAAAAAACGAATGACATCGACATCGGAAGCAAAGAAAAATACGAATACGACAGCTTAGTAAATCCATCGTAATCAATTCAAAAAGTTGCAGTTTTACACTGTCGATGTCATTCGTGATTGAACTTTGACCTATTTTCGGAAATTACGAATCTTAGTAAATATACCCCATAGAATTTCTTTTGGGGAACAGACCGATTAGGGAATCATTCCCCGTAATACCTAATCCAGATGTCAAACTTTGTAAAAAAAAATTTTGCCTCTACTAACTTATCTATTACTAAACTCTGTGATTTGTCTTCAAAGTTTCCTCTTCATTTCTTACGTTCACTGACAGGATTATAGTTCAAACGCCACATGCCTGTTCGGTCTTTCAGAGTTCTGCCCAAACCCAGTATATCTCACCAGCATAGGGACACCAGTATCAGTGTGCCTGGGCATGCACAAAGGGTGGAGAATGGGAATGCTGGTGAAGGTAGACTGTGCATAGATACCGATATACATGATGGTGTGACAGCCTGATGGTGAACGCAAATCTGACAAATTTTCTTTTTATTATTTCCCCTCTCTTCTCACTTCCCAAAGATCACACAACTGATAATACACAACAGTTAAACAGATTTATGTTTCTTACAGAAAGGTCGCTGACCCGGAGAGAACATCGTATCACTGGAGTGTCTGTTCCGAGAAGGCTGAGAGGCAGTACTGTTGAGACGGCACCTGAGTGCGGAGAACAACAAGATCAGAGGCGGTTGTCGCACCAGTTTTCTTTTTGCTTTTTTAAAATTATTTTCTCCATCTCCCACTACCCTCCTTCTCTCCCTCCTTTCCTCCCCCTTCTTGTTCCCTTTCTCTCCCCTTAACAAGATGGACTTACCCCAAGAGACTGCATTCCGGGTTTTCCTGTTAACCCTGTTGTTGACCAGAACAGTCTGTTTCGGTGAGAGTCCCAGAGAGGTCGAGAAAGGATCTGGAATGGGTTCTGATGACGAGGACGGATTTGTAGAATTCCAAGAGCAACACATCACTCGAGCAAAGGCGAGTATCAGAAAACGATCTGGTAGTCAGGGAGCTCGGAGGCACCGTGAAGGGTTATTGGCTGAGGAAAATTGCATTTGTAAAAATTGTGAGAACATAGTTGAGGATGAGTGCATCCAGAGATGTCAGTCCAGCCTTAATATCAACATGGACCGTCATCCATTGAGTGATTACCACTCACTAGTGGGTAAGGTTTTAAACCAAACAGAATGCTGGGTGTGTTCACAAGTACCTCAAGATCAGAGCAAGTCAGGATTAGTACCGTACCCTTAAGCAATAGATGAGGTACTTGAATTACGGGGTGGGAGACCGGTGGACAAGAAATTTAATATTTCTAGGCCCCCTAGTTTGAAGCTCCACCAGTACCATGTAGATAGATCCTTATTATGCTTCAACATTTCCAATTTCCGAAAACCAGGAAATTGGGAGGTGACATGGAATAACCAGACCATGGCCTTTTCGCATAGAGCTGATAAGATACCCATAGACTCGCAACTTGTACGCCAAATAGCCAACAGTGGAAGGTATTTTCGGTATAGATATACTCGAGGAAGCAAGACCATGTGGGTTGGAGAAGTATCACCAGGGTACTGTGCTCATATCATCCAGCCTGATACTTGTACTGAGCAGATGGGAGAACTAGGGATTGGGTTTTTCACTTGGAAAGTTTGTAATATGGTAATGTCATATTCTGTCACATATGTTCTCCCCGATGATGCCTATTTCATATGTGGGAGGAAGGCGTATAAGTGGCTTGCCCCGAACTCAGAGGGATTGTGTTATGTTGGAAGAGTGTTGCCAGAGGTCATGACCATAACCCATGATAAGATGAAAGATGTTCACCGCAGTGCTCAGGCTCCTTATACTCATACTCACTATGAACACATCATCAAGAGACACCTCATAGAGAGGACAGAGCACGTAGCCTCTGATTTGATCCACGAATCCACCGGGATTCAATTCCTTCTCGCATTAGACATCACCTCTACTGCCAGAGGAACTATAAATTATAGGTATATCCATGCGCTAGCGAACTTGATAGATAATATCACTGAGATGTATGACGACACCTTCAGGTATACGGGAAGGGAGTTACAAGCTTACAAGACGGAACTGATCCAGTACAGGATGGTCCTTAATTATATCACAGCCGTGACGGGTGGGTACTGTGTCACTTTGGCAACTCAGTATGGTGTGAAGTGCTGTACGTATATTACAAACAGCACTGACGACCCCACAGAGATTATCGATCAAAAGATGGATGATATATTGCAGTTGAAGTGGGAGTTCCGGAGGAGACACAACCTTACCCTGACCGCTGTGGGTAATGAGATGACCGGCTGGGTCTCATGGTTGAACCCACAAAATTGGTTCTCAGGATTAGGAGAGTGGGCTCAAAATGTAATTATGAGTGTAGTGAAGTTTCTCCTTTGTATCCTGGGAGTCATCATAATTATTGGTTTGATATTTAGGTGTGTTCGAATTCTAATGCGGCGCAAGCACGGCACAAAATTAATGAGTTTAAGGAGCGGGGGCATTGTTACAGCAGCAGATTTAATTTACGACCCATCCATAGAGACAGTGTTGTGATAAGACATGATTGCAAATGAATTCCACGGCCTGTTTCTTTTACCCGTTTTTCCTTTGTCTCCACCTCTGCCCAGATCCACCCATCCGGAAAAGACATCAACCCTACCCAAGAATGTTTATGAAAATGTTATGTGAATGTATTTTAGATATGTGTCTTATCTTCATCTCTAAAACCTTCAGTTAATGACACACATAGTCGACAGGTGATATCCACATATACTAGCACTCACATATGTTCCCCCTCCATGTATCATCAACTAAATGTGCACCCCATTTGTTGGAACAAGAAGCCGAAAAGAGCTCGGTAGTGTTTGTCGGCCCACTTACAGACCCTTAATACGGGATAAGAAGGATTTAATGTATACTTCGCAATACCTCGAAGCTTATCTAAAACATATACGGCACGATGATACATGCCCCTCAGACATGGATTCATACATACATGCTTTTTACTATCCCACTAGGTCATACATTTCCTACCTACCACTCTCCCCCGACCATCCAAAACTTCTGTAGATATTGTGTAGATATTTTTCTGTTTAGTGATTAGATAGTGGCAGCTATTGGTGACTGCCAAAGGGTGGACTGTCAAAGTCGAAAAATATTCAAGAACACACAGCACGTATAAGCTGCACACACATGCCCACTGCGCGTGCACTTGTTCTACCGGGCGTGCACATATCCGCAATTTGCGTATGGTCGCTCCCGCGGACCTGCGCATCGGCGCGTGGTATGGCTATTTACGGCAGAGTTTGTGTACGCATGGAGGGCCATCAGAACACATTACATATTTAATCCAAATAGTGCACAATGTACACATAGTCTCCTTGCACCACATCAGAAAGTTATAGCTGTTTAAATGGTTGCAGAACAAAGGGATTCACCTTTACAGGATAAGAGGGGACAGACTAAGGTTATAAGGTGGTACAGGTTGAGTATCCCATATCCAAATATTCCGAAATACGGAATATTCCGAAATACGGACTTTTTTGAATGAGAGTGAGATAGTGAAACCTTTATTTTTTGATGGCTCAATGTCCACAAACTTTGTTTAATACACAAAGTTATTCAAAATATTGTATTAAATGACCTCCAGGCTGTGTGTATAAGGTGTATATGAAACATAAATGAATTGTGTAAATGTAGATACACTATGTTCAATGCACAAAGTTACAAAAAATATTGGCTAAAATTACCTTCCGGCTGTGTGTATAAGGTGTATATGTAACATAAATGCATTCTGTGCTTAGATTTAGGTCCCATCACCATGATATCTCATTATGGTATGCAATTATTCCAAAATATGGAAAAATCCCATATCCAAAATACCTCCGGTCCCAAGCATTTTGGATAAGGGATACTCAACCTGTATTTGGTATCCAGCGGTAGGGTATTTTAAGGGTAACATTCCGGTGTTGGTCTGCTGAAGATCGCATGTTCCTGCGGATAGTTATGTGCAGAAGCAGAATATAGATATAAACTGTATTTACTGTATATTATGTATGCAGCGGGAATCCAGAGGAGACCACCCACAAGAGCAGTTGAGAAAGACATCGCCTACCTTTTCAAATCAACCTATGACCTCTCCTGTACTGTAAAAGTGCATCCCTGTGTCCAATGTACAAAGGGATTACAGTATCCATTGTATTGCTTTTGGAAGACTTGTATAAATAAAGCCTGCTGCAGCCCGGCCAGACACAAGACTCACAACGTTATCTATTTGATGACGGAGGACCGGACCGGGAAGCGCACGCGAATATACTCACGTATGTACATTGACTGTAGCCATTATTCTGTTATATATATTGTCTTGTATTGTAGCGTATAATTTGTATTGTAAACCCCCTTTCAGAAATAATCCACTGTGGTGTCGGAACCCAGCGGTAAACTCACAATTGGTGTCATGTGTTCATTGCCCTGCTAAGGTTTAAAGTGTACTATTGCATAGCATTGCTGTAGAAGGTTTAAAGTGTATCTCTGGGTGTGTATGCGCTGCGAGTTCTTTGTACCGTCAGCGCGGCGTGTGTACGCAAAGTCCGTACACTACGGAACCCTTTTACGCTAATAGCGTAAAAGGTGCGTAGTGTGAATTAAGTATAGCGGCCACAGCGGCTAAAGGTTTAAAGTGTATTTAAGGTGTTTTTAAGGTATAGCTTTCATTCCTGTAAAGATAATCAGCATTATCAATCGCGGGACCGTCGGCCAGTGTGTACGGCCGATACGTCTGTGAACTCCGTCTTTCACAGACGTATCGCGTCGGCCGCGCAGCACAGCCGACGGCCAATATATCTACCGATATATTGGCGCATCGCTGTGTGTACGGGGCGTACACATGCTGCGGCGGCCGGCGGTGATTGACAGCTGAACTGGGCGGGCGCGCCAGTTCATGACGTCAGTCCCCGACGGATCGGGCAGTGTGTATGCACAGCACACTGCCCGATCCGTCCATAGATATATCTGCAGATCAATTGATCTGCAGATATATCTACTAGTGTGTACCCACCTATACACAGCAGCTATGAGCGATTCGTAGTCACACATGTCAGCCACTTCTCGCCGATGCCTGAATGGACACTATTGGGTGGCAAATGGGTGTGTAGACAGAGATGTGACCTATTCTGAGTCTTGCGTATGGGCTGTACACAACACATTTTCAGTTTTATCTTCTGCAACTAACAAGTGCTGTCACTAGTAATGACGTAAGAATGAAGGGCAGGGGCAGTGCGATCAGATGGAATATGGGCAGTTAGTCGTATAGGACTTCTGATAGCAGTAGGGGTCTGAAATTGCAATCACATTATATTCAACTCATAATCAGGCCCAATGCCTGTCCTGCACCACTTGCAGTGGTACTGAGATGGGGTGGGGGGAGGAGTGGGTACTAATTACCTGGCCCTAGTCCTGGGCTGTTGGAGGTCCCAACCCCCCAGGTATACCGATACTTAAGGCCGGCACCATCTTCCCTGTGATATCTTCAGGAAGATGGCGCCCGCACATTGAAAGCAAAGACTCTGGCACTATGCCAGTCTTTGCTCCCTAGAGCACATGCGCCATATTCCCAAATATCACTGGGAAGATGGTGTCGGCCGAGAAGGAGGGAACCGCTCCCCGCAAGCACAGTAAGCAGTGGGTGCCCTTCCCCGCACCCCTTCCTGCCCCACCCGCAGTAGAATTGCAACCCCTGTCTAGGGCAATTATTATGCCACACACATTACTGAGGCCCGGCGTGGCCCTCTACCAGATGTGACCACTTGTATCTGGTATTAATTGAAAAGAAGAAATAAAATGACTATTAGTTTTGATAAAAATAATAACTACCATCTTATTTTTAATGTATGCATGGCAGACTCTGTTATATACTTTATCTGTCTGCATAGCATAATTTAACATATATATGTCATTATAGAGTGCAAATTAATTTCCGTGCCTTCTGCTTTCCTTTCCCGCAGGTTGGTCAGGAGCGTCACACTGTCAGAGAAATGTCCACATTCCCACGATTGGTTTGTGTGCTGAACAAAGGAAGTTGCCTTAGACCAGGCATTCCCAACCACGGTCCTCAAGGCACACCAACAGTGCAGGTTTTAGTGATATCCAGGCTTCAGCACAGGTGACTTAATTAGTAGCTCAGTTATTTTGATTTAACCATCTGTGCTGCAGCCTGGATATCACTAAAACCTGCACTGATGGTGTGCCTTGAGGACCGTGGTTGGGAATGCCTGCCTTAGACACTGCTGAGAAGAGAGAGGATAATATTCCCCCACATCCCCCATCTTCCCTGAAGACGCTCTCCCCCTCTCCAATTCTCCTGTTGAATATTTTTCTGTATTAAAATGGCCGTGTTACAGAATTTTTTTGTTTTGTTATATTTTAGTTTTTTCACCTACTGCCACTATTACTATAGAACTCCATTCTCTGTATATTGTCCTCCTGTTTCAATTATATAGATTTATTCTACCACTGATTAAAATGATAGTTAATTGTTGTTGAAAACATGGAAACCTATACAGATGTCATTGACACAGACCTATTTAGAGGCACATTTGATGCATGTCACAGGGCATTGGAAGGTTAGTCCCTCAGGACTGTTGTGCATGTAATAAATTCAATGTGGTTTTGGTGGAGAAAGTTGGAGGCTGCCTAGCTCAGAAGAGTTGGGCATGGCCTCATGGGACATGATGCTGCAGCACTGTGAACTCTTCCCAAACCTCTTCCCACCTGATAAGTGGGAAATTTATCAAACCTTCTAAAGAAGACAATTGGAGATGTTGCCCATAGCAACAAATTAGGATTTTGCTATAATTTTTACAAAATATACTAGATAAATGATAGAATCTGATTGGTTGCTATTGGCCCTTTAGAAGAGTAGATAACTGGTGGGAATTCTAGTCTGTGCGAATAGCTGCCAGGCATAGTTGCAATGCCCAGGTGATCACATGTTGGTCAATTACTGTAGTGAGAACATTGCAAGTTATAGAGGTGCCAGGGAAAACTTGTAATACCGGCCAGCACAATGTGTTGTTTCGGGACAGCAAATCAAGTTGATGCAGAGGAATTGAATCCCCCTTCATGGTTGGGAGATAGGTGTTTTTTGTACATATTATAGCTAGTAAGATACAACTATCTCAGGCAGTAACCTTCTCTGGGTTCCAATAAATAGGTCGACAGTGTCTAGGTAATCAGTAAATAGGTTGACCCCATATGGTCAACATGGTCAAAAGGTAGACAGTGCTTAAGATCAATAGGAACAAAAGGCAGACACGGTCAACAATGGTCGACGCAAGATTTATTTATTTTCCTTGTTTATCCAACTTTTGCTTGTTTTACTATCCACATGGACTATGATTGGAAATAGTAACTTGTGGTGAGCGAGCGCAGCTAAGGTTGCCACCTCACCCCTTTAATTCTGGACACATATCACTTTTACACAGGTTCTGTGGCTGATTAAAACCAGGTGAAATGGAGTCTTGAAGTCAGCCAGCCACAGAACCTGTGTAATTAATATGTGTCCAGAATTAAAGGGATGAGGTGGCAACCCTAAGCGTAGCGGTAGTGGACCTTTGCCGAAGCGTGGTGGGCGTAGCGAGCCTGCGAGGGTACACATCTCTCCTAATTGTACTTAGATATGGTTAACCATACAAAATGACACAAAAAATACTTTAAAAACTTGTGTTGACCTTTTTTGTGTTGACCATTGTCATGTTGACCTTTTGACCCTGTCGACCTTTTGTACCTGTCAACCTTACCCACTGTCTAGTTTTGCCTGTTGACCTTAATGATCTTTTGACCCTGTCAACCTAATGCATGTCGACCATATCGGTTCGATCTAATGACTAAACCATAGGTCTTCCACTTGCGGCCCTCCAGCTACTGTGGAACTACACATCCCAGCATGCCCTGTCACAGTTTTGCTATTAAGGCATGCTAAAACTGAGGAAGGGCATGCTGGGATGTATAGTTCCACAGCAGCTGGAGGGCCACAGTTTGAAAACCTATGAAAACAGTGTATATCAGGGTTGGCCAAACCGGTCCTCGATATCTACCAACAGTTCATGTTTTCCAGGCCTACTGGAGATCTGTAGAATTGTCAGTTAGGAATTAATGCAGCACATCTTAATTAGTAATGACTACACCTGTGCACCAGCTAGGTGGTCTGGAAAATGTGAACTGTTGGTAGATCTCGAGGACTGGTTTGGCCAGCCCTGGTGTAGATCTTGTATACCACAGCCACCCACTCCCTCCCTGTACACACCATAACTACCATTGTCCCTGTATTAGATGTCCTGTTTACATTTTCGGATATCATTATCTGACAGACACAGCAAAGAGAAACTGCTGTTAGCTGTCTCATTACATTACACCCAACACCATAAGCACTAGGAAAGATAAGATGTGATTTATTTCAGCATAATATAACTTGTGTGCTTTCTAATGGACCTGCCAGACACTGCAGAGGAAATGGCTGCTGGGCAGAGAGTTATTTTTGTGATGTTGTTAATGAGCATGCCAGCACTGCAACTGTGTACATCAAAAAGAAGGGTGACAAATTTAACCGCAGAGTTCTAAAGATAATTAAAGGGAAAATTGATCTTCTCTTATTCTATTTAGTCTTTTATAAAAAATAGATTAGCTGCAATGCTGATGGACACAGAGTCTTTCCAGTGCTACTGTATATTTACTTCCCATAAATCCAAAGTTTCTCACTTCCACTTATAATAACCTAATTGCTCACAAGTTGCCATTAAGCTGGTACAGAGTATGAGAATAACTCCATTAGCAGTGAAGAGTATAATTATGAAACTACATTAAAGAAAAGACACTGCCCTAACCCTAAAAGTGATAGAGCAGGGCCGAAGCTAGGATTTTTGTCACCCGTGGCAAGGCAGTAATCTGGCAAACCCCCCCCCATCACCCCCCGATTCCTCCCTCCCTCCATATTTGGTACCAGCATTGCTAGTCTAGCGGCACCCACTAAATAGCTGCACCCTTTCCCCAATGCCAGGACCCCCTCTCCTACCACCTGAAGCCCTCCTGCGGGCAGGCGGTGGCCCAGACCATAGTACATACCCTCCCCCCTTATTTACGGCACAAGTACTGTGGGGAGGGGAGGATGTTCCTGACATTGGGTGAAATTACACATTCTGGAAGATTGGGGGTGATTAGCAGGCTATGCGGGGTAGGAGGGACTTGGAGTGTGTGGTTGAAGAAGGATCTATTCTACAGGATATATAGTGCTGACAGCAATGTAGTACTCAGTTACCCTGTTCTATGTTCCTGTAGATCTCAGGACTGAGGGCGTTTTATGACCACCCACGGGTGGCTGAAAGTACACTGCATGCAAGGATGTTGTGTAGCACTGTGTCATTGGCCGCGTTAGCAGCAGATACAGATAATGGCCTGCACTAGCAGAGACACGTCAGCCATTGGAGGTCCCGGCGCTGTTGGTTCCTGCTGAGAATGAACACGCAACCAGAGCTGTACTCCCTGCCTCTGGTGATTACTCATTACCCACCCTGATGCCCCTGTTTACTGCCCTGACCTGTTATTCCTTGCAGTTACCCTTACCACCTTTGCCTCTGTGTCCCGCACTCCGGTTGGGTGGCCAGCGAGAGAGGGAGGAGGAAGCAACTCAAAGAGGCATGTTCAGAGAGAAACAGAGATTTACTACAGGGAGAGTGTCACTGACCTAGGTTGGGGGTGTTGAAGAACTTGAGAGCAGTGATTAAGACTCTGATGATTTGAAGAACTTGAGAGCGGTGGTTAAAGACACTGATGATTTGAAGAACTTGGGAGCGGTGGTTAAAGACACTGATGATTTGAAGAACTTGAGAGCGGTGGTTAAAGACACTGATGATTTGAAGAACTTGAGAGCGGTGGTTAAAGACACTGATGATTTGAAGAACTTGAGAGCGGTGGTTAAGACACTGAGGACTTGTATAACTTGAGAGCGAGGGTTAAAGGCACTGAGGACTTGTATAACTTGAGAGCAAGTGTTAAAGGCACTGAGGACTTGTATAACTTGTGAGCGAGGGTTAAAGGCACTGAGGACTTGTATAATTTGAGAGCGATGTTTAACCTGCAGCCCACGCTGACTCCAAGAAGTACTGGTGACTAGAGCGCAGTGGAACCCAGCAGCGGCTGGGAACGCTGGAAGCTGTGCAACAACTGACACCTGGAAGTGCCGGAGACACTGGGGTATGCTGCAGAGAGATCCGCCGAGGACAGAAGCACTGGCATCCACTTCAGGTGAAAAGACGATACTCAGGCGCCGAGGCGCTGCCCGGCGTCTGCCTTTGAATCTCCCGCCTCCGCTGGATTGGCGGAACAGTCTGATGACGTCACCTGCTCCCCGCCCACGTGGTGTCATGGCGGCGCCCCTGCCCCGGAGAACCGCCGGGAGCCGCGCCAGCCAGGCGCCGGAGCCCGTGGACCACCGAAGGCAGAGACCGCAACACAGACCAGCAGGCACGCAGGGGTAAGCGCGGTGAACGCCGCCTATGGCGTGTGACAGTACCCCCTCCTCCAGGAGTGGCCCCCGGACACTTTCCAGGTTTTGTTGGATGTCTGGAATGGAAAATCCGCACCAGTCGGGGAGCCATCACTTCAGTAGCCTTGACTCCTCTCCTCGGGGCCAAAACCTTTCCACTCCACCAAATACTGTAGATTCTTGTGAAGATAATGAGAGTCAAGAATAGCTTTGATTTCAAAGTCCGTTCCAGCTTCAGACTCTGCAAAGGTTGGCCTTTGGGACTTTAAATGGAACCGGTTTATAATAAGAGGGCGAAGGTGAGAGACATGAAAGGAGTTTGGTATCCGGAGGTGGGAAGGCAATCCCAATTTGCAGACAACCGGGTTCAGAACTTGTAACACGGGGTAAGGACCAATAAACTTTGGGGCGAATTTCATAGTGGGCACCCTTAACCGGAGGTTGCGGGTGGAAAGCCATACCCTGTCACCAACCTTGTATTGGGGAGCTGCTCGTCGCTTCCTATCCGCAAAGAACTTATAGCGGCCGGAAACTCTCTTGAGATTAGCATGAACTCGACTCCAAATTTGGCTGAAGTGCCGAAGAGTAGAGGCTGCAGCAGGAACATCCTCCGGAGGACAAATGGATAATTCAGGAACTTGAGGATGGAACCCATAATTAATGAAAAATGGGGACTCACCAGTCGAAGAGTGGTACAGATGATTATGAGCAAACTGGGCCCATGGCAACAGTTCCACCCAATCATCTTGCGAGGGAGAAAGATAAACACGGAGAAAAGTCTCTAAATCTTGATTGACGCGTTCAGTTTGCCCATTGGTTTGTGGATGGTAAGCGGATGAAAACTTGAGTTTTATATGTAAGGCCGTACAGAGAGCTCTCCAGAATCTTGCAGTGAATTGTACCCCCCGGTCAGAGACGATTTCCTGAGGTAAGCCGTGCAGGCGGAAATGTTCTCGGATAAATAACAAAGCCAACTTGGGAGCTGATGGTAACCCAGTCAAAGGTACAAAATGTGCCATCTTAGAGAAACGGTCGATAATTACCCAGACAGTATTGTGACCCTTGGAGATGGGCAATTCGGTGACAAAGTCCATAGAGATATGGGTCCAAGGCCTCTGAGGAATGGACAGTGGATGCAACAACCCCGCAGGAGGCAAACGAGGAATTTTGTGCTGAGCACACTGAGGACATGAGTTGACATAATCTTGAATATCCTTCTTCATAGTGTCCCACCAGTAAGACCTTCGTAGAAACTCCCACATCTTTTGAACTCCAGGATGACCGGAAATCTTGGAAACATGAGCCCACTGCAACAACCTTGGTCGAAATTTAGCTGGCACAGACATTCTCCCAGGAGGAGGAC
The DNA here is from genome assembly GCF_028390025.1 of Pseudophryne corroboree. Taxonomy (NCBI): domain Eukaryota; kingdom Metazoa; phylum Chordata; class Amphibia; order Anura; family Myobatrachidae; genus Pseudophryne; species Pseudophryne corroboree. Next base: position 342,781,511 of record NC_086451.1, on the reverse strand, counting down.
CCAAAGCGGTGGGAGCCGCTGACATAGAAACTGGACTGAGAATCAAAGCCTTCTCAACGGAATTCTCCTCATTCGAAGCTGTTAAGGAACGGGATAAAGCATCAGCCTTGGTGTTAAAAGTCCCAGCCCGGTACTTAATAACAAACGAAAACCGGGTAAAGAAGAGCGCCCATCTAGCTTGACGAGGATTCAAGCACTGGGCCGTCTTGAGGTACACCAAATTCTTATGATCAGTGAAAATTGTAATTAGGTGTTTAGCACCTTCCAAAAGATATCTCCATTCCTTCAAGGCAGATTTTATTGCCAAAAGCTCTTTGTCTCCAATGGTGTAATTCTGTTCCGCAGGAGAGAATTTGCGAGAATGGAAACCACATGGATGTAACTTCCCATCTGGAGCGTACTGCGAAAGCACGGCACCTATGCCTACCGAGGAAGCATCAACCTCCAAGAAGAATAGTTTTGAAAAATTTGGTTGTTGAAGTACTGGAGCGGACATAAAGGCTGCCTTTAACTGAGCAAACGCTGCTACAGCTTCGGAGGACCAATGACTTGGGTCAGAACCCTTCTTGGTTAGGGCAGTTATAGGTGCCACAATGGTAGAGAATCCCTTTATGAATTTCCGGTAGTAATTTGCAAAGCCCAGAAATCGTTGTACCGCTTTCAAGGAAAGAGGCTGAGTCCAGTCCCTGATGGCAGTGAGTTTCTCTGGATCCATACGAAGCTCCATGCCCAAAATGATGTATCCAAGAAATGAAATAGAAGGAACCTCAAAAGTACATTTGGAAATCTTGCCATAAAGATGATTCTCTCGCAATCGAAGAAGTACCTTTTTGACCTGTACTCTGTGCTCTGTGAGATTTTTAGAAAATATCAGAATGTCATCCAAATATACCACTACACTTAGGTATAGCATATCCCGAAAGACTTCGTTAATGAATCCATGGAAGACGGCAGGGGCGTCGCTGAGGCCAAACGGCATTACCAGATACTCGTAATCCCCGTCCCTGGTATTGAAGGCCGTCTTCCATTCGTCTCCCTGTTGGATACGTATCAAATTATAAGCTCCCCTTAAATCAAGCTTGGTGAAAACTCGGGCTCTGCGAACCCTATCAAAAAGCTCCGTAATGAGCGACAAAGGATACTTATTCTTAATGGTGACATCATTTAGACCACGATAGTCAATACATGGTCTCAGCCCTCCGTCCTTCTTCTTCACAAAAAATAAACCCACCCCCGCTGGAGAAGTAGAAGGGCGGATGAATCCTTTCTGTAGATTAGACTTGATATAGTCCGACATAGCTTGGGTCTCGGGCAATGATAAGGGATAAGTGCGACCCCGAGGTGGCATTTTCCCCAGAATGAGCTCAATGGGGCAGTCCCAGGGTCTATGCGGTGGTAGCTGATCGGCCACTTGCTCCGAGAACACGTCAGAAAACTCCCGATAAGCCTCCGGAATGAGCCCTTCATCTGACTTGGAAGATACACGGAGCGGATAGACTGGGGTGAGACAATTTGAATGACAAAAAGAACTCCAAGATGTTATTTGTGTCGAACTCCAGTCGACGTGAGGGTTGTGAAGTTTAAGCCAAGGAAGGCCTAGAACCAGATCGTGGGGCATCTCCCGAATCACTAGGAACTCTAGGTGTTCTTGATGCAGGGCTCCCACTTGCAGTTTGATTGGTACTGTACGACTTGAAATCAGACCGTTAGAAATTTGGGTTCCATTGATAGCAGTCAACGTAATAGGTCGTTCGACCGACCGTAGCTGACAACCCAGATCCTGGGCACAGGAAAGGGAAATAAAATTTCCTGCAGCCCCTGAGTCCAGCAGAGCCTTAACGGGTTTGGCTATTGACTCGGAGAACAGAGACACGGAGAGTAAACAGTCCACTGGCAGAGAAGGTTTAGAAGAAACTCCTAGCTCGACTTCTCCGGAACAAGCTAGGACTGCCCGTTTCCCGGGTGAGACTTGCAAAGCTTGAGAAAGTGATCCGCGGCTCCACAGTAGAGGCAGAGTCTACCCTCACGACGAAGCTGATGTTCTTCTGAGGACAGCCGGGATCGATTAATCTGCATGGGTTCATCAGGACTTGGAATACTCGTTTGCTTAGACGGAAGAGATCGGACCCTTGATCGATCTGACCGACTACGTTTGCCACCTCGTTCCTGCATGCGAAGATCCACCTTTACACAGAGCGAGATCAACTGTTCTAAAGAATCCGACAAGTCTCTAGTGACCAACTCGTCCTTTAGACGATCGGAGAGCCCGTTCCAAAAGGCAGCCCGAAGGGCATCATTATTCCAGCGCAGTTCTGAGGCTATGGTCTGAAAGTTAATCACATACTGTCCTACTAAACGAGAGCCTTGTCGGACATGAAGCAAGTCTGCAGAGGCAGTGGTCGTCCTGCCGGGCTCATCAAAGATCCTTCGGAATGACGTAATGAAATTGGTGTAACTAGAAACCAATGGATCAGATCGCTCCCATAACGGAGACACCCAATCCAACTCTGAACCCTCGAGCAAAGAAATAATGTATGCCACTTTGGACCGATCAGTAGGGAAGTTATGTGAAAGCAGTTCAAAATGTACCTCGCACTGATTGAGAAAACCACGGCAATTCTTTGGATTCCCATTATAGCAAGAAGGAGTAGGGAGCTGAAGGCGTGACCTGGTTCCAGAGGAGGATGGAATATTACTAGAGACAACCACTGGAGCGGGTACTGGAGCTGGGGCCGGTACTACTGAAGCCAGAGAAGTCTGAATTTGATCCAGCCGGCCAGATAATTCCTGGAGATAATGCATCACCTAGCCCTGTGCTGCTTCCTGACTTTGTACTCGAGAAATCAAGTCCTGGATGGTACTTGCCTCTGGGCTCCGATCCCCCGGGTCCATGAGGCCTGAGTATACTGTCACTGACCTAGTTTGGGGGTGTTGTGAACTCGGGGGTTCTCCCGATGGTAAGGGAGAGGAACCACAGTTGGGTCGGAACAGGGATGGCTTGATATAGGTCTTCGTCATACAGGACTCTGACAGTAAAGCTTGGTGAAAATATTAAAGTACTTTATTGCAGGAAGAGAGCAACACAATGTCACATAACAGAGAAGGAGCGTATGGAGAAATGTCCAGGAAGTACTTGTGAGTGATGGTAAAAGATACTGGTGACTGAAGAACTTGAGAGCAGTGGTTAAAAGACACTAATGATTTGAAGAACTTGAGAGCAGTGATTAAGACTGATTTGAAGAACTTGAGAGCGGTGGTTAAAGACACTGATGGTTTGAAGAACTTGTGAGCGGTGGTTAAAGACACTGAGGACTTGTATAACTTGAGAGCGAGGGTTAAAGGCACTGAGGACTTGTATAACTTGAGAGCGAGGGTTAAAGGCACTGAGGACTTGTATAACTTGTGAGCGAGGGTTAAAGGCACTGAGGACTTGTATAACTTGAGAGCGACGTTTAACCTGCAGCCCACGCTGACTCCAAGAAGCACTGGTGACTAGAGCGCAGTGGAACCCAGCAGCGGCTGGGAACGCTGGAAGCTGTGCAACAACTGACACCTGGAAGTGCCGGAGCCACTGGGGTATGCTGCAGAGAGATCCGCCGAGGACAGAAGCACTGGCATCCACTTCAGGTGAAAAGACGATACTCAGGCACCGAGGCGCTGCCCGGCGTCTGCCTTTGAATCTCCCGCCTCCGCTGGATTGGCGGAATAGTCTAATGACGTCACCTGCTCCCCGCCCACGTGATGCCGGGCGTCATGGCGGCGCCCCTGCCCCGGGGAACCGCCGGGAGCCGCGCCAGCCAGGCGCCGGAGCCCGTGGACCACCGAAGGCGGAGACCGCAACACAGACCAGCAGGCACGCAGGGGTAAGAGCGGTGAACACTGCCTATGGCGTGTGACAGAGAGCTTCTGTTAGAGATGCACGCCCTCAAACTCGGCGCCCAAACCCCCACCCCTCTGGACCTGTACAGAGTAAATGTAAGCTTCCATAGAAACAGAATTATAAGAGCCACTTGGCCATCTAGTCTGCCCCTTTTTTTCGTTTTGGTAACCTAAATTTTTTGGTAACCCCTATTTGATCCTTAGTTCTTTGTAAAGATATTCATATGTCTATCCCATGCATGTTTAAAATTGCTGTACTGTCTTAGCCTCTACCACCTCTGATGGGAGGCTATTCCATGTATCCACTACTCTTTCTGTAAATTAATTTTTCCTCAAGCTTCCTTTGAACCTACCTCCCTCGAATTTCAGCACATGTCCTCTAGTGCTGATACTTCTCTTACTTTGAAGAATGTCCCCCTCCTATTCCTTGTTAAACCCTTGGTATATTAAAAAGTTTCTATCATGTCCCCCTATCCCTTCTTGCTCCAAACTAAGTTTTGTGGTGTAGACCATGCACCATTTTAGTTGCCCTTCTTTGTACAGTCTCTAATGTATTTATATCCTTCTGAAAATATGGCCTCCAGAAATGAACACATTATTCCAGATGAGGAATGACCTATACAGTGGCATTAACGACTTCTTCAGTGTTGTGTAATTCTCATGCAAATGTACTTGCTGTAGTCTATGAAGAGACTTAGGGGTTTATTTACTAAAGGGCAATTTTAACCGATTTCAGATCAATTAAAATCGATCTTAATCGAAGTTGGAGTTCCAGGGTTAAAACACACATATTTAGTATCATTTAAAGATTAATATATAAAAAATCCTCTGTTGGTAAATGTGTATGTTAGCCCTGGAGGCCCAACATCATTCAAGATCGGTTTAATCGATCTGTTATCGATTAAAATCGACCTTTAGTAAATATGCCCCCTACTGTAGTAGTATTAGTAGGCCCATTACACATGCGGAAATGGATGTTTTTAATAATGGGCTTATGAAGCCACCTAATATTGGGGGTAATTCCAAGTTGATCGCAGCAGGACTTTTGTTAGCAGATGGGCAAAACCATGGCCCTCATTCCGAGTTGTTCGCTCGTTATTTTCCTTCGCATCGGTGCGATTTTCCGCTAACTGCGCATGCGCAATGTTCGCACTGCGTCAAGTAAATTTGCTAAGAAGTTTGGTATTTTACTCACGGCATTACAAGGTTTTTTCTTCGTTCTGGTGATCGTTGTGTGATTGACAGGAAGTGGGTGTTTCTGGGCGGAAACTGGCCGTTTTATGGGTGTGTGTGTGAAAAAACGCTGCCGTTTCTGGGAAAAACGCGGGAGTGGCTGGAGAAACGGGGGAGTGTCTGGGCGAACGCTGGGTGTGTTTGTGACGACAAACCAGGAACGAAACTGACTGAACTGATCGCAGTGGCAGAGTAAGTGTCGAGCTACTCAGAAACTGCTAAGAAATGTCTATTTGCAATTTTGCGAATCTTTCGTTCACAATTCTGTTAAGCTAAGATACACTCCCAGAGGGTAGAGATGTGCACTTGAAATTTTTCGGGTTTTGTGTTTTGGTTTTGGGTTCGGTTCCGCGGCAGTGTTTTGGGTTCGACCGCGTTTTGGCAAAACCTCACCGAATTTTTTTTGTCGGATTCGGGTGTGTTTTGGATTCGGGTGTTTTTTTCAAAAAACACTAAAAAACAGCTTAAATCATAGAATTTGGGGGTCATTTTGATCCCAAAGTATTATTAACCTCAAAAACCATAATTTCCACTCATTTTCAGTCTATTCTGAATACCTCACACCTCACAATATTATTTTTAGTCCTAAAATTTGCACCGAGGTCGCTGGATGACTAAGCTAAGCGACCCTAGTGGCCGACACAAACACCGGGCCCATCTAGGAGTGGCACTGCAGTGTCACGCAGGATGGCCCTTCCAAAAAACACTCCCCAAACAGCACATGACGCAAAGAAAAAAAGAGGCGCAATGAGGTAGCTGTGTGAGTAAGATAAGCGACCCTAGTGGCCGACACAAACACCGGGCCCATCTAGGAGTGGCACTGCAGTGTCACGCAGGATGGCCCTTCCAAAAAACACTCCCCAAACAGCACATGACGCAAAGAAAAAAAGAGGCGCAATGAGGTAGCTGTGTGAGTAAGATAAGCGACCCTAGTGGCCGACACAAACACCTGGCCCATCTAGGAGTGGCACTGCAGTGTCACGCAGGATGGCCCTTCCAAAAAACACTTGACAAACAGCACATGACGCAAAGAAAAAAAGAGGCGCAATGAGGTAGCTGTGTGAGTAAGATAAGCGACCCTAGTGGCCGACACAAACACCTGGCCCATCTAGGAGTGGCACTGCAGTGTCACGCAGGATGGCCCTTCCAAAAAACACTCCCCAAACAGCACATGACGCAAAGAAAAATTAAAGAAAAAAGAGGTGCAAGATGGAATTGTCCTTGGGCCCTCCCACCCACCCTTATGTTGTATAAACAGGACATGCACACTTTAACCAACCCATCATTTCAGTGACAGGGTCTGCCACACGACTGTGACTGAAATGACGGGTTGGTTTGGACCCCCACCAAAAAAGAAGCAATTAATCTCTCCTTGCACAAACTGGCTCTACAGAGGCAAGATGTCCACCTCATCATCATCCTCCGATATATCACCGTGTACATCCCCCTCCTCACAGATTATCAATTCGTCCCCACTGGAATCCACCATCTCAGCTCCCTGTGTACTTTGTGGAGGCAATTGCTGCTGGTCAATGTCTCCACGGAGGAATTGATTATAATTCATTTTAATGAACATCATCTTCTCCACATTTTCTGGAAGTAACCTCGTACGCCGATTGCTGACAAGGTGAGCGGCGGCACTAAACACTCTTTCGGAGTACACACTTGTGGGAGGGCAACTTAGGTAGAATAAACCCAGTTTGTGCAAGGGCCTCCAAATTGCCTCTTTTTCCTGCCAGTATAAGTACGGACTGTGTGACGTGCCTACTTGGATGCGGTCACTCATATAATCCTCCACCATTCTTTCAATGGGGAGAGAATCATATGCAGTGACAGTAGACGACATGTCCGTAATCGTTGACAGGTCCTTCAGTCCGGACCAGATGTCAGCATCAGCAGTCGCTCCAGACTGCCCTGCATCACCGCCAGTGGGTGGGCTTGGAATTCTGAGCCTTTTCCTCACACCCTGTCACGATCCGGGTATCTGGACGCCATTACTTACCCTTCAGATGCCTCCTAAGGCGGGCTCAGCGTTCCAGGACCGGATTCCGCTGTTCCTGAGTTTCCACATGCAGAGTGGTCTTTTCATCAGCCGCGGCCTCCGCTGTGCCCGCGTGGTTAAATGTGCATCTATCAGCCTGGCGTCTCCTGTCTCCGGTGGCCGGCGCCGCCATTACTGTTTCCCAGACCACATGGATTACAAACCAAACTTCCCTCCAAGTGTCTGCATGGGCGCAGCCATCTTGGATTCTGTCATCTGATCATTTCCACCAATCTGCTGTCTGTGTTGTTGATTTGCATAATTGCCTAGCCAACCCCTTCCTTGCTGCAGGTATAAGTAAGCTGTACCTGAGCAAGGAAGACGTCGGTGCTTTGGTTGTCAAACCTAGTTCCTGTTTGTCTCTCTTCTATGATTGTCTTCCAGGTTCCAGCTCCTGTCTCAAGACTTCCACCATAGAGACCCGCACCAGCATTCCACCTGCGGTGTAGCCTGACTCTCCAATCCATTGTGGATTCATCTGTTTCCAGCTACAACACTACCTGCTTCCAGCCTCAGCTTCCAGCAGAGTACAGCTTCCCTTAAAGGGCCGGTGTCCTTTCTACACTTTACCACTCTCCACCGGAATTATTATTTCTCCGCTCTCAAGTTCTACATTTCAGTTCACATTTCATCGCTCCCAAAGTTCATTTATTATTTAACTGGTTCCAGCCAGTATCCACTCCGTGCTAACAACAGTCTGGTTCCAGCCAGTATCCACAGCAGCTGTTTTACCTTCAGCAACCCAGCTCTTCCTGGAACACCAGCTGGTACAATCCTGGGTTATCTCCATTGCTACAGCCGGGCCTGGTAAGGACTTTCCATCTAGAAGATCATAAGAACTATCTCACACTACCAGTGCCCTGTGGCTCCTGCCATGCTGTAGTACTCAGGAACTGTATTTATTCTTTGCTGACTTTTGCGTTTTCATTTATTGCTGCTGTGATGCGGAGTTGTCATAATAAACATCATTGACTTTTATCTAAGTTGTCGTGGTCACGCCTTCGGGCAGTTATTGTTCATGTTACTTACATGTCCAGGGGTCTGATACAACCTCCCAGGTTCCGGTACATCTCAGCCCCTACAACTGAGGCTGCCTCCCGTCAGCTCAGGCCCTCAGTTGTGACAGTAAGCACTGACCTAATGAATCCAGCCGGAGACCAGGATCAAGCGGCCAGGCCGATGCAAGAACTGGCAGCCCAACTAGAACATCAGGAGGCTGCACAGGGCCACATCATCCGCTGTCTCCAGGATCTCTCTACTCGGCTGGATGGGATTCAGACAACTCTCCGTGGATCAGGCGCGTCTGGTGCGTCAACCACAGTGACTCCAGCTATAACCCCACCCACCTTACCCATTTCTGCTCCACGTCTTCATCTTCCAACGCCAGCAAAATTTGACGGATCTCCAAGATTCTGCAGGGGATTTCTCAACCAGTGTGAGATTCAGTTTGAGCTACAACCTGGCAATTTTCCCAGTGACCGTACAAAAATTGCCTACATTATTTCTCTTCTCAGTGGCTCAGCCCTTGATTGGGCATCACCGTTATGGGAGAGGTCCGACACCCTGCTATCTTCTTACACTGCATTTGTGTCAACATTCAGGCGCATCTTCGACGAGCCAAGCCGGGTAACTTCAGCTTCGTCTGAGATTCTCCGTTTACGCCAGGAATCACGTACTGTAGGACAATATCTTATACAGTTCCAGATCCTGGCATCCGAACTGGCATGGAACGACGAGGCCCTGTATGCTGCATTCTGGCATGGTTTATCCGAGCGTATTAAAGATGAGTTAGCTACCAGAGACTTACCCTCCAAGTTAGATGAGCTAATCTCACTTTGTACGAAAGTTGACTTACGTTTCAGAGAGAGAGCAACTGAGCGTGGAAGATCATCTGCTCCAAAATCTTCTACTCCTCCTCCTCGCCAACTGTCACCAACTACAGATGAACCCATGCAAATTGGCCGTTCCCGTTTAACTCCTGCTGAGCGCCGAAGACGTCTCTCCGAGTTTCTCTGTCTGTATTGTGCAGCTCCGTCTCACACCATTAATGCCTGTCCCAAACGTCCGGGAAACTCCAAATCCTAGCTCGCCAAGGAGAGGGCCGGCTAGGAGTAATGATCTCCTCTCCATCTCCTCAAGATTGTAACCTCCCAGTCTCGCTTCAAGTTGCTCAACGTTATCAGAACGTCATTGCCCTCCTGGATTCCGGAGCAGCTGGGAACTTTATTACTGAAGCCTATGTTAAACGGTGGTCCCTACCCACCGAGAGACTTCCTTCGTCCTTTTCCTTAACTGCTGTGGATGGCAGTAAAATTTTTGATACAGTTATTTCTCTAAGGACTCTACCAGTTCGTCTGAGAGTGGGAGTTCTTCATTCCGAACTTATTTCATTTTTAGTGATTCCAAGAGCCACACATCCTGTGGTCCTGGGCCTTCCATGGCTCCGTCTTCACAATCCTACAATTGATTGGACGACTACGCAAATCCTGGCATGGGGTTCCTCCTGTACTAAGACATGTTTGTTTAAAGTGTTGCCTGTCTGTTCTTCCTCCCCCAGGTCGTCTGATGTTCCACCTCCTCCATATCAAGATTTCACGGATGTGTTCAGTAAAGCTTCTGCTGATATCCTTCCTCCTCATAGAGAATGGGACTGCCCGATTGATCTCGTTCCAGGGAAGGTTCCACCTCGAGGCCGAACTTATCCGTTGTCTCTCCCCGAGACACATTCTATGGAGGAATACATTAAAGAGAACCTAGCAAAGGGGTTCATTCGACCTTCTTCTTCTCCAGCCGGCGCAGGCTTCTTTTTTGTAAAGAAGAAAGATGGTGGTCTGCGGCCGTGCATCGACTACAGAGGTTTGAACGACATTACCATCAAGAACCGCTATCCTTTACCCCTGATTACTGAGCTCTTTGACAGAGTTAGCGGAGCTACCATCTTTACAAAGCTGGACCTGAGAGGTGCATACAATCTCATCCGGATCCGTGAGGGTGACGAGTGGAAGACCGCATTTAACACCCGTGACGGACATTATGAGTACCTCGTCATGCCCTTCGGATTGAGCAATGCTCCAGCTGTCTTCCAGCATTTCGTCAATGAGATCTTCAGAGACATTCTATACCGTCATGTCGTGGTCTATCTAGATGATATCCTCATTTTTGCCAACGATTTAGAGGAACATCGTTTCTGGGTAAAGGAGGTTCTGTCCCGTCTCCGTGTCAATCATCTCTACTGCAAATTAGAGAAATGCGTCTTTGAAGTCAAGTCCATTCCGTTTCTAGGGTACATTGTGTCCGGTTCCGGACTAGAGATGGATCCTGAGAAACTACAAGCAATCCAGAATTGGCCGGTACCCTTAACCCTCAAAGGGGTCCAGAGGTTCTTAGGGTTCGCCAATTATTACCGAAAGTTTATACGAGACTTTTCCACCATTGTGGCGCCTATTACTGCTTTCACCAAGAAGGGTGCTAACCCGTCCAAGTGGTCTGAAGAAGCCATGCAAGCTTTTCATCTTTTAAAACAGAGGTTCATCTCTGCACCTGTCCTGAAACAGCCTGACATCGACTCTCCTTTCATCTTAGAGGTGGATGCCTCCTCCGTTGGAGTAGGAGCGGTGTTATCTCAGAGGGCTAAAGATGGTCATTTACATCCTTGCAGTTTCTTCTCACGGAAGTTCTCCCCAGCGGAGCGCAACTATGCCATTGGCGACCAGGAGTTGCTAGCCATCAAGCTCGCTCTAGAGGAGTGGAGATATCTGTTGGAGGGAGCTTCTCATTCAATCACCATCCTTACAGACCACAAGAACCTTCTATATCTAAAAGGCGCACAATGTCTCAACCCTCGTCAGGCCAGATGGGCACTTTTCTTTTCCAGGTTCGACTTTAAACTCCAGTTCTGTCCGGGCTCTCAGAATCGCAAGGCCGATGCCCTTTCCCGCTCATGGGAGCAAGAAAATGAGTCAGAGTCTTCAGACAAGCATCCTATTATAAATCCGTTGGCATTCTCCACGGTAGGGATGGACTCTACGCCCCCATCAGGGAAAAGTTTTGTGAAGCCGACACTAAGGAAGAAGCTCATGCATTGGGCCCATGCTTCCCGTTTTGCCGGACATACAGGTATCCAAAAAACCCTGGAGTTTATCTCTAGGTCCTATTGGTGGCCAACTCTGAAAAAGGACGTTTTGGAGTTTATTGCATCTTGCCCAAAGTGTGCTCAACATAAAGTATCCCGCCAGTCGCCTGCGGGGCAACTGGTTCCACTATCTGTTCCCCGTCGACCATGGACCCATTTGTCGATGGATTTTATTACAGATTTGCCCATGTGCAACAAGTTCAATACCATCTGGGTGGTAGTTGACCGGTTCACCAAGATGGCACACTTCATTCCTCTCACCGGTCTTCCGTCAGCTTCCAAGTTGGCTCAAGTATTCATACAAGAGATCTTCCGACTCCACGGTCTTCCAGAAGAAATTATCTCAGATCGAGGAGTTCAATTCACAGCCAAATTCTGGCGAAGTTTATGTCAAGTCCTCCAAGTCAAGTTAAAGTTTTCCACGGCTTACCATCCTCAGACCAATGGTCAAACTGAGAGGGTGAATCAGGACTTGGAGGCCTTCCTCCGCATCTATGTGTCCTCCTCTCAAGATGACTGGGTTCAATTACTTCCCTGGGCCGAGTTCTGTCATAACAACCAGTATCATTCTTCATCTTCCTCAACACCATTCTTCACCAACTTTGGATTCCACCCGAAAGTCCCTGAGTTCCAACCGCTTCCAGCAACTTCTGTTCCCGCAGTGGATATCACCTTGCATCAGTTTGCCAATATCTGGAAGAGCGTACGATCAGCTCTGCTCAAGGCATCGTTCAGGTACAAGAAGTTTGCGGATAAGAAGCGTCGAGCAGTTCCTGCTCTCAAGGTGGGTGATCGGGTATGGTTATCCACGAAGAATTTGAGGTTAAGAGTTCCCAGTATGAAGTTTGCACCTCGCTACATCGGTCCTTTTAAAATTGATCAAGTCATCAATCCTGTTGCTTACAGACTCCAGTTACCTCCCTTCTTAAAAATACCCAGGACATTCCATGTTTCCCTGTTGAAACCGCTAATCTTGAATCGGTTTCATTCCTCACTTCCACCAACTCCGAAAGTCCAAACTCAACGAGGCGTTGAGTATGAAGTGGCCAAGATCCTGGACTCACGTCACCGTTACGGTCAACTTCAGTATCTCATTGACTGGAAGGGCTATGGTCCTGAAGAACGCTCTTGGACCAATGCCTCTGACGTCCATGCTCCTGCCTTGGTCCGAAATTTCCACGCAAAGTTTCCTTTAAAGCCTAAGAAGTGTCCTGGGGCCACTCCTAAAGGGGGGGGTGCTGTCACGATCCGGGTATCTGGACGCCATTACTTACCCTTCAGATGCCTCCTAAGGCGGGCTCAGCGTTCCAGGACCGGATTCCGCTGTTCCTAAGTTTCCACATGCAGAGTGGTCTTTTCATCAGCCGCGGCCTCCGCTGTGCCCGCGTGGTTAAATGTGCATCTATCAGCCTGGCGTCTCCTGTCTCCGGTGGCCGGCGCCGCCATTACTGTTTCCCAGACCACATGGATTACAAACCAAACTTCCCTCCAAGTGTCTGCATGGGCGCAGCCATCTTGGATTCTGTCATCTGATCATTTCCACCAATCTGCTGTCTGTGTTGTTGATTTGCATAATTGCCTAGCCAACCCCTTCCTTGCTGCAGGTATAAGTAAGCTGTACCTGAGCAAGGAAGACGTCAGTGCTTTGGTTGTCAAACCTAGTTCCTGTTTGTCTCTCTTCTATGATTGTCTTCCAGGTTCCAGCTCCTGTCTCAAGACTTCCACCATAGAGACCCGCACCAGCATTCCACCTGCGGTGTAGCCTGACTCTCCAATCCATTGTGGATTCATCTGTTTCCAGCTACAACACTACCTGCTTCCAGCCTCAGCTTCCAGCAGAGTACAGCTTCCCTTAAAGGGCCGGTGTCCTTTCTACACTTTACCACTCTCCACCGGAATTATTATTTCTCCGCTCTCAAGTTCTACATTTCAGTTCACATTTCATCGCTCCCAAAGTTCATTTATTATTTAACTGGTTCCAGCCAGTATCCACTCCGTGCTAACAACAGTCTGGTTCCAGCCAGTATCCACAGCAGCTGTTTTACCTTCAGCAACCCAGCTCTTCCTGGAACACCAGCTGGTACAATCCTGGGTTATCTCCATTGCTACAGCCGGGCCTGGTAAGGACTTTCCATCTAGAAGATCATAAGAACTATCTCACACTACCAGTGCCCTGTGGCTCCTGCCATGCTGTAGTACTCAGGAACTGTATTTATTCTTTGCTGACTTTTGCGTTTTCTTTTATTGCTGCTGTGATGCGGAGTTGTCATAATAAACATCATTGACTTTTATCTAAGTTGTCGTGGTCACGCCTTCGGGCAGTTATTGTTCATGTTACTTACATGTCCAGGGGTCTGATACAACCTCCCAGGTTCCGGTACATCTCAGCCCCTACAACTGAGGCTGCCTCCCGTCAGCTCAGGCCCTCAGTTGTGACACACCCCCAGTTGCGGGAGAATGTGAAGGAGGAGATGTTGACAGGTCGCGTTCCGCTTGACTTGACAATTTTCTCACCAGCAGGTCTTTGAACCCCAGCAGACTTGTGTCTGCCGGAAAGAGAGATCCAAGGTAGGTTTTAAATCTAGGATCGAGAACGGTGGCCAAAATGTAGTGCTCTGATTTCAACAGATTGACCACCCGTGAATCCTTGTTAAGCGAATTAAGGGCTCCATCCACAAGTCCCACATGCCTAGCGGAATCGCTCCGTGTTAGCTCCTCCTTCAATGTCTCCAGCTTCTTCTGCAAAAGCCTGATGAGGGGAATGACCTGACTCAGGCTGGCAGTGTCTGAACTGACTTCACGTGTGGCAAGTTCAAAGGGCAGCAGAACCTTGCACAACGTTGAAATCATTCTCCACTGCGCTTGAGACAGGTGCATTCCTCCTCCTATATCGTGCTGAATTGTATAGGCTTGAATGGCCTTTTGCTGCTCCTCCAACCTCTGAAGCATATATAGGGTTGAATTCCACCTCGTTACCACTTCTTGCTTCAGATGATGGCAGGGCAGGTTCAGGCGTTTTTGGTGTTGCTCCAGTCTTCTGTACGTGGTGCCTGTACGCCGAAAGTGTCCCGCAATTCTTCTGGCCACCGACAGCATCTCTTGCACGCCCCTGTCGTTTTTTAAAAAATTCTGCACCACCAAATTCAAGGTATGTGCAAAACATGGGACGTGCTGGAATTTGCCCAGATTTAATGCACACACAATATTGCTGGCGTTGTCCGATGCCACAAATCCACAGGAGAGTCCAATTGGGGTAAGCCATTCCGCGATGATCTTCCTCAGTTGCCGTAAGAGGTTTTCAGCTGTGTGCGTATTCTGGAAACCGGTGATACAAAGCGTAGCCTGCCTAGGAAAGAGTTGGCGTTTGCGAGATGCTGCTACTGGTGCCGCCGCTGCTGTTCTTGCGGCGGGAGTCCATACATCTACCCAGTGGGCTGTCACAGTCATATAGTCCTGACCCTGCCCTGCTCCACTTGTCCACATGTCCGTGGTTAAGTGGACATTGGGTACAGCTGCATTTTTTAGGACACTGGTGACTCTTTTTCTGAGGTCTGTGTACATTTTCGGTATCGCCTGCCTAGAGAAATGGAACCTAGATGGTATTTGGTACCGGGGACACAGTACCTCCAACAAGTCTCTAGTTGGCTCTGCAGTAATGATGGATACCGGAACCACGTTTCTCACCACCCAGGATGCCAAGGCCTCAGTTATCCGCTTTGCAGCAGGATGACTGCTGTGATATTTCATCTTCCTCGCAAAGGACTGTTGGACAGTCAATTGCTTGGTGGAAGTAGTAAAAGTGGTCTTACGATTTCCCCTCTGGGATGACCATCGACTCCCAGCAGCAACAACAGCAGCGCCAGCAGCAGTAGGCGTTACACGCAAGGATGCATCGGAGGAATCCCAGGCAGGAGAGGAATCGTCAGAATTGCCAGTGACATGGCCTGCAGGACTATTGGCATTCCTGGGGAAGGAGGAAATTGACACTGAGGGAGTTGGTGGGGTGGTTTGCGTGAGCTTGGTTACAAGAGGAAGGGATTTACTGGTCAGTGGACTGCTTCCGCTGTCGCCCAAAGTTTTTGAACTTGTCACTGACTTATTATGAATGCGCTGCAGGTGACGTATAAGGGAGGATGTTCCGAGGTGGTTAACGTCCTTACCCCTACTTATTACAGCTTGACAAAGGCAACACACGGCTTGACAAATGTTGTCCGCATTTCTGTTGAAATACTTCCACACCGAAGAGCTGATTTTTTTGGTATTTTCACCAGGCATGTCAACGGCCATATTCCTCCCACGGACAACAGGTGTCTCCCCGGGTGCCTGACTTAAACAAACCACCTCACCATCAGAATCCTCCTTGTCAATTTCCTCCCCAGCAACACCCATATCTTCCTCATCCTGGTGTACTTCAACACTGACATCTTCAATCTGACTATCAGGAACTGGACTGCGGGTGCTCCTTCCAGCACTTGCAGGGGGCGTGCAAATGGTGGAAGGCGCATGCTCTTCACGTCCAGTGTTGGGAAGGTCAGGCATCGCAACCGACACAATTGGACTCTCCTTGTGGATTTGGGATTTCGAAGAACGCACAGTTCTTTGCGGTGCTTTTGCCAGCTTGAGTCTTTTCATTTTTCTAGCGAGAGGCTGAGTGCTTCCATCCTCATGTGAAGCTGAACCACTAGCCATGAACATAGGCCAGGGCCTCAGCCGTTCCTTGCCACTCCGTGTGGTAAATGGCATATTGGCAAGTTTACGCTTCTCCTCCGACAATTTTATTTTAGATTTTGGAGTCCTTTTTTTACTGATATTTGGTGTTTTGGATTTTACATGCTCTGTACTATGACATTGGGCATCGGCCTTGGCAGACGACGTTGCTGGCATTTCATCGTCTCGGCCATGACTAGTGGCAGCAGCTTCAGCACGAGGTGGAAGTGGATCTTGATCTTTCCCTAATTTTGGAACCTCAACATTTTTGTTCTCCATATTTTAATAGGCACAACTAAAAGGCACCTCAGGTAAACAATGGAGATGGATGGATACTAGTATACTTATGGATGGACGAGCGACTGCCGACACAGAGGTAGCTACAGCCGTGGACTACCGTACTGTGTCTGCTGCTAATATAGACTGGATGATAATGAGATGAAATCAATATATATATATATAATATCACTAGTACTGCAGCCGGACAGGTATATATATTTATTATGTAATGACTGATGACGGACCTGCTGGACACTGTCAGCTCAGCAGCACCGCAGACTGCTACAGTAAGCTACTATAGTAGTATGTATAAAGAAGAAGAAAGGAAAAAAAAAAAACGGGTAGGTGGTATACAATATTATATATATATTATATACAATTATATATATATATTATATATATTAAACTGGTGGTGATTATTAAACTGGTGGTCAGGTCACTGGTCACACTATCAGCAACTTGCAAGTAGTACTCCTAAGCAGACAATCACAATATATATTATACTGGTGGTCAGTGTGGTCACAATGGCAGTGTGGCACTCTGGCAGCAAAAGTGTGCACTGTACGTTATATGTACTCCTGAGTCCTGCTCTCAGACTCTAACTGCTCCCCACTGTCAGTGTCTCCCCCACAAGTCAGATATACATTATACAGTCACACTATCTATCTATCACTTCAGCAAGTAGTAGTACTCCTCCTAATGCTCCCCAAAATTACTACTGTGTCTCTCTCTACTCTAGTCTCACTCTCTTCTCTATAAACGGAGAGGACGCCAGCCACGTCCTCTCCCTATAAATCTCAATGCACGTGTGAAAATGGCGGCGACGCGCGGCTCCTTATATAGAATCCGAGTCTCGCGATAGAATCCGAGCCTCGCGAGAATCCGACAGCGGGATGATGACGTTCGGGCGCGCTCGGGTTAACCGAGCAAGGCGGGAAGATCCGAGTCGCTCGGCCCCGTGTAAAAAAAAAATGAAGTTCGGGCGGGTTCGGATTCCGAGGAACCGAACCCGCTCATCTCTACCAGAGGGCGGCGGCTTAGCGTGTGCACTGCTGCGAAAAGCGGCTAGCGACCGAACAACTCGGAATGAGGGCCTATGTGCACTGCAGGGGAGGCAGATTTAACATGTGCAGAGAGAGTCAGATTTGGGTGTGGTGTGTTCAATCTGCAATCTAATTTGCAGTGTAAAAATAAAGCAGCCAGTATTTACCCTGCACAAAAATAAAATAACCCACCCAAATCTAACTCTCTCTGCACATGTAATATCTGCCTCCCCTGCAGTGCACATGGTTTTGCCCATCTGCTAAAAAAAAGTCTTGCTGCGATCAACTTGGAACTACCCCCATTGTGCAAGCTCCAAAAAGTGAAGGTTTTTGCAGTTTTCCTGTGGGAGTCTCCACCATCTTTACAATACGTTGGCTACCAGAGTCCTGCTCCTGCCTAAAGAAAGGCGCGCTGGGTGCAAAGAGGGATTTGATCAAATCCCTCTGCCCATATCGGCCTACTCCGTGCACATATGTGAACTCAGAACACGCATGTGCACTAACACTGCGGTGACTGACCCAGCAGTGCACAGTTACTACAAATTAGCATTGTATCTGCAGATGTTACAGTTCATAGAGACAGCTGCTTTTCAGATATACAGATATACATATCACTAGGTATTAGAGAGTGCAGTTTAAATATTTAATAAAATACAAAATACAAACATGTATAAAAATCAAGCAATATATAATACACATATTCATTAAAAAAAAATGTTATATATCCTGACAGAACATGGTCCTGAGCCAAATGAATCAGCAGTATACTGTATATCCATATGCTCCTGTTAGCAGTGCACCTTTGCAGCTCTACAGTCTGGCAGTCACTGTTAGTGTTGCACAGAACTGTGCTATGCTCGACCTCCCCCACACTGTAATATAATATTAAACAGTATAGATGGCAGCAGACACTAGCGTCCTCTTCTCGGTCCCGGTGGTGATGTGAGCAGCAGTTTAGGCACAAACATGTGACTCAGCGGCGTTCCCATAAGTATTTCCCCTAAACCCTACCCCTGAGATCCCTCCCCCCTTAGGGCCTAACCCCCCACCACTCCTGTCTGGTGGTGCCTGACTAACCATCGAATTCTGAAAATGTCAACATTTTACATGGCAATATATTGGATATTGACATTTTGAACGTGTGGACATTCTGAGGATATCAACATTGCACCTGTTGACATATTGAATCATGTTGACATTCTAGTGTCGGCATTACAGAAGTTGACATGGTTACTGTCGACCATCTGACTTGATAACATTTTCTTGATAACATAGTATAAGATTCCCAAAACAAGCTTGATGCCTGATACTAATCACAATCATTGCAGGATACAGGATATTGATCCAATGGGCGTAAATACAGGAGACATTGGAAGGTGGTCACCTTCGGGGCACCAGTCCTAAAGGGGGCACACTGACCTCCTCCATTGCTCCAGGTTCCGCTTTATGCACCCCACAGCAGGAATAAGCAGGGAGCGCGGGGGCATGTGCCATGGCCCTCCCTCTCCTTGTCTGGGTGCTGCTGGGGTGGTGGAAGTGAATGTGGAGGGATGGGAGTGAATGTGATCTGTGGGTTCCTCCCACAGCAGCCGGCACCCATGGGGATAGACTTCCTCTTGAGTGCACACTTTCCCCACCCTAACGTGTCCTCTTAGCAGATGACTTAGGTCGGACCTCTATAACAGGCACGGGCGAGGTAATCGGTACCCCCCATCTTGGCATCCCCGGAGAGAGTGTGTGTCTGGGTGATGCTCGGATGGGGTATTGGTAGTGAATGTGAGGGGAGGGAACAGTGGTCTAGTAATTTCTCTTATTACTCACTAGTGGAAGGTATAACATAAAACAGCACAATTATACTATCATTAAAAGACATCTTCATTAAAATGTTATTTATTTATTTTGTAAAAGGATTCTTTCAATGTTCGGTATCCCAGCGACGGTATTTTGATGCCACACGGCGGTATATCATACTGATCCACAAAGAAGTAAAAGCTCAGCGAGAAACAGATAATGAAATCTAGCAATAGCTAGTAGGCAATTGATGTTAGGCATAGGGTTATCACAATTTGTAGCTGGAGAGTCGGTATGAATTTGAAAGGTTCTCATGGACAATGCTAGTGACTGATTTCATACAAATAAACTCGCTATCAGTATATTTGTGGCGTTGCCTGGGTTTAAATTTTCAAGTATGTAACTTATCAGTGAGTTGGATGTAACTGTCAACATTTTAAAAAGTAATTAGCAGCTCTTCCTACACACCCATGAGGTGGCTGCCTAATGTCGTTTTGGTCTTTTTTTTTGAGGGGGGGGGGGGGGGGGTGTCGCCAGTAGCCCTAATCACTAGTTTTTCTTTCTGTTTAGTTATATTGAGTTATAATTTTTCTATACAGGGTAAATACTAGCTGCTATTGCATACTGCAATTTAGATTTCAGTTTGAACACACCCCACCCAAATCTAAATATCTCTGCACATGTTACATCTGCCCCGCCTGCAATGCAACATGGTTTAGCCCAGTTGCTTGCTTTTTTGCTTTACTTACAAATATGTATGAGATCGTTTGTGTAGTCCCTCATCTTATGAAAAATAAATTTGATCTTAAGAACAAAGAAAAACAAAAGGAACAAGCTTACCGCTATATAATTTTGATGTTTAGATTGGGTCCTCTGCTTCTGTTTGGTGCTCTTTTGATAAGGTGGGAAAAAATGTCCAGGTCATAGCACCATGTGCGGCACACAGGACAAACGCTGTTCATCTGTAGCCATTGTGTCAGGCAAGGGACATGGAAGGTATAGTGGCAGGATGATACAGCCATTTCCATTCTAACTTTACAGTCAGACATGCAGATGGTACAGTACTCAACGTCCTCTCCTTCTGCAACAATGCATCTGCTGTAGGTGGGAATACTGGGCAGAATGGCCACCGGGATGTTCTCCAGCCTCAGGAGTGCTTCCCTCAGTGCAGCTGCCCGATTTACACTGGCACTGAGCTAATTTCTTTCTCTTTCTGATGATGGTCCATCTCTTCCTCTTCCCAATGATGGTCCAGCTCTTACTCTTCCAGATGATGGTCTAGCACTTTCTCTTTCTGATAATGGTGCCATTTTTCCTGATGATGGGCCAGCTCTTCTTCTCCCAGGTGATGGTCCAGCTATTCCTCTTCCTGCTGATGGTCCACCATTGGATGGTCTGTGG
Source organism: Pseudophryne corroboree (assembly GCF_028390025.1). Classification (NCBI taxonomy): domain Eukaryota; kingdom Metazoa; phylum Chordata; class Amphibia; order Anura; family Myobatrachidae; genus Pseudophryne; species Pseudophryne corroboree. The sequence continues at coordinate 342,761,005 of NC_086451.1, read as the reverse complement.
CGTCCTGACCTTAGCCATGTCTCACTGATGTTATGGTTTGTTCCTTCATTTCCAAGCAGCTGGGCTAAATTCCTTCAGCTCATTGTAGCTGGTGACAGTACCTACACTAACTGAACAAAAAAAAAGAAAGAAAAGGGAAAGAAAAAAACACAGATGTAATTGTGCACTGAGACCAGATGTGATTGTGCACTGAGACCAGATGTGATTGTGCACTGAGACCTGGTCACCGGTGAATCGCTGGCAGCAAATTCTAGTGAGTAAACGTGATGTCTCTTGGGAGGCTCTTTCTCATGCGTCAGCAGCAGCTTCAACTAAAGAAATGCCAGTGATACCATGGAGAATTCAGATGTGGCATGCGGGTGGCAGTTGGCGATGGCCGTGCTTCACATCAGCATCTTCCCACTGATATTTAGGGGTGAGGCTGCCCCTAGGCACAACAACAACGGCTGCCCCTGTCTGCCTCATTTTATTATTTTTTTTGATTGGTTATAAGCCCTCATTTTAATGATAGACAATTTAATAGAATAATAAAGAAAAAGCCACTATGACATTTTTTTATTTTTAATTATATATACATATTTACATAGTAGGACAGATTACAGGGGCAGTATGTGCATGTCTTACCCATTTACACTCTATTCAAGATGCAAATGGAACAATAAATACAGTGGAAAATATTTTGCAGTTACTGGTACTTTTTAGGCTGACAGTACCAACACAAGCATCCAAGTGCCGCCTCCAAACAAGTGTCACCCCTAGCCACATGCCTCACATGCCTAAGGGGAAATTAACCACTGCTGATATTATACAGTGATACATGTGGGAAATGACATGTTAGTGCTGAGGAGTCATTTGAGTCATTACACCAAGAACAGGGTGGTTTGGGGCATCTACTGAAACCTTCTCAGCTCTGCTGCTGGACCCAGTGAGATCAGCTGTCATTGCTGCTGCCACCCCTACTCCTCTATTGGTTATCTCTGTGGCCACTGTCGTGACAGCTGCCAACATTACAACATTTATGATTTGTTTATATATTATATATATATATATATATATATATATATATATATATATATATATATATATATATATATAAACAAGAGTCCAACAATGTGGAGGTGCACTCGTCGAATTCAAGCAATCAGCAACTTCATTTTGTTCACAATAGCTTTATTTCAGTCGATATTCGGCTCTTTAGGTCGACGTTTCAATCCTCATTCTAGGATCTTTAGCAAGACAAGCTTCCATTTATACACAATATTTTGAAAGCATCATATATTGATTACTACAAAAAAACATAAAATGAATAGAATAAATACATACATAGGCAGAAAACAAAAACAAAGAACAAAAACGTGAGTGGACTACCACGCCCTTCGAGCATTTTAAAACAAAACTCTCTTAGCACCATGTGTGGTTCAAAGAACAACACCACGTCTCTCTCCGTAGTCACTGAGTGTGGATACCAGCACCAAAACATTAGTCAGCTTACGCCAATATGAGGTGTAAAGATCTCTAGAGTGTGCTGCAGCTGTTAAACAAGAGGATTTCAGTAACATCACACACTTATGGGCCCTACTCACTTGGCGATGTGCCGCCGAGGTGCCCGACGGCCGATACGGCCGACGAGCGACCCGGCGGCGGGGGGGCAGTGACGGGGGGAGTGAAGTTTCTTCACTCCCCCCGTCACGCGGCTGCATTGAAGTGCAGGCAAATATGGACGAGATCGTCCATATTGGCCTGCATGCACAGCCGACGGGAGACCAGCGATGAACGAGCGCGGGGACGCGCATCGTTCATCGCTTAAGTCTCCACACTGAAAGATATGAACGAGTTCTCGTTCATTTATGAACGAGATCGTTCATATCTTTCAGAATATCGCCAAGTGTGTAGGGCCTATTACTCAGAAAATCAATATGCCATGTTCAGACAGTAACTATGCTGCACGGCTAGTCAGGCTTTATTCAAATGAGATTCTGTAAAAATGAATCAAAAAATATAACTGTGTGTGCATAGCCACAAACACATATTTGGATGAAAGAATCCACACATGTCAGGGACCATCAGTGGGACAGCACAGGTTGTGATACTTACATATATGGTTACTTAAACTCACAATCATCGAGCAACTCAGACAACACGGAAAATCACTGTAAAGAAAATACCAAAAATTCATGCTTCATCTAATGGCTACCAATATGTGTAGACCTTATAACCAATACTAGATGCGTAGTTCAGTACTCACCCGCAGTAATGAAATCCTGACAACCTCTACAGCCACACAACATAGCAGCTAACTGAGTATCCTTATATACCCCTATACAGGAAATAGATGGTGCAAACCCCTGTAGGTGCCCCTTTATGTTTTCCCACTCGTAGGTGAACTTACTAATAGCACAAATTTATCCACAAAATCAGGTACATGCGGGGCCGCTGAAGAGGCAGTCCGTGCACTTTAACATAGCACGAATGGCTCAATCCGCTGCAGTCTCAGACACAACGGGGGCCGCTGTGGAACAAAAAGCTAATGCTGAATGTAGACAGACTGCACTCCGCTGGCCTAAACCCCTATAGTGACACACACTTACAGAGAAATAGGCATACATCAGCCACAATGCAGGAAAATGAATAATAAAGAATATACAATAAAGTCCGGTGCCAGGTGAAAGTAAGTCACTTAATTACACCTCTGTCACATAAAGAATACTACATTCCGAGACATTATCATAGAGACATAACCATGCATTTCGGTGCCTGATCGACACTACCTCAAAGAGGTCATCAGGTGGCAAATTTGAAATGCAGGCTAATTGATTGGGTCCCACCACCACCGAATGGGGGGGGACCGTACTTTAGCCTTACGTAAAAGGGAAAGCTTCTGGATTACACACCTTAATACTGTCTCACCGAAAGGCCTTAATGAGCATTCTGCCATGAATGCCTTCTTATAAATTGTTCTCTTATGAGCCACATACTTTAATGATTCCTACACTGGGTCCGGTCTTGGTATTGTGTGACTATACGGAATTAGATTTACCATGAATCTGGTTTTGTGCGACACAGCATGGACCACAACCTGATAACACTTGTGATTGTAGATTACATGATATATATTATATTATGTTATGGTTTATTCAGTTATCGAATTTCTGTTTGTAATTTATACTACTTGGAGGTTTAGGTCGAGTGTTCCGTGTTGTGCCGCAACAATTCCATATTTTTTATGAATATATTATTTAGTGAATTTTTGTTTGTATACAATGACCATCACGTTCCCCTTACAGGATTAATTTAGATCTTTGTCTCTGAACGTATTGACCCCGAGTGTGGCAGTACCGGCACGATTTGGCAAATGGGTTAGTTTATATGAATTATTGGCTCCGTATTCCTCTGATCAGGCACCGAAATGCATGGTTATGTCTCTATGATAATGTCTCGGAATGTAGTATTCTTTATGTGACAGAGGTGTAATTAAGTGACTTACTTTCACCTGGCACCGGACTTTATTGTATATTCTTTATTATTCATTTTCCTGCATTGTGGCTGATGTATGCCTATTTCTCTGTAAGTGTGTGTCACTATAGGGGTTTAGGCCAGCGGAGTGCAGTCTGTCTACATTCAGCATTAGCTTTTTGTTCCACAGCGGCCCCCGTTGTGTCTGAGACTGTAGTGCATAGCACTTCCGGTCGCCGGGCCGTGGAACGCATTGCGTTCCACGGCGGCGCTATCAGCGGATTGAGCCGTCCGTGCTATGTTAAACTGAACGGACTGCCTCTTCAGCGGCCCCGCATGTACCTGATTTTGTGGATAAATTTGTGCTATTAGTAGGTTCACCTACGAGTGGGAAAACATAAAGGGGCACCTACAGGGGTTTGCACCATCTATTTCCTGTATAGGGGTATATAAGGATACTCAGTTAGCTGCTATGTTGTGTGGCTGTAGAGGTTGTCAGGATTTCATTACTGCGGGTGAGTACTGAACTACGCATCTAGTATTGGTTATAAGGTCTACACATATTGGTAGCCATTAGATGAAGCATGAATTTTTGGTATTTTCATTACAGTGATTTTCCGTGTTGTCTGAGTTGCTCGATGATTGTGAGTTTAAGTAACCATATATGTAAGTATCACAGCCTGTGCTGTCCCACTGATGGTCCCTGACATGTGTGGATTCTTTCATCCAAATATGTGTTTGTGGCTATGCACACACAGTTATATTTTTTGATTCATTTTTACAGAATCTCATTTGAATAAAGCCTGACTAGCCGTGCAGCATAGTTACTGTCTGAACATGGCATATTGATTTTCTGAGTAAGTGTGTGATGTTACTGACATCCTCTTGTTTAACAGCTGCAGCACACTCTAGAGATCTTTACACCTCATATTGGCGTAAGCTGACTAATGTTTTGGTGCTGGTATCCACACTCGGTGACTACGGACAGAGACGTGGTGTTGTTCTTTGAACCACACATGGTGCTAAGAGAGTTTTGTTTTAAAATGCTCGAAGGGCGTGGTAGTCCACTCACGTTTTTGTTCTTTGTTTTTGTTTTCTGCCTATGTATGTATTTATTCTATTCATTTTTTTTTTTTAGTAATCAATATATGATGCTTTCAAAATATTGTGTATAAATGGAAGCTTGTCTTGTTAAAGATCCTAGAATGAGGATCGAAACGTCGACCTAAAGAGCCGAATATCGACTGAAATAAAGCTATTGTGAACAAAATTAAGTTGCTGATTGCTTGAATTCGACGAGTGCACCTCCACATTGTTGGACTCTTGTTTAAATATTGTGGGTCTACCCATATAGGGAGATCCCCACTAGGGAGCACCCCACTGTTGTTTATTGTTCTGATGTGAGTGCAGGACTTTGCATGCTATATATATATATATATATATATATATATATATATATATACAGTTGTGCTCATAAGTTTACATATCCTAGAAGAATTTGTGATTTTCTGGCCATTTGTCAGAGAATGTGAATGATAACTCATGGTTAGTGGTTGGGTGAAGCCATTTATTGTCAAACAACTGTGTTTACGCTTTTTAAATCATAATGACAACAGAAACTACCCAAATGACCCTGATCAAAAGTTTACATACCACAGTTCTTAATACCGTGTATTGCTCCCTTTAACATCAATGACAGCTTGAAGTCTTTTGTGGTAGTTGTGGATGAGGCTCTTTATTTTCTCAGATGTTAAAGCTGTCCATTCTTCTTGGCAAAAAGCCTCCAGTTCCTGTAAATTCTTGGGCTGTCTTGCATGAACTGCACGTTTGAGATCTCCCCAGAGTGGCTCAATGATATTGAGGTCAGGAGACTGAGATGGCCACTCCAGAACCTTTACTTTATTCTGCTGTAGCCAATGACAGGTCGACTTGGCCTTGTGTTTTGGATCATTGTCATGTTGGAACATCCAAGTACGTCCCATGCGCAGCTTCCGGGCTGAGTGCAAATTTTCCTCCAGTATTTTCTGATAACATGCTGCATTCATCTTGCCATCAATTTTGACCAAGTTTCCAGTGCCTTTGTAGCTCACACATCCCCAAAACATCAGCGATCCACCTCCGTGTTTCACAGTAGGAATGGTGTACCTTTCATCATAGGCCCTCTCCAAATGTAACATTTATGGTTGTGGCCAAAAAGTTCAATTTTGGTCTCATCACTCCAAATTACTTTGTTCCAGAAGTTTTGAGGCTTGTCTCTGTGCTGTTTGGAGTATTGTAAGCGGGATGCTTTGTGGCATTTGTGTAGTAAAGGCTTTCTTCTGGCAACTCGACCATGCAGCCCATTTTTTTTTCAAATGCCTCCTTATTGTGCATCTTGAAACAACCACACCACTTTTTTTCAGAGAGTCCTGTATTTCAGCTGAAGTTATTTGTTGATTTTTCTTTGCATCCCGAACAATTTTCCTGACAGTTGTAGCTGAAATTTTTGTTGGTCTACCTGACCGTGATTTGGTTTCCACAGAATCCCTAATTTTCCACTTCTTAATTAGAGTTTGAACACTGCTGATTGGCATTCTCAATTGCTTGGATATCTTTTTATATCCCTTTCCTGTTTTATACAGTTCAATTACCTTTTCCCGCAGATCCTTTGACAATTCTTTTGCTTTCCCCATGACTCAGAATCCAGACACGTCAGTGCAGCACTGGATGAAAGATGCAAGGGTCTTTCAGGAGTCCAGAAACTCACTGACCTTTTATACACACACACTGATTACAAGCTTAACAGATCACAGGTGAGGATGGTTACCTTTAGTAGCCATTCAAACCCATTTGTGTCAACTTGTGTGCATGTTATCAGGCCAAAATCTCCAGGGTATGTAAACTTTTGATCAGGGTCATTTGGGTAGTTTCTGTTGTCATTATGATTTAAAAAGAGTAAACACAGTTGTTTGACAATAAATGGCTTCACCCAACCACTAACCATGAGTGAAAGAAAAGTTTGTGCGTTATCATTCATATTCTCTCACAAATGGCCAGAAAATCACAAATTCTGCTAGGGTATGTAAACTTATGAGCACAACTGTATATATATGGAAAAACGGAGAGAGGACAAGCGCCTAATAGTGCAGTAACTTCACACTAGTTTTGGTTATTGTAGCAAAGTATTGCAAAGTATCTGTAGGTAATCTGCGTACCAGAAGGTGGGGTTTCTATCATGCACATCAAACACAGTGGCCGATTCCTCCAATTTGTTGTCCGCAACACAGCGAATCTAAGAATACCAAGCACAAGACACACTCCTCATGGTGCAATATTGATTTGTTAGATTTCAATAATTAATTTGCACCTCTATAGGTGTTATACGTACCAGACAGTTGAAACAATCAAGCATATCATGAGGGGTCTTTATCCTCCAGTAGGTATGTTCGCAGAATAGCAGGGTCTAAAATCAACCAAAGAGAGATACGCCTCTCATAGTGCAGAATTGACTTCTCAAATTAATTGGGGTTCACATAGATCGATAGATGTTAAGCGTTCCAGAGCATAGATACAAAACAGCATATCATTGGTGGTCTTTTTCAGGAGTAGTCGACCTCCGTTACGATGTGTTATACCAGTATTCGTAATTCCCACAGTATAAGTGAGGATATAGTAAACTAGTAAAACATAGGTTTATTTCCATAAACAACGGGTAACAATAAAAGGGAAATGCTAAAATAAACAAAAAGAAAAATTCATAAAGCTTATCTGAATAAATCAGTAAAATGTTAGGCAGTCCAGGGTATGTCCACAGTGAGTGCCCAAGTCAGGGGTGGTCAGAACAGGTCCTCTACGTGTTTCACCTTACAAGGCTTCCTCAGGAGTGTCTATAGGGACTGACCATATTTTTCCTGTATTTATCCCCTTTGTAATTGGTGGGCGGCAACCAATTATGCAAATCACTTCCGGTCGGGACATCCCGCCGGAAGCGTCAAAAGAAGTAAAACAAAACATCATGGTGTCAGTACAAACAGAGTAAACATTTCAATCATTAGAAAGGATAGGTTTTAATGAAAGGATCGCGCTAAGCGCGGTATGTCTGTGGTCACTAGTGGCCGGAAACCGCGCTAAGGGCATGATATGCTTCATTGTTTCAACTGTCTGGTACGCATAACACCTATAGAGGTATAAATTAATTATTGAAATCTAACAAATCAATATTGCACCATGAGGAGTGTGTCTTGTGCTTGGTATTCTTAGATTCGCTGTGTTGCGGTCAACAAACTGGAGGAATCAGCCACTGTGTTTGATGTGCATGATAGAAACCCCACCTTCTGGTACGCAGATTACCTACAGATACTTTGCTACAATAACCAAAACTAGTATGAAGTTACTGCACTATTAGGCGCTTGTCCTCTCTCCCTGTTTTTCCAGATTTGTTTGTCACTAAACCTAGTGACACCCCGAAGGACTGAGCTGCCGGCCGCAGGGCATCCTGTGGAACCAGTGTGCAAGTTTGACGATCCTAAGACATTTCTTATGAATATATTTTACTGACTGAGAAGGGAAGTAGCGCACTGACCTTACTTTTGATCTATATATATATATATATATATATATATATATATATATACACACACACATACATATATGTGTGTGTGTGTGTGTGTGTGTGTGTGTGTGTGTGTATAGGGAGGGGGACCTAGACTGTACTCCCTAATTCCTAGTAATGAATGAGAGGTGCTACCTTGCTGAGACCTGTAGTGCCACACACAAAGAGAATGAGTGCAGGTGCACTATTCAAACATTACTAATTAAAATAAATTTTGCAATATGAGGCTTTTCACACAATGTTGGCCTGGATTACAGACTTACCTACCACTTCACAGTGACTTCATAGTCTGGTAAGTCCCTCATTTTAGTTATGGGGAGGCCCCAATTCTCTTTCTGGCACAGGGCACCAAAATGTCTAGTTACAGCTCTGCTTCCCAGTCCAACCTTAGTGGCAGCAGTTGCCATAGGGCTTGTACGCATGGGGAACAAAGGATCTGTGTCCACCATGAAGTCAAAATATACCAAACACACAGCTGCTTGAAGCTGTCAGATATGGACGCAAGAGCCCTTGGAGCATAGAAGGTAGTAGTTTTGGTTAATGTGAATACTGACTGACAATCATGATTGCCTGTTGCTGACTGCAGGCCTGATTCTGATTTGCACGGGTTTGCACAGCTGCAGGGAAGCCATACCATACAACTAAAATGCTAATGCTGCAGGAAGCGTCTGTAGGAATCAGGCACCTGCTGTCAGCATCTGTGATCCAAACCTCCCAACATGACCCTCTCCAGGAGGGACACAATGCTCTGCTTCTGGATTTTTTCTCTTAATTCAAGATTGCCGGCACCTGTTTCGAACAGGTAATGGGTAAGAAAGGTGTTTCAGCACAGGTGATGGCAATCCTAAATTAAGAGGGAAGTCCAGGAGCAGAGCATTCTGTCCCTCCTGGAGAGGGTCATGTTGGGAGGTATGGTGATCCGAGTGCTACATCCGAAGACGCACCATTGGCTCACCATTTCAATCTTCATCCAGCCTGCATCCGCACAGTTGGCATACAAATCCGAATCAGGCCCAATGTTGAGTATTCTACAATAGCTTGATCTTTCATGTTTCCAACTTCCACTATCGCTCTTCATTCCAAACACATCAATCCAATGGTACGATTGGAACAACAACCACACTCACCATGTTTTAGTGCTTTATAATAAAGGATAATAATAACAACAATCATAGAATTCATACGTACCATGCCTGAAGGTTTCTCTGTTCAAGAGGTTCATGCTTGCCATGGCTGGTGGTGACACCACAGTTCTGCAAAAGAAGATCTGTCTGGGATGTGGGTCCACCTGAAAACATTTATGGCTGGAGGTATATTTAGAAAAATCACACTAAAGTGTAATCAGTAGGACCACTCACTACATTCATTTAAACTTTTTCCCCATAAGATAAAGAGACTTTTACCTTAATTTATATCTTAAATTAATCATGAGATTGAAAGGATAGTAAAATGTTTGCCACTATGGTACATTTGAATGATTTGATTACAGTGCTTGAGTTGCATCTACAAATATGCTATTCTGCAATACTGAAACTGGAGGATGTGCATCCTTAGTTTTTTATTTTTAATAAATTTGCAGAAATCTAAAAAAAACTTTTCACGTTGTTATTATGGGGTATTTTGTGTAGAATTTTGATGGAAAAAATGAATTTATCCCAGTTTGGAATAAGGCTGTAACATAACAAAATGTGGAAAAAGTGAAGCGCTGTGAATACTTTCCGAATGCACTGTATATATATATATATATATATATATATATGTATGGGTGTGGTATTGAAAGTCGACAGTAACTAGGTCGACCACTATTGGTCGACAGTAACTAGGTCGACAGGGTGTCTAGGTCGACAGGGTCTTTAGGTCGACATGTTCTAGGTCGACAGGTCCAAAGGTCGAGATGAGTTTTTAATGTTATTTGGTGTCGTTTTCTTCGTAGAGTGATCGGGAACCCCAATTAGTGCACCGCTTCGCTCGCCATGCTTCGGGCATGGTGCCTTCGCTTCGCTTGGCACAGATTACCGTTCCAATGGTAGTCCACGTGGATCGTTAAGTATGAAAAGGTTCAAAAAAAGAAAAAAAATTGTGAAAAACTCATGTCGACCTTTTGACCTGTCGACCTAGAATATGTCGACCTAAAGACCCTGTCGACCTAGTTACTGTCGACCAATAGTGGTCAACCTAGACATTGTCGACCTAATTACTGTCGACTTTCAGTCCGGATCCCATATGTGTGTATGTATATATATATATATAAGAGATGTGCACCGGACATTTTTTGTGTTTTGTGTTTTGGTTTTGGATTCGGTTCTGCGGCCGTGTTTTGGATTCGGACGCGTTTTGGCAAAACCTCCCTGAAAATGTTTTGTCGGATTCGGGTGTGTTTTGGATTCGGGTGTTTTTTTTCAAAAAAACCTCAAAAACAGCTTAAATCATAGAATTTGGGGGTAATTTTGATCCCATAGTATTATTAACCTCAATAACCATAATTTCCACTCATTTCCAGTCTATTCTGAACACCTCACAATATTATTTTTAGTCCTAAAATTTGCACCGAGGTTGCTGGACGACTAAGCTAAGCGACCCAAGTGGCCGGCACAAACACCTCGCCCATCTAGGAGTGGCACTGCAGTGTCAGACAGGATGGCACTTAAAAAAATTGGCCCCAAACATCACATGATGCAAAGAAAAATGAAAGAAAAAAGAGGTGCAAGATGGAATTGTCCTTGGGCCCTCCCACCCACCCTTATGTTGTATAAACAGGACATGCACACTTTAACAAACCCATCATTTCAGTGACAGGGTCTGCCACACGACTGTGGCTGAAATGACTGGTTGGTTTGGGCCCCCACCAAAAAAGAAGCAATCAATCTCTCCTTGCACAAACTGGCTCTACAGAGGCAAGATGTCCACCTCCTCCTCATCCTCTGATTCCTCACCCCTTTCACAGTGTACATCCCCCTCCTCACAGATTATTAATTCGTCCCCACTGGAATCCACCATCTCAGGCCCCTGTGTTCTTTCTGGAGGCAATTGCTGGTGAATGTCTCCACGGAGGAATTGATTATAAGTCATTTTGATTAACATCATCTTCTCCACATTTTCTGGAAGTAACCTCGTATGCCGATTGCTGACAAGGTGACCGGCTGCACTAAATACTCTTTCGGAGTACACACTGGAGGGGGGCAACTTAGGTAAAATAAAGCCAGTTTGTGCAAGGGCCTCCAAATTGCCTCTTTTTCCTGCCAGTATACGTACGGACTGTCTGACGTGCCTACTTGGATGCGGTCACTCATATAATCCTCCACCATTCTTTCAATGGTGACAGAATCATATGCAGTGACAGTAGACGACATGTCAGAAATCGTTGGCAGGTCCTTCAGTCCGGACCAGATGTCAGCACTCGCTCCATACTGCCCTGCATCACCGCCAGTGGGTGGGCTCGGAATTCTTAGCCTTTTCCTCGCAGCCCCAGTTGCGGGATAATGTGAAGGAGGAGCTGTTGGCGGGTCACGTTCCGCTTGACTTGACAAGTGTCTCACCAGCAGGTCTTTGAACATGTGCAGACTTGTGTCTGCCGGAAAGAGAGATACAACGTAGGCTTTAAACCTAGGATCGAGCACGGTGGCCAAAATGTAGTGCTCTGATTTCAACAGATTGACCACCCGTGAATCCTGGTTAAGCGAATTAAGGGCTCCAACCACAAGTCCCACATGCCTAGCGGAATCGCTCCGTTTTAGCTCCTCCTTCAATCTCTCCAGCTTCTTCTGAAAAAGCCTGACGAGGGGAATGACCTGACTCAGGCTGGCAGTGTCTGAACTGACTTCACGTGTGCCAATTTTAAAGGGTCGCAGAACCTTGCACAACGTTGAAATCATTCTCCACTGCGCTTGAGTCAGGTGCATTTTTGCTGCTCCTCCATCCTCTGAAGCATATAGAGGGTTGAATTAAACCTCGTTACCACCTCTTGCTTCAGATGATGGCTGGGCAGGTGCTGGAATTTGCCCACATGTAATGCACGCACAATATTGGTGGCGTTGTCCGATGTTACAAATCCCCAGGAGAGTCCAATTGGGGTAAGCCATTCTGCGATGATGTTCCTCAGTTTCCGTAAGAGGTTGTCAGCTGTGTGCCTCTTATGGAAAGCGGTGATACAAAGCGTAGCCTGCCTAGGGACGAGTTGGCGTTTGCGAGATGCTGCTACTGGTGCCGCCACTGCTGTTCTTGCTGCGGGAGGCAATACATCTACCCAGTGGGCTGTCACAGTTATATAGTCCTGAGTCTGCCCTGCTCCACATGTCCGTGGTTAAGTGGACATTGGGTACAACTGCATTTTTTAGGACACTGGTGACTCTTTTTCTGACGTCTGTGTACATTCTCGGTATCGCCTGCCTAGAGAAATGGAACCTAGATGGTATTTGGTACCGGGGACACAGTACCTCAATAAATTCTCTAATTCCCTTTGAATTAACGGTGGATACCGGACACACGTTTAACACCACCGCAGCTGCCAAGACCCGAGTTATCAATTTTGCAGCAGGATGACTGCTGTGATATTTCATCTTCCTCGCAAAGGACTGTTGGACAGTCAATTGCTTACTGGAAGTAGTGCAAGTGGTCTTCCGACTTCCCCTCTGGGATGACGATCGACTCCCAGCAGCAACTACAGCAGCGCCAGCAGCAGTAGGCGTTACACTCAAGGATGAATCGGAGGAATCCCAGGCAGGAGAGGACTCGTCAGACTTGCCAGTGACATGGCCTGCAGGACTATTGGCTTTCCTGTCTAAGGAGGAAATTGACACTGAGGGAGTTGGTGGTGTGGTTTGCAGGAGCTTGGTTACAAGACGAAGGGACTTAGTTGTCAGTGGACTGCTTCCGCTGTTACCCAAAGTTTTTGAACTTGTCAATGATTTCTGATGAATGCGCTCCAGGTGACGTATAAGGGAGGATGTTTCTAGGTGGTTAACGTCCTTACCCCTACTTATTACAGCTTGACAAAGGCAACACACGGCTTAACACCTGTTGTCCGCATTTCTGTTAAAATAATTTCACACCGAAGAGGTGATTTTTTTTGTAATTTGACCAGGCATGTCAATGGCCATATTCGTCCCACGGACAACAGGTGTCTCCCCGGGTGCCTGACTTAAACGAACCACCTCACCATCAGAATCCTCCTTGTCAATTTCCTCCTCAGCGCCAGCAACACCCATATCCTCATCCTGGTGTACTTCAACAGTGACATCTTCAATTTGACTATCAGGAACTGGACTGCGGGTGCTCCTTCCAGCACTTGCAGGGGGCGTGCAAATGGTGGAAGGCGCCACCTCTTCCCGTCCAGTGTTGGGAAGGTCAGGCATCGCAACCGACACAATTGGACTCTCCTTGGGGATTTGTGATTTAGAAGAACGTACAGTTCTTTGCTGTGCTTTTGCCAGCTTAAGGCTTTTCATTTTTCTAGCTGGAGGATGAGTGCTTCCATCCTCATGTGAAGCTGAACCACTAGCCATGAACATAGGCCAGGTCCTCAGACGTTCCTTGCCACTTCGTGTCATAAATGGCATATTGGCAAGTTTACGCTTCTCCTCAGACGCTTTTAATTTAGATTTTTGGGTCATTTTACTGAACTTTTGTTTTTTGGATTTTACATGCTCTCTACTATGACATTGGGCATCGGCCTTGGCAGACGACGTTGATGGCATTTCATCGTCTCGGCCATGACTAGTGGCAGCAGTTTCAGCACGAGGTGGAAGTGGATCTTGATCTTTCCCTATTTTACCCTCCACATTTTTGTTCTCCATTTTTTTATGTGTGGAATTATATGCCAGTAATATATCAATAGCAATGGCCTACTGTACTGTACTATATATGTATACTGCTGGTCACCAAAATGATGCACTGTAATACTAGAAGCTATAGAAAAGTATATATATTATTGTATATATCAGTACAGAGCGGTGTAACTGTGACCTATGTGTCCTGACAAGCAGTATAGAAGCTATAGAAAAGTATATATATTATTGTATATATCAGTACAGAGCAGTGTAACTGTGACACATGTGTCCTGACAAGCAGTATAGAAGCTATAGAAAAGTATATATATTATTGTATATATCAGTACAGAGCGGTGTAACTGTGACCCATGTGTCCTGACAAGCAGTATAGAAGCTATAGAAAAGTATATATATTATTGTATATATCAGTACAGAGCGGTGTAACTGTGACAAATGTGTCCTGACAAGCAGTATAGAAGCTATAGAAAATAAGAAAAGTATATATATATTATTGTATATATCAGTACAGAGCGGTGGAACTGTGACCCATGTGTCCTGACAAGCAGTATAGAAGCTATAGAAAAGTATATATATTATTGTATATATCAGTACAGAGCAGTGTAACTGTGACACATGTATCCTGACAAGCAGTATAGAAGCTATAGAAAATAAGAAAAGTATATATATATATTATTGTATATATCAGTACAGAGCGGTGGAACTGTGACCCATGTGTCCTGACAAGCAGTATAGAAGCTATAGAAAAGTATATATATTATTGTATATATCAGTACAGAGCGGTGTAACTGTGACACATGTGTCCTGACAAGCAGTATAGAAGCTATAGAAAAGTATATATATTATTGTATATATCAGTACAGAGCAGTGTATCTGTGACCATGTGTCCTGACAAGCAGTATAGAAGCTATAGAAAAGTATATATATTACTGTATATCAGTACAAAGCGGTGTAACTGTGACACATGTGTCCTGACAAGCAGTATAGAAGCTATAGAAAAGTATATATATTATTGTATATATCAGTACAGAGCGGTGTAACTGTGACACATGTGTCCTGACAAGCAGTATAGAAGCTATAGAAAATAAGAAAAGTATATATATTATTGTATATATCAGTACAGAGCAGTGTAACTGTGACCCATGTGCCTAAACAAGCAGTATAGAAGCTATAGAAAAGTATATATATTATTGTATATATCAGTACAGAGCAGTGTAACTGTGACCCATGTGTCCTGACAAGCAGTATAGAAGCTATAGAAAATAAGAAAAGTATATATATTATTGTATATATCAGTACATAGCAGTGTAACTGTGACCCATGTGTCCTGACAAGCAGTATAGAAGCTATAGAAAAGTATATATATTATTGTATATATCAGTACAGAGCGGTGTAACTGTGACACATGTGTCCTGACAAGTAGTATAGTAGCTATAGAAAAGTATTTATATTATTGTATATATCAGTACAGAGCAGTGTAACTGTGACACATGTGTCCTGACAAGCAGTATAGAAGCTATAGAAAATAAGAAAAGTATATATATTATTGTATATATCAGTACAGAGCGGTGGAACTGTGACCCATGTGTCATGACAAGCAGTATAGAAGCTATAGAAAAGTATAGCTATTATTGTATATATCAGTACAGAGCGGTGTAACTGTGACACATGTGTCCTGACAAGCAGTATAGAAGCTATAGAAAATAAGAAAAGTATATATATTATTGTATATATCAGTACATAGCGGTGTAACTGTGACCCATGTGTCCTAACAAGCAGTATAGAAGCTATAGAAAATAATAAAAGTATATATATTATTGTATATATCAGTACAGAGCGGTGTAACTGTGACACGTGTCCTGACAAGCAGTATAGAAGCTATAGAAAAATATATGTATTATTGTATACATCAGTACAGAGCAGTGTAACTGTGACCATGTGTCCTGACAAGCAGTATAGAAGCTATAGAAAAGTATATATATTATTGTATATATCAGTACAGAGCGGTGTAACTGTGACCCATGTGTGTCCTGACAAGCAGTATAGAAGCTATAGAAAATTATTTAAAATTATTGTATATATCAGTACAGAGCAGTGTAACTGTGACCATGTGTCCTGACAAGCAGTATAGAGGCTATAGAAAAGTATATATATTATTGTATATATCAGTACAGAGCGGTGTAACTGTGACCATGTGTCCTGACAAGCAGTATAGAGGCTATAGAAAAGTATATATATTATTGTATATATCAGTACCGAGCGGTGTATTTGTGACCATGTGTCCTGACAAGCAGTATAGAAGCTATAGAAAAGTATATATATTACTGTATATCAGTACAGAGCGGTGTAACTGTGACACATGTGTCCTGACAAGCAGTATAGAAGCTATAGAAAAGTATATTATATATTATTGTATATATCAGTACAGAGCGGTGTAACTGTGACCATGTGTCCTGACAAGCAGTATAGAAGCTATAGAAAAGTATATATTATACACTGGTGGTCCCCATTCCCCACAATGCAGCACACTGATCAGATATTTGCAGCACACTGAGCACAGATATGGAGCGTTTTCATGCAGAGAACGTAGATATTTTCAGCACACTGAGCACAGATATTTTCAGCACACTGAGCACAGATATTTTCAGCACACTGAGCACAGATTACGGAGCTTTTCAGGGAGAGAACGCAGCCACGTCCTCTCCGTTCAATCTCCAAAGCACGAGTAAAAATGGCTGCGACACGCGGCTCCTTATATAGAATACGAATCTCGCAAGAATCGGACAGCGGGATGATGACGTTCGGGCGCGTTCTGGTTAACCGAGCAAGGCGGGAGGATCCGAGGCTGCCTTGGAACCGTGTAAAATAGGTGAAGTTCGGGGGGGTTCGGATCCCGAGGAACCGAACCCGCTCATCTCTAAAATATATATATATATATATATATATATATACATTTAAAAAAAAGGAATTTACGTCCAGATTCCAAGCAGAGAAGATGTTATATTGTGCAATTATATAGAAGCCAGTCTTAGGGGTCTATTCATGAAACAGTGATAAGACTGGAAAAGTTGCCCATGGCAATCAATCAGCTGCTCTGTATAATTTTATACTACAGGTTGGGTATTCGTTATCTGGATACTCGAAAAACAAAATATTCTGAGAACTACAATATTTGGACCCTGTAGTGACGTCATTGAAGTCTGCGGCCAATCACAGACAGGTGAGGGACTGGCTTTGCAGCCAATCCCTCACCGTCACTACTGCCAGGACCTGCCACGAACATGCTGATCCACCTAGCTAATGTGCCAGACAGGCCGCAGGCCCACCCCCCGTAGTCGCACCAGAACCGCTGCGGCCTCCCAGAACCCCCCCCCAGCCAATGCGCCGGACCAATCTGGTTAACAGGTATTCCCATATCCGGAATGCTCCTGGTCCCGAACATTCCAGATATGGGATGCTAGACCTGTATGCAAATTATAAATGCTACTTTAATGTTGATGCGTTGCCATAGGCAACTTCTCCACTGGCTCACTTCCCTACACTTTTGACTGCTTCATGATAAGACCCCTTTCTTTAACCACTGACATCATGCTCAACCTCTGCATTTTAATTGATATTTTTCTTTCTCTCACCAAAAAATATGCTCACCATTTGGCAACAGTAATTCTGTGTACTGTATAGTGCTCTTAGGGGTCTATTCATGAAGCATTGAAAAGAATGGAGAAGTTGCTCATGGCAACCAATCAGCTGCTCTGTATAATAATGTAGTATGCAATTTATAAATGTTACTTCAATGCTGATTGGTTTCCATGGGCAACTTCTTTACTGGCTCACTTCTCCACACTTTTCACTGCTTCATGAATAGATATCCAAAACTAGTTCTGTTATATTCCAGCTGAGGAACGCCGTGGTTTGTTGTACCACCCAATGCAACGGTTTTCTGAGAGAACAAATTTTTAAGGTTGTTTTTGAACCTGAATATGTTTGTGTATATTTTTAATCCTTTCTGAGCTGCCAGTTAGTATAAGGTTTCTTTAACCATATTACCTCCAGCATAAAGGCTCAGGCTGTTCCTGCAAGATGGCAACTGACAACTATCAGCAAGTTTCCATCATTGGGGGTCATTCCGAGTTGATCGCTCGCTAGCTATTTTTTGCAGCGCTGCGAACAGATAGTCGCTGCCTATAGGGGAGTGTATTTTAGCCTTGTAAGTGTGCGATCGCACGTGCAGCCGAGCGGTACAAAAACTTTTTATGCAGTTTCTGAATAGCTCTGAACTTACTCAGCCACTGTGATCACTTCAGCCTGTCCAGGGCCGGAATTGACGTCAAACACCCACCCTGCAAACGCTTCGACTCGCCTGTGTTTTTCCAAACACTCCCAGAAAATGGTCAGTTGACACCCACAAACGCCTTCTTCCTGTCAGTCTCCTTGCGATTGGCTGTGCAAATGGATTCTTCGTAAAATCCATCGCTCAGCAACGATCTGCCGATCTGCTTTGTACACGTACGATGCGCGTGCGCATTGCAGTGCATATGCATGCACAGTTCTGACCTGATCGCCACGCGGTGAAAAATCCTAGCGTGCGATCAGGTCGGAATGACCCCCATTGTTTGTGTGTACACAATCACATTCTTCCCTGTCAGTATACAGGCATGATAAAGGGTAGTTTAACCTGATATTGGGCTTCTACCTGTTTATGATGCCCCTTGGCTGCCTATAGATATCACTGGGAATCACTGGCAATGGCTTTTACTTGCTACATTTAGTAATAACTTGACCGCCAAGTCTTTTTGTCATTACTGCCATATCAGGATGGGGATAGTAGAGTGCATTATTATGTATAATAAACGCATTGTTTTCAAAAGTATCAACACATTTTTTTTGCCTTTATTTAACATCTTTTTATATATTTTCAACATAGTTGCCTACCCTCCCTCATTCTGCAGGAGACTCCCTGAAATAGTAGCAATCTCCCTCACTCCCTGAATAGTCCCTCAATCTCCCTGGGGAAAAAAAGAGAAATCAGAGATACATACATTCACATGGGCTCATCAGTGCCATTTCACTGTATTGGTTATAAGGCACAATGATCCCTATGGCTACATGCATTTTAAAGGTTTCTTGTGGCCACTTACAGTATATGGAACCTCTTGTAAAACACAATACACTAAAAAATCCTTCAAAATATCAGTGTCTTTTCTTCAACACGTAGATCTTACTAACTTTGGGGCTCATTTACATTTGGATGTAAGTTTTTTTTTCATGACACGTCTCTCAGATGTAGCAGTACGCGCCCGCGCTGATAAGTGCTACTTTCACAATCTCCCTGAAATGCATTTTCAAAAGTAGGCAAGTATGATTTTCAAACTAATAATTTTACCATGAATGTAGAACTGAAAGCCATCAGCATGTACATAAGACCCCAAGACTGGTCAAGTGGAAAGAGTCCTTTTACCAATACCAGGGAGCTGAATGTTTCCTTGCTATCCTGGCAAAATGTTTTTTATTAATTTCAGTGCTAGAAACTGTTCCGTCAGAATATGGCCACCGCTGCTAGTGGAACACATGGCCACTGCCAGTGGAACTACGCCTTTTGACGCAGTCCCGGACACCAACACTCCCGCTGTCACACCCATCCTTGATAGCCTCCCCAGTTATGGCACAGGTACACCTATCAAAACTGCATTCATTTCCATTCAAGTCCGATATGCGTCCCCCGGGCGGTAACCATCAGGATGCAGAAATAAAACTTCGGGCACTTGCACTCGATACTTTAATTTCATCTACCTTACAATCAGGCCGATAATATGTTGACTATTTGCTGGCTAGCATGTGCTGGGCATTATGAGGGTAATTCAGACCTGATCGCTGCTGTGCATTTTCGCACAGCGGGCGATCAGATCTGAACTGCGCATGCGTATGCACCGCAATGCGCAGGTGCGACAGACCGCAGCACCAGTGCCTAGCGACGGGATGGTACGAAAAAAGGGATTGCACGGGCGATCGTAAGGTGATTGACAGGAAGAGGCCGTTTGTGGGTGGCAACTAACCATTTTACAGGAGTTTCCGAAACAACGCAGGCGGGATCAGCCGTTTTCAGGGAGGGTATATGATGTCAGCTCCGGCTCCGATCAGTAGCAAACATTCACAGCGGCTCAGTAAGTCCTGGGCTGTGCAGACACTGCACAAACTTATGTTTGCAGCTGTGCTACAAAAGCGATCGCCCACTTGCACATACCTTATACACTCCCCCTGTAGGCGGCGACTATCTGATCGCAGGGCAGCAAAAACGCAGCCCTGCGATCAGGGCTGAATTATCCCCTATGTACGATGGGGCATGGCCTTGCTGAAATGGGCGTGGTTTTGCATAAAGGGGCGTGGTTTTGCAGTAAAAGACTACCTTATACCCCAGTTTTGCAACCTGCACGCCCAGACATTGGCCACCACAGGAAAAAAAATAATAATCCTGATTCATGCCCCTTACATTATTTGTCATTTTTCCTCCGTATGGTAATGCCCAGTATACATTATGCCACATACTGCAATGGCCCTTAGACATTATGCCACACACAATAATGCCCATGACACAATATGCACACACCGTAATGCCCCCGACACATTATGCCACACACCGTATTGCCTGTGACACATTATGACACGCATCACAATGCCCGTTATACATTATGTTACACACTGCAATGCCCCTGATACATTATAGCACATACAATGCCTGTGACACATTATGACACACACCGCAATGTCCGTGATACATTATGCCACACTGCAATGACCCTGAGACATTATACCACATACCACAATGCCTGTGATATAGTATACCACACACCGTAATGCCTGTGACACATACCGCAATGCCCATTATACCCTATGCCACACACTACAATGCCCGTTATTCATTATTATTTATTTATTAACAGTTTCTTATATAGCGCAGCATATTCCGTTGCGCTTTACAATTAGAACAACAGTAATAGAACAAAACTGGCAAAAAACAGACAGACATAGAGGTAGGAAGGCCCTGCTCCCAAGCTTACATTACAATCTATAGGGAAATAGGCATAGATACACAAGGATAGATGCTATCTATTGCATAATGGTCCACCAGATGGCTAGGTTCTTAATGGGTTGTATGATGATACCTCGCAATGTTGGCCAAGTGTCAGGAGGGTGTGAGAGTAAAGAAAGACAAAATATGTGATGTTATGTATACTGTACAGAGAGGATGTCATTAGATAGGGAAGCACTGAAGGTTATGTCGGTGGGTCTGAAATTTGATAGGCTTGTCTGAAGAGGTGAGTTTTCAGGGAACGTTTAAAGGTTTGGAGACTAGAGGAGTCTTTTTGTGCGTGGGATGGCATTCCACAGAGTGGGTGAAGCCCAGATAAAGTCCTGTAATTTTGAGTGTGAACAAGTAATGCGTGTGGATGAGAGACGTAGATCTTGTGCAGAGCGGAGAGGTCTGGTAGGGAGTTATTTTGAGATGAGTGAAGAGATGTATGTTGGTGCAGTTTGGTTAATAGCCTTGTATGTCAGTAAAAGTATTTTATATTTAATACGGTAGAATACCGGTAACCAATGGAGGGACTGATAGAGCAGATCTGCAGATGATGAACGTCTAGCGAGGAAGATTAGCCTCGCAGCTGCATTCAAAATGGATTGTAGTGGTGAGAGTCTGTGTTTGGGAAGACCGGTCAGGAGACTATTACAATAATCAATGCAGGAGATAATGAGAGTATGGATTAGAGTTTTAGCTGTGTCTTGTGTAAGATATGGTCGTATTTTAGATATGTTTCTTAGATGTATGTAACATGATCTTGAGACAGATTGAATGTGGGGAATAAAGGACAGTTCAGAGTCAGGAATGAACCCTAGGCAGCGAGCTTGTGGGGTAGGGATGATTGCCGAGTTCTCAACAGTGATAGAGATATCAGGTTGGAAACTACTATTGGCCGGTGGAAATATAATTAATTCTGTTTTGGAAATATTAAGTTTGAGGTGGCGAGATGTCATCCAAGATGAAATGGCAGAAAGGCATTCAGTGACACGGCCCAATACAGATGGTGACAAATCAGGGGAGGATAGGTAGATTTGAGTATAATTCGCATACAGATGGTACTGAAATCCGAAAGGGTTGATTAGTTTGCCAAGAGATGTGGTATAGATAGAGAAAAGCAGAGGACCTAAGACTGAGCCTTGCGGTACTCCAACTGAGAGAGGTAGCAAAGAGGAGGTGGAATCAGAGAAACGAACACTGAAGGAGCGATTAGATAGGTAGGATGAGAACCAAGAAAGGGCTGTGTCCTGAATACCTAGGGATTGTAGTGTTTGTATGAGAAGAGAGTGGTCAACAGTGTCAAAAGCAGCAGAGAGATCAAGGAGACTAAGTAGAGAGTAATGCCCTTTAGATTTAGCAGTGACCATATCGTTCACTACCTTAGTCAGTGCTGTCTCTGTGGAGTGTTGGCCATGAAATCCTGACTGAAGTGGGTCCAGTAGGCTGTGTGAGTTAAGGAAGTGTGTGAGGCGAGTGTAGGCAAGTCTCTCAAGTAGCTTGGAGGGGCATGGGAGCTGAGAGATGTGACGGTAGTTTGAGAGAGAGTTAGGGTCAGAGTTTTGTTTTTTCAGAATGAGAGTAATCACTGCATGCTTGTATAGAGAAGGAAAGATACCAGTAGACAGGGAGAGATTACAGATTTTCGTTAAGGTTGGGATGAGCACAGCAGACAGAGCTTTACTAATTTGTGAGGGTATTGGCCCTCATTCCGAGTTGTTCGCTCGCTAGCTGCTTTTAGCAGCCGTGCAAACACTAAGCCGCCGCCCTCTGGGAGTGTATCTTAGCTTAGCAGAAGTGCGACCGAAAGGATCGCAGCGTGGCTACAAAAAAAGATTGTGCAGTTTCTGAGCAGCTCCAGACCTACTCCTAGCTTGCGATCACTTCAGACTTAGTTCCTGTTTTGACGTCATGAACACGCCCTGCGTTCGGCCAGCTACGCCTGCGTTTCCCCAGGCACGCCTGCGTTTGTATCTGATACGCCTGCGTTTTTCCACACACTCCCCTAAAACAGTCAGTTACCACCCAGAAACACCCACTACCTGTCAATCACTCTGCGGCCAGCAGTGCGACTGAAAAGCGTCGCTAGACCTTGTGTGAAACTGCATCGGCTGTTGTGAAAGTACGTCACGCATGCGGATTGCGCCACATACGCATGCGCAGAAGTGCCGCTTTTTTACCTAATCGCTGCGCTGCGAACGAAAACAGCTAGCGAACAACTCGGAATGACCCCCATAGACTCAAGGGGAGAGGTATTAGAGTACGCAGATGAAAAGAGTGCAGATACTTCATCTTCATTTGTAGGATCAAAGGAAGAGAAGGTGTTAGAGGGTTCAGGCAGGGAATTGAGCAGGTTACTAGCCGTGGAAGAGCATACCATTTCATTTTGGATCTTGTCAATCTTGTCCTTGAAATAGGAAGCAAGCTCTTGCGCACTGACAGTGGCTGGTGGGTTGGGTGAGGGAGGGACAAGAAGTGATTTAAATGTAATAAAAAGTCGCTTGGGGTTAGAGGCTTGAGCAGAGATGAGAGATTGAAAATATGTTTGTTTGGCAGTGACCAGAGCATTACAATAAGAGTGGTAGGTGGTCTTATATGTGAGAAAGTCACTTGAACTACGAGATTTACGCCACTGGCGTTCTACTTTATGTGAGAGTTTTTGTAGGTGTCTAGTGTATTTAGAGTGCCACGGTTGACAGCTAAGTCTACGTGGAGTGTGATAGGTAGCTGGAGCCACTTCATCAGGTGCTTTTTATAGAGTTTGGTTAAGGTGTGACACAGCATTCTCAGGAGAGGTGAATGTAGAAATTGGTGAGAGCAGTGGTTGCAGAGAGGTAGATAGTTGTTGAAAATTAATAGCGTTAATATTTCTGCGGGTTAGAAGCGTCTTTGTAGACTTTAGGGACATTGAGTTTGAAGTAATGGAGGAGAGCATGCAGGTGATAAGGTTGTGATCTGAGAGAGGGAAAGGAGTGTTAGTGAGTTCAGAAACAGAGCATAGTCTGGTGAATACAAGATCAAGGCAGTGGCCCTCCTGATGAGTAGGGGAGTCAGTCCATTTGGAGAGGCCAAGAGAGGAGGTTAGAGAGAGTAGTTTAGAGGCATGGGGAGATTGTGGACTGTCAATAGAGAGATTGAAATCGTCCATAATGATGGTGGAGATGTCAGAGGATAGAAAGTGAGGGAGCCAAGCAGAAAAATATTCCTGAAACTTTTTGGGTTGCCCAGGTGGGCGATAGATAGCCGCAACACGCAGAGAGAAAGGGGTGAAAATCCTAATAGAGTGTACTTCAAATGATGTAAATGTGAGCGAGGGAACAGGTGGTAAAACGTTGTGTGTGTAAGATTTGGACAGTAATATTCCAACACCACCTCCTTTAATGTTACCAGGCCTGGGGGGGGTGTGTGAAGTGGAGGCCACCATGTGACAGTGCTGCAGGGGAGGCCGTGTCTGATTGTGTGAGCCATGTTTCTGTTATGGCTAGCATATTTAATTTTTTGCTATGGAAAGGTCATGAATAGATGTTAATTTGTTGCAAACAGAGCGTACATTCCATAAAGAACATTTTAGTGACTTGGAGGGAGACGGGAGACATGTGATGTTGCTAAGGTTTGTTGGATTTATATTCAGTTGTGAATCAGCTGAATGTGAGTGTGGTATGTGGATGGGACCTGGATTTGGGAAAATGTCACCAGCTCGTAGAAGCAGAAGAAGAGAGAGATAGGTATAGTTGGGGGAGGTGTGTGATAGTTTCTTATGGTGACAGGTTGATGATGTGACAGTTAGTGTACATAGATAGGTTAAAAGCTCATGGGTTTTAATAAGAGGGGAGTGGATTAATGAGGCTGCAATGTGTACAGAGAGATAAATAACAAGAATAGTGAAGGACGATGTCATTTTATAGAGTATACCATGAAGTGCTACTAGAAGAACATGGTGTTTTTAAAAAGAAAAGTATAGATAGGTAAGTGCTTATGGAAAATGTTAGTTAAATGGTGGAATTACCTGGTTTCCAATGTTTTTTCAATGTTTGCTCAACTGTTGGTTTAACTGTTCTTTTTAAAATTTCCTAACGTTGTAATTTCCAAAGTATACACTGCAATGCCCCCGATACATTCTAGTACATACAATGCCTGTGACACATTATGACACACAACGCAATGTCCGTGATACATTATGCCACACACTGCAATGTCCGTGATACATTATGCCACACACTGCAATGACCCTGAGACATTATACCACATACCATAATGCCCGTGATATAGTATACCACACACCATAATGCCTGTGACCAGAGGCAGAACTCTGGGAGGCAACGGAGTCATCTGCCGCCGGGCTCCTGCTCTGAAGGGGGGCACCTTTCCTCCCATTCTGTGACACCATTGAATTAGGTTAATTGATAGCTGTCGCTGTCTTTTCAGTGGCCGACTTCCTCACTGGTCCCTGCACCTTACAAATCACACCCTCTTTATTATACTGAATATACACATTTTACAAGTATCACACCCAGGATTAGAACCCACAATCTATTACACTGGAAACATGCACCTTACTGATGAAGCGGTTTGCTCCTGTATAGGAAATATGAGAATTTTAACTATATGAAGATACTTCTCTGACAATTACACGTAACTTCATACAGTTAGAATTCTCATGCTTCCTCTACTGGAGCAAATAACTCCATCAGTAAAGTGTCTGCTGTTAGTGTAACAGGTCATGGGTTCTAATCCTGGGTATGACTGCTAAGAAATGTGTGCTTTAAAATAAAAGACAATTAAATGTATAAATACAGTATATAATTTTTTTTCAGAACACTCCATATACACACACACACACACACACACACACACACACACACACACACACACACACACATATATACACATGCACACATACATACATATATTCTTAATATAGGAAATATCTTGCCTCTGGGCAACTGTGGCAAACTTACGCCACTGCCTGTGACACATACCGCAATGCCCATTATACCCTATGCCACACACCACAATGCCCGTTATACATTATGCCACACACTGCAATGCCCCTGACACATTATACCACATACCACAATGCACGTTATATAGTATGCCACACACCGTAATGCCGTGACACATTATGACACACACCGCAATGTCCGTGATACAGTATGCCACACACCGCAATGCCCATTACACATTAAGTCCTACAGTAAGAATTCTAATTACTTTTAAATTACCTGCTCATTGTCAGAGGTTTCATGCTCTTGGTTCCATGCACAGTGCCAGGGGTTTTCATGCTCAGGGTATCATGCTCGTTGCCAGGGGTTTCATGCGGTAGGTGTTATGCTTGTTGCCAGAGGTATCATGTGCTGGGTTTCAAGCTTGTTGCCAAGTGGTAATATTCGTTGCCAGGGGTTTCATGCACTGGGTGTCATGCTCGTTACTAGGGGGTAATGCTTGTTGCCAGGGATTTCATGAGCTGGGTGTTGTGCTTGTAACCAGGGGGTAATGCTTGTTGCTAGGGCTGTGCTCCCAGTGCCACATATGCACCCAGTGCCAGATATTCCCCCACAGTGCCAGGTACACATATGCCCCCAGTGCCAAATATGCCCCCCCGGGGCCAAATATGCTCCCCCAGTGCTAAATATGTTCCCCCCCCAGTGCCAAATATGCTCCCCCAGTGCCAAATATGCCGCCCCATGCCAAATTTGTTCCCCCAGTGCCAAATATGCCCCCCCAGTGACAAATATGCTCCCTCAGTGCCAAACACGCCCCCCCCCAAGTGCCAAATATGTTTCCCCAGTGCCAAATATGCCCCCCCCCCAGTGCCAAATATGCTCCCCCAGTCCCAGGTACACCCTCCCACCCCCCACCCCCGGCTCCCCCGCTGCTGTGCTGTTTTGGGAAGGAGGGACACGGAGGGCACAGCGCGCGCCTCTCCTGTGTGTCCCTCCTGCGTCACTGGCGGTGGCGGCGTGTCTATCAAATGGAGGGCCGGTTCGTGAGCCAATCAGAGCTCATGAACGGGCACTTCATTAAACAGACACGCCGCTGCCGCCGGAGACCCGGGAGGGACACACAGGAGAGGCGCGCACTGTGCCCTCCTTTCCAAAACAGAATCAGTGGCGGCGGCTATGGCGCCCCGCAGCCCTGCGCGCCTCCAAGCGATCGCAGTGGCTGCGGACCCCTAGTTACGCCACTGGTTGTTCGCTATGCCTTTTTTTTCACGGTTGAGTGATTATCGGCCAACTGCGTATGTGTCTAAGTCACACTGCGCATGTATCACGATGGTCCTGCAACCACGGACGCAGAGAGGATTTATTCGCAAAGTGATTGACAGGCAGGGACTGTTTGTGGCTTAAAGTTTATACAGGCGGAGATCACCTTAAGGTGCTTCAAAAATATGCACAGCAGCCCCAATCTTAATCTGGCTTCCGCCAAAGAACCTGAGAATCTTAAGAAAATAAGGTATCGGATTCGGAATAAGACGCTGGTGCTAGCATATAATGATATAGCTGAGTAGGCTCAAATGTATGGTGGCCACACATCAATGCCAAATAAAAAAAAATCACAATAATAACTAAAACATTAAAATGGCTTCCCTGTTAAAATGAAGGATGTGGTTCCTTTTGTTGTACGTCAATGTTCTATCCACTTTGAATGAGTGTTCTCTTTATATATTTCTCAGAAGACATGTAACAGGAAATTAACAGGTGAATGATTAGAGGTTCCTCAGGTATCTGGCAGGCACATGTACACAGGAGTTCACAGCAAGCACAGAATCCAGAAAATTGATGACCCAGTCTCTGCACGCACATGCATGAGCCTGCAGGCTGGCAACAGGGGTGCGACAACTCAAACACAGGAGTGTCGTGGCCATTTTTGATGAGGGGGGGCTCAACCTACAACTGCTATCCCATATGCAGTGGAAAGGACTCCGACATGTACAGAGGAGACCTGTGTGCATGCTGTGTATGGGCCCCCTCCTCTCTAGCTGGCAGCGCTGTAGCTCTGGGCACTAGGGTTACTAGGGGACCCTGCGCTGTCCCAGAGTCTAGAGCGCATGTGCAGGTCTCTGGGAAAATGACACGACAGCCATTTTACCAGTGATCTTTCCTACTGCACATGCACAAAACACTGGGAAAATGGCCGCTGCACCATTTTCCCAGTGTTCTCTGCAGCGCTGATGCTGCGCCACGGGACTCCAGAGGATGAGTATTAAAAATAATGGGTGCACGGTGTGCAGTGTGGGCCCCCCTGGACCCCCGGTGCCCGTGAGCACAACACGCACGGAACCCACAATAAATACACCAGTGCTCCGGAGGCCATGCTGTGCGATGATAAGGCCACTTAGAACTCAGAGAATCTAATGATCTGCAATGTATGCTGCATCTTTGTTCTCAGCAGTTGAGATTTGCTAAACCATCGGTGGGCATTTACATTTCCTGGAGGCTGGCAGTGCCCCAAACGTCAAAGCATGCTGCTGGTGTTTAGGGATGGTGACTGGATGCATCCCAGAAAAAAAAGGGGACTTGCCACAGCCTTGGATGCAGCACTAGAAGTGAGAATTTTCTGGCCACCCCGAGGGTTGCTCAGGTGACTGATGGTCACACAGCTGATCAGATGCTGCGTTTTTGGATGCAGCAGCGGATCACAGAAGCCTGAAGTGGCTGTCATTCTACTACAGACACCTCGCGTGCTTTAACATATTTTAGCACAACAGCTGAGTACAAAGGTGCAGTGATGGTAGCTATAGCGTACATCTCTGAATGTTAAGGTACATACACACAGGGGGTCATTCCGAGTTGATCGAGGCAGCAACTTTTTGCTGCTGCTGCGATCAACTAATCCCCGCCTATGGGGGAGTGTATTTTAGCATAGCAGGGCTGCGATCGCTTGTGCAGCCCTGCTATGCTTAAATAGTTTCCTGCAAAACAAGACCAGCCCTGCAGCTACTTACCCTGTGCGACGGATCCAGCGATGAAGGTCCCGGTCCTGATGTCAGACATCCGCCCTCCGTTCGCCTGGACACGCCTGCGTTCTTCTTACCACTCCCCGAAAACGGCCTCCAACGGTGAGTATCCGCCCCGGAACGCCTCTCCGCTGTCAATCTTCTTCCGTCGAGCGCTGTGTCTTTTTTTTCGCTGGGCGCTCCATTGCCTGGCGACGTCAGTCACCGGGCAACGACGCGCGTGCGCAATGCGATTTCCCTTGAACTCCCCAGAGCCCAGATAGTACAGATTTTGACTATCTGCACATTCGATTTTGTCTATGTACGATTTTGACTATGGGCTGTATTCAATAACTGTCGGAAGCTGACGTCTTGTCGGAAAGATGGCAGCTTCCAACAGAAATAGGTCGGAAGGGGTTCCGACCTATTCAATAGGGGCTGATTTTTTCTGACAAGTCGGAAAACACGTGGATCAGCAGAATAGACGCCGATCCACGTGCTTCTGTCGGAAATGGGGCCAAATCTGACAGGTTTTGGCCCCTTTTCCGACAAACTCAATCCGACTTGAAAACAAGTCGGATTGAAGTGAGGAGAGGAGCGGTGCTGCAGACGGCGGGGGGAGATGAGATCGACGGCCGGCGGGGGGGAGCTGGCTGCAGGGGGACATGTCTGCGGTGGCAGGCGCTGCAGGGAGAGAGGTGCCCGGCCGACCCCGGCCAGCGCACCTCTTTCCCTGCAGCGCCTCCCCCCGCCACCGCAGACATGTTCCCCCGCTGCCAGCACCTCCCGCCGGCCGGTGATCTCTGCTCCCCCCGCAGCCGCAGCACCTCTCTTCCTGCTGCCAGCTCCTCCTGTGGCTCCACATATGTCCCCCGCAGCCAGCCCCTCCAACTCATGGCCGCCGATCTCTGCTCCCCTGGCCGCTGCTGTCAGGGCATCCGCAGCCACTGACAGCAGCGGCCTAACAGGACGGCCAAATCTGACAGTCGGATTTGGCCGTCCATTGAATAGGGGTTGTCGGATCCATTCCGACAACTGCATGTCAGTATGGATCCGACTCCTATTGAATATACCCCTAAGTGCCAATGTTGACTATACTTTGTACTAGATAGTACACTAGATAGTCAAGATTGACTTGCCTGCACAGTCTATCTAGCCTTGCGATACCGACCCCACGGGAGCGCGCATCGGGTTTGAATTGGTATCGCAAGCTGCCTAACACCTTGAGATGTGCATTAACTTTACAGAAGATTTTGACTATGTAGTCAAAATCTTACAGATTTATCTCACCATGGGGGTCATTCCGAGTTGTTCGCTCGTTGACGATTTTCGCTATGCTGCGATTTGTTGCTAATTGCGCATGCGCAAGGCACGCAGGGCGCATGCACTTAGTTATTTAACTAAAAACTTAGCAGTTTTGCTGTGGATCCTGTTGCGCTTTTCAGTCGCACTGCTGATCGGTGAATGATTGACAGGAAAGGGGCGTTTCTGGGTGGTAACTGAGCGTTTTCCGGGAGTATGCTAAAAAACGCAGGCGTGTCAGGGAAAAACGTGGGAGTGTCTGGAGAAACGGGGGAGTGGCTGGCCGAACGCAGGGCGTGTTTGTGACGTCAAACCAGGAACTAAACGGACTGAGCTGATCGCAATCTGTGAGTAGGTCTGGAGCTACTCAGAAACTGCAAAGAATTATTTATTAGCAGTTCTGCTAATCTTTCGTTCGCTATTCTGCTAAGCTAAGATACACTCCCAGAGGGCGGCGGCCTAGCGTGTGCAATGCTGCTAAAAGCAGCTAGCGAGCAAACAACTCGGAATGTGGGCCCATGTGTACACACCTTTAGTATGTAATGTATGTGTTTTTGTGCGAGGAAATACAAATAAAGCAATTATTTGTTCACAGCAATAACACTATTTTACAGTTTACATAAAAAACGTACACAAATATAGTACTATTGAAAGAAACAATGACAGCAAAAAGATGTAAAATGAAAATATTTAGCACCAGAATTGGATAAATTGTACTTTCATACTCAGCAAAAATTCACATAGGGAACTCTGAAAGCTAGTTTGTTGTACGCTGTAAAATAAATAGGTTGTGGTGATGTGCGCTGGTGCCCTGGCAAGTGGGAGACACTTTATGTTAATGCTGCTCCACGAAAGACTTGCATTGTTGGAAAAGGACATCAACTCTGCAGCTCTGACCTGAGAATACAGTGTGAGTATTATTTTAAGCTGCTGCTCTTGCTTAATAGAGGTATTTGCAATGTAAAATACCAGTTGCAGTCGCCAACCATTGCTGCCTCTTCACAGCATCAACTTTTCCTGTTACCTAAAATGTAAAAAGCATTGCATTTCCAGTAACCTTCTTACCAAGGGGACGTTCAATAATTGTAAAAAAATTAATACGCAATGAAGAGTGACGTTCAGGTAACCGTATGTTCACAATCATTTACATTATTGTGAAAAGTCATCCGTCCAGTTTGGAGATGCACGTAAGTCCACCATGTTGTACGCTTCTAGATTAATGCACCCCCACTATTCATACGCCATCAACATTATCAGTGCGCTCTTATTCAGAGATATCGGGTCTACGCACATGCACTGGCCATAGGGCCTAATTCAGTCCTGATAGCTAGGCTGCATTTTCATACAGCCTGCGATCAGATCTGAACTGCGCATGCCTATGCACTGCAATGCGCAGGCGCATAGGTCCGCAGCGACGGGGATCGGCAGGCAGTGATGGGATGTGGGAGAAAAGTGATCACACAGGGGATCGCAAGGTGACTGACAGGAAGAGGGCGTTTGTGGGTGTCAACTGACCGTTTTTAAGGAGTGTCCAGAGAAACGCAGGAGGGACCAGGCATTTGTAGGGAGTGTTTCTGACGTCAGCTCCGGCCCCGATCATCGCACTGGAAGAGTAAATCCTGGGCTTTGCAGAGACTGCACAAACCTCTGTTTGAGCAGCTCTCCTGCACATGCGATCGCACCCCTGCACAGCGATTTCCCCCTCCCCCTGTAGGTGGCAACTACCTGATCACAGGGATGCAATAAACGTACCCTAGCAATCAGGTCTGAATTAGGCCCATAGTGCGTGTGTGTGGCCCTTCACCATGCAGCCGCATCCCAGAATGTTGTAGCCGCAAGGTGATTGACAGTGGCAGCCATGGGGGGTGGGGGGCGTTGATGCAGGTGTGTCCAGACCATTTTAGGGGCAGCTTCGTGACGTCACACGCAGCCTCTCCGAGAAGAAAATTGGAGCCGGACCGCCTGCCAGCGCAGCCAGGGGCCGACTTCAAATCGATGCATTTGCAATTAAATTGCGTGTGCATCGTGAAACGGGGCCACACACATGCTGGGAGGCCTTGCCCTGTGCTGGGTGATGTGTA
This sequence comes from Pseudophryne corroboree, assembly GCF_028390025.1. Classification (NCBI taxonomy): domain Eukaryota; kingdom Metazoa; phylum Chordata; class Amphibia; order Anura; family Myobatrachidae; genus Pseudophryne; species Pseudophryne corroboree. The sequence goes on along the minus strand of NC_086451.1, from coordinate 342,728,787 downwards.
TATGGAAACAGCTGTGCTTCGTTTGACTTTGAAGACAGTGTGGGAAGAATGGTCCGGAGCGCAGTGCCATTTTGTGTATAGTGAGTGGTCCAGCTCTGCAATGTCTGTGGTTAGCAGAGCAGCTGGAGTGGTGAATAAAGGTAGTGCTGGGGAAATGCAGAGTCATATGCGGATCCTGGATCAGTGATGGGACCTCCAAAGTAACAGACTGCAGAGGTAGTTTATGTTTATATTAGATTATATGTAGACTCTGTGCTCTTTTTATAGCTATGCATGAAACGTTCTCATTTATCTATAAATAGGCTACTCGACACAATCCAGATGGGATAGTTTTTCGTGTGTAATGTATGTACTAGCAGGTACGTGTGCATAAACACTGTTGGTCCAAAATAGCACTTGTCTGTGTGTATTCTTCTACGGTGGCATGGGGGGCACTGTATATACTGCAGGGTACTAGGGAGGGCACTGTATACAACACGTGGGAGTACTGTGTGTACTACCTTATGTGGCTGCCACAATCTTCCCAGTGATATTTGGGAAGATGACAAAGGCTCTGTAATGCACCTAGGAGCCCATGTGCACCGCCCACCCTGCAAAAATATGCCTATGGACACTGTGCTGCATGATAAAAAGATACTATGGGGGTCATTCCAATCTGATCGCTACGCTGACGTTTTTCGCAGCGCAGCGATCAGGTCACTACTGCGTATGCACCGCAATGCGCAGGCGTGTCGTACAGGTACACAGCAGATCGTTGCTGGGCGATGGATTTAACGAAGAATCCATTCGCACAGCCGATCTCAAGAAGATTGACAGGAAGAGGGCGTTTATGGGTGTCAACTGTCCATTTTCAGGGAGTGTTTGGAAAAACACAGGCATGTCCAAGGGTATACAGGGCGGGTGTTTGACGTCAATTCCGGCCCGAACAGGCTGAAGTGATCGCAGCGGCTGAGTAAGTTCTGGGCAACTCAGAAACTGCACAAAACTTTTTTGTACAGCTCGGCTGCAAAAGCGTTCGCACACTTGCAAAGCGAAAATACACTCCCTCATAGGCTGCGACTATCTGATCGCAGCGCTTCAAAAAGTAGCTAGCGAGCGATCAACTCGGACTGACCCCCTCTGTGTGTACAAATATATACTGTGTGTAATGCTGAGTATTATGGGTACATAAGATACACGAATGGGTCGAATGAAACATGCCCCTTGGGTGGAGCTTGATACGCCACCTTTGGCAGCAGACAGCATACATTGCTTTCACGATCTCTCTATATAACTTTATATATATATATATATATATATATATATATAGTCAATGGAAAGGCAGGCACTCACATGGACTTTTCAGTATATAATTGAGACACCAGATTTGTAGCGTTTGATAACGGATTAAAATCCGAAACGTTGCAAATCTGAGTGCCTGCCTTTCCGTTGACTACAGTGCATCCGGAAAGTATTCACAGTGCTTCACTTTTTCCACCTTTTGTTATGTTACAGCCTTATTCCAAAATGGAATAAACAGATTTTCCCCCCCTCAAAATTCTACACACAATACCCCATAATGACAACATGAAAAAAAGTTTTTTTTGAGATTTTAGAAAGCTAAGAAATCACATGTACATAAGTATTCACAGCCTTTGACATGAAGCTCAGAATTGAGCTCAGGTACATCCTGTTTCCACTGATCATCCTCAAGATGTTCCTACAGCTTAATTGGAGTCCACCTGTGGTAAATTCCGTTGATTGGACATGATTTGGAAAGGCACACACCTGTCTATATAAGGTCTCACACTTGACAGTGCATGTCTGAGCACAAACCAAGCATTAAGTCAAAGGAATTGTCTGTAGACCTCCGAGACAGGATTGTCTCGAGGCACAAATCTGGGGAAGGATACAGAAAAATATCTGCTGCTTTGAAGGTCCCAATGAGCACAGTGGCCTCCATCATTCATAAATGGAAGAAGTTTGGAACCACCAGGACTCTTCCTAGAGCTGGCTGGCCATCTAAACTGAGCGATCGGGGGAGAAGGGCCCTAGTCAGGGAAGTGACCCGATGGTCACTCTGTTAGAGCTATCGCATTCCTCTGTGGAGAGAGGAGAACCTTCCAGAAAGACAACCAACTCTGCAGCAATCCACTAATCAGGCCTGTATGGTAGAGTGGCCAGACGGAAGCCACTCCTTCATAAAAAGCACATGGCAGCCCACCTGGAGTTTGCCAAAATGCACCTGAAGGACTCTCAGACCATGAGAAACAAAATTCTCTGGTCTGATGAGACAAAGATTGAACTCTTTGGCGTGAATGCCAGGCGTTATGTTTGGAGGAAGCCAGGTGCCGCTCATCACCAGGCCAATACTATCCTGACAGTGAAGCATGGTGGTGGCAGCATCATGCTGTGGGGATGTTTTTCAGCGGCAGGAACTGGGAGGCTAGTCAGGATAGAGGGAAAGATGAATGCAGCAATGTACAGAGACATCCTAGATGAAAACCTGTTCCAGAGCCATCTTGAACTCAGACTGGGGCAACGGTTCATCTTTCAGCAGGACAAAGACCCTAAGCACACAGCCAAGATATCAAAGGAGTGGCTTCAGGACAACTCTGTGAATGTCCTTGAGTGGCCCAGCCAGAGTGAAGACTTGAATCCGATTGAACATCTCTGGAGAGATCTGAAAATGGATGTGCATCGACGCTTCCCATCCAACCTGATGGAGTTTGAGAGGTGCTGCAAAGAGGAATGGGTGAAACTGCCCAAAGATAGGTGTGGCCAAGCTTCTGGCATCATGTTCAAAAAGACTTGAGGCTGTAATTGCTGCCAAAGGTGCAACAACAAAGTATTGAGCAAAGGCTGTGAATTCTTATGTACATATGATTTCTTAGTTTTTTATTTTTAATACATTTGCAAAAATAAAAATAAAAAAACTTTTTTCACGTCGTCATTATGGGGTATTGTATGTAGAATTATGAGGAAAAAATGAATTTATTCCATTTTGGAAAAAGGCTGTAACATAATAAAATGTGGAAAAAGTGAAGCGCTGTGAATACTTTCTGGATGCACTGTATGTGTAAGGGACATTATGTGTGTCATTATGTGTATAAGAGCATTAATAATGTGCGGCATATGTGTAAACTACATTATGTGTATAAAGGTATTACTAAAGGTTGGCATATTGTGTAATGCGCATTATGTTTATATGGACATTAATAATGTGTCATATGTGTAAATGGCATTACTGTGTGGTATTATGTGTATAAATGTATTACTAAAGTGTGGCATTATGTGTATAAGGTGCTCTACTGTGTTGCATAGCATATAAAAAGGGCACTACTGTGTGGTCTAATGTGAATAAGGGGCAATTTAATGCAGATTTAATGTGAATAAGGAGCACTACTGTGAGGAGTAACATTTATAAGGTAAAGTGATGCTACTGTGTGATGTAACATGAATACTACTGTGTGATGTAACATGAATAAGGGACACTATTGCATGATAAAATGTGAATAAAGTTGCACTACTGTGTGGCATAATTTGAATTGGGGGTACTATTTTGTGGCCATGCCCTTCCATGCAAGAACATGCCCCTTTTTGGGCTATGCGCCGAATGTGCGCACTGTTCCTATTTAAAATATAGGTGGTAGGAACACCAAAATGATGACTGCTATGGGTGAGGGATGATGGTGCTGGAAAAGGGGAACAGGGTCAGAGATGGAACTAGCGGTGGTGCTAGGGGGCCCCAGCCAAAATCTTGCCTAGGGCACCATATTGGTTAGGGCCGGCTCTGAAGGCCACACACCCTTCTGACAATCAGGACTGTTGGGATGGATAACCAGTGTATCAGTGTCAGCAAAGCATATTGTGAGATACAGTTCAACTTAAACCTATAAAATAAGTAACATGTAGGTAGCACAACTGATAATAGCATAAATTATACGACCCATATGTGCAGTGATTTATACTGCCAGTGTGGTCTTTGTAGGACAAACTGATTACAAAAATCTGTGCATGTGACCCAAAAGGACCATCAATACCAGTCTGTAGTGATAACCAGGACCTGCCCCAGTGTATGGCCATTGTATTAACACTCTAGCTGGACCCCAAGTGACCAGGTCACTGATGGGCTGAGCACCGATAGACTGCAATAGACCAATTTCTTTAATAACATGAGTCACCAAATTGGGAAAAGATCTGGTGGCATGGCATGTTTCCAGTGGCTCATACATATCTAGGATATCAGAGATCACACAGAGATCAGAGATGCCCAGCAGAAAAGAGAACTGTGATGGATGGTCTCACAGGGAGATACAGGTGCAGAATATTCAAAGGTGTGGGCCCATAAGCATCAATCTCAATCAGCAGGATTTCTCTATGCAGTAGTTTATATTGTCTACAAATATAGTGAATGTGAGTATTGGTAAATGCATTGGCTAGATATGGGATTTATACCTCTTCAAAGTAATAAACTGCTAATATATATCTCCCATTTAGAATGTAAGCTTTTACGAGCAGGGCCCTCTACCCTCATGTGCTTTTACGTCTCTTACTTAACCTATCTTCTTTTCAATACTCCCTTTGATGGCAACAAAACCCTTGTTTTTTTGCCACCCTGATACTTATTTCAGTGTTGTCTGCTGACGCAGTCATGTTTATTTACTGTGTACTTTTCCTGTGTTGTAATGAATTGTAAGTCATTGTTTTCTTGTTTTTGCTTATCTGTTTATGCACTCTGTAATTTGGCGCTGCAGATCCCTTGTGGCGCCATATAAATAAAGGATAAATATAATGGGTTTTAGTGGTACCGTACAGCCTGTGTATGTTATGTCATGTCTGCATGTATGACTTGTCGGACAATCCTAAATAAATATAGAAGCTGCATCTGCCATAATATAATTGCCAACAACCCCTTATTTCCAGGTACAGTCCTAGGTTTGAAAGATGTGTCCCTGTCCCTGGAAATGTCTCTGTCTTTTCAGTACTACCACTGCATAATGCAACTATCCTCCACCACCATTGGAAGCAGTACGGCCCTATCCTGCCCTGGAGGCTAGGGGGACATCGTCCGCCCTTATCCAGATATTTCTATGGGGTTCTAATAATGAAGTTTTCTGTGCTTGATGTTGGCTTTTGTGCTAAACCCAGTGCAGCTGCAAATGTGTCCGCAGTGACTGAGCGGAAATATGCAAATGCCGCAGACGCTTGGTTTTGTATTGAGACTCAGACCGGCGGCTTGAGAGTCTCAGCAGCTGTGTACAAAGACTCAGTGTCAGTCACAGATTAGTCAATTATCAAAGTTCTGAGTAGTCCCATGCTTGCGAACCATGGATGCAGGATGTAAGATGCCAGAAGCATTACAGCTGCGTATGGAATTGCAGTTGCAGATTGTTGGACTCTTTGCAAATAAATCCTCTCTGCTACCGCTGTCGCAAGAATTTCGCAAACATCTGCTGCCCTGTCTGGCTGTGCAGTATTCACAACCAGAGTAGCCAAGCAGCATTTTCTACCTGCCTCCCAGGAAGCTCCAGAATTGCCGGCCTGGGGGACGGATGCCCCTTAGCCCTGCCCGAAGGCCCTTAGGAAAGTGAGGTCCTGGGCAGCTGCCCAGTGTGCCCATACGTTAAGATGGCTCTGAAAACGGGCATATATTAATCAAGATAAATGTGTATGCAGGGCCACCCGCTGGGGGTACAGCAGTTCCAGGCTCAGACATTATGACAGCAAATGCCGGCAGCAAATGCAGCAAGGTGAATAAAGTCCTACGGCTGCCTGCTCGCCACCGCTACTGCCACCGCTGCTGGCTGCTACAGCCAGTGCTGCATGATGCTTAAAGGGGGCCCAGGCCCTTCCCGCCTGCACACCGCAACTGCCTCAAAGTGCAAGGGACCCCCAGTCCTCTTCCTGCTCTCCTGCCCACCCTTCCAGCAATGTGAAGGCGGATCCTGGTCCTACCGTCGCTGCCTGTTGCTCGCTGCTGCTATACCACATGTGCAATGACGGTGGACCTGCATCCGCAAAGATTCAGGCCCCGCCAATCACAGCGCCACATTTTGAATTTGGAGCAAACGGTAAGCCAACCACGGCTAAAGAGCTGGTGGTCGATCGGGAGTGGCGTCGTCGAGCCAATCCTGACCTGCCACGTCATTGCCCTGCCCCCAGGCGCTAGCTCTTATTAGCCAGCGCCAGGCGCGGGAGCTCAGTTCATTGGCTGGGAAAGAGCAGGATAAAGCTCCTGAGGGAAGAAGATAGAAGACGTCAGAGAAGGTGGCAAAATTCCCGGAGGGCGGCGGCCATTAGGAAAACAGTTAAACAGCCCGCTGCCTGCCGTGTGAAGATCAAAGAGCCGACGCCCATCGGTGAAGACGTCGGAAGCCCTGGGGCAGCGGTGTGCAATGGAAAAGAGCTAGCCCTGGCCATTGCTGTCCAGCTGAAGGCTCCAGAAAGCCCGGAGGTGGTGAGAGCTGTCCCGCCTCCAGCGAAGACCATGCAGTGGGTGGGTCTGAACCAGGCTTGGTTCAGCCAAAGCCCTCAGTACTGGTACCACCCTAGACCACCAGGGTACGGGCACTAGGCCCGTGAGTATATCAGGCACTGGGCCTGGGGTGCAGTAGGTGGGCTCTAGGCTTGGGGAGCATAAGGGGCGTTAGGCCCTACAGAAAGGTGCAATAGGTGGGCTCTAGGCCAAGGGAGCATAAGGTGCATTAGGCCCTATAGAAAGGTGGGAAAGGGGATTAAGCCCCAACGGCAGCAACAGGCCTGGGCATAGTGGGCATTAAGGGCACAAGGCCCTGTGGTATACTATTGTGCGATTGACCGCACAGTAAGTCAGTGCTAGGCCATGGTATCTCTTGACCCGGCACTAGACTGCAGGTTTGGGAAGTTGGCGCTAGGCCGTAGTATCTCTTGATCTGGTGCTAGTCCGCAGGTTGGGTAGGTCTGCACTATGCTGCAGGTTCGGTAAGTCGTGCTAGGCCGTGGTATCTCTTGATCCAGCGCTAGGCCGCAGGTTGGATAGGTCATCACTATTCCATGGTATCTCTAAATCTGGCACTAGGCCGCAGGTTTTGTAATTCGGCACTAGGCCATGGTATCTCTTGATTCGGCGCTAGGCCGCTAGGCTTAGGGTGTACAGTCAGGCCCCCATTTAAGGTAGACTGCGGTAAGTTTTTGGTTTTACCCACAGTCAGGCCCACATGAAAGGTAGGCTGTCGGAAGGTACGCGCTAGTGAGTATCATAAAGTTTGAAACGGCATAATCACATTATGTTGTAACCTCTGCATGGTATTTCCCCATTGTATTGCATGAATCTTTGTCAGTGCCGAAACTAGGATTTTTGTCACCCGGGGCAAGGTAGTCATTTGACACCCCCCAACCCCCCCCCCCCCAAAAAGGTGTTTTTTTTTACAATAAATAAATAAAAAAATAAAAAAAATAAACATTTTAAAATAAATAAATAAATGAATAAAAATATTATATATATATATATATATGTATATATATCTCTTTCAGAACTTTTTTACCTGAAAAATTACCTTTTCTAACATAAATTTCATATCCAGGAAAAAGTGTCCCCATTTTACACAGTACGACAGGCAAGTGTCCCCATTTTACACATTGCGGCAGACAGGTGACCCCATTTTACACATTGCGGCAGACAGGTGTCCCCATTTTACACATTGCGGCAGGAAAAAGTGTCCCCATTTTACACATTGCGGCAGGCACGTGTCCCCATTTTACACAGTACGCTGGCAAGTGTCCCCATTTTACACATTGCGGCAGACACGTGTCCCCATTTTACACAGTACGACAGGCAAGTGTCCCCATTTTACACATTGCGGCAGACAGGTGACCCCATTTTACACAGTACGCTGGCAAGTGTCCCCATTTTACACATTGCGGCAGACACGTGTCCCCATTTTACACAGTACGCTGGCAAGTGTCCCCATTTTACACATTGCGGCAGACACGTGTCCCCATTTTACACAGTACGACAGGCAAGTGTCCCCATTTTACACATTGCGGCAGACACGTGTCCCCATTTTACACAGTACGCTGGCAAGTGTCCCCATTTTACACATTGCGGCAGACACGTGTCCCCATTTTACACAGTACGACAGGCAAGTGTCCCCATTTTACACATTGCGGCAGACAGGTGACCCCATTTTACACATTGCGGCAGACAGGTGTCCCCATTTTACACATTGCGGCAGGAAAAAGTGTCCCCATTTTACACATTGCGGCAGGCACGTGTCCCCATTTTACATAGTACGACAGGCAAGTGTCCCCATTTTACACATTGCGGCAGGAAAAAGTGTCCCCATTTTACACATTGCGGCAGGAAAAAGTGTCCCCATTTTACACATTGCGGCAGGCACGTGTCCCAATTTTACACAGTACGACAGGCAAGTGTCCCCATTTTACACATTGCGGCAGGAAAAAGTGTCCTCATTTTACACATTGCGGCAGGAAAAAGTGTCCCCATTTTACACATTGCGGCAGGAAAAAGTGTCCCTATTTTACACATTGCGGCAGACAGGTCCCCATTTTACACATTCCGGCAGGTGGTGGGGAGAGGGAGGGAGGGAGGGAGAGAGAGAGGGAGGGAGAGGGGCTGACTTACATTTGAAGCGGTTCTCGCCGCTCTTCAGCCGCCTCTCCCTCCTCGTCTGCGCGGCTCCCCCTTCTCCGTCCTCCCGAGTGCCCAGCTCGGGGGGGCGGGGTTTCGTGGAATGACGCGTTTGCGTCGTGACGTCACGACGCAATCGCGTCATTCCGCGAAACCCCACCCCCCCGAGCTGGGCACTCGGGAGGACGGAGAAGGGGGTTTCAATTCTCAAAGTACAAAGGCGCATAGGGAGAGGGTGTTAGGGGGTCTCGTCGCCCCCTCCAATCCGGCGCCTAGGTCGCCTGCCCCCCTAGCCCCCCCCTAGTTTCGGCCCTGTCTCTGTGTTCTATTACAGGAGTGCATATTCGTGTTTCGTATGTAATCTGTGTGTGTAAGTTGTCCCTTTTCCCATTTTACCTTTTGGGTGTTTTCGTTCAGGCTCGCACCGGGAGCTCTGCACCTAAATGGGGGTACCCAGTCTGAGGCCACAAGTGACCATTCACTGAGCCCTGTGGAGGTCATACCACAGGAGGCTCCTGTCCAGGTCTGAGTCGTGTTCCAGTGCCGCCCAAGTCGCCTTGGCGGACTGAAGGTGGGAACAAGGGGTTTAAGGTAAGTGCCTAACTTCAACCACTCGGCAGCGGGGTGCGCAACCACCCCTGCCCCTCCCACATTTGCATGAACATGCACTCACAGAACTGCATACGTGAGAAGCCCAGCATCTTCAACCATAAGGTTTGATGTGCCCAAATTATGTACAACGCTGCAGTGCTGCATATGCGTGAGCTCATGTTCTATGCATATGCGGTACGAATTAAAGCAAGATACATTATGCAAACAGGCGCATGTTCATCTCCACATCAGCCCCTGTGTGAGAGGCTCCTATTATTTTATATATATTATTCAGCTCACGAATGCGCAGCCTTGGACATATAATAAAGGGGTAGATGTACTAAGCAGTGAATAGAGTGGAGAAGTTGCCCATGGCAACCAATCAGCTGCTGTGTATAATTCTATAGTATGCTAATTATAGATGTTACTTCAGTGCTGATTGTCACTGACTTGACATGCTCTTTAAGATGCTCCGTAAAAAAAAAAACAGCAAAAAACAACAACCGTCTTCATCAACATTCTAGAGCTGGAATTTCAGGCCATCTGCCTGCGTCAACTGTAGACTTAATAAGACAAAAGGAAATCTGGAAATCGTCATTTTTTTCGGGGGGGGGGGGCTGGGGGGGTGTCAGGGGGGGGGGGGGGGTTTACAGCTAATCTTAATAGCTAGTCCTCAACACATTACTACCTCACCTGTAATGTGACTGTGTCAGAGAGTGTTTCTGAAATATCAGTTACTGCGTATAAGGAAATGCTTGTAGAGCTCATAAATCTTCTGACGTCCCTGTAACAGTGGTGACAATTTTCTTTTGCTCATGCTGCCAACTTTATTTCTTTTCACTCGATGTCTATATAAATCATATTATGTCCATTGTCCACATCATAGTGAAACGGTCCGAATGTAGAACACTGTTTAAATGATTGTATAAGAATGTGTGCAGCTGACTGAAAGGAACTTCTGTAAGTAGTATAGAGTGTGGAATATACAGTAGAAACCATATTATAATATAAACTCCCTTTTCCACTGCCGATATAACCCGAGTTATTTTCGGGTTAACCCGGGTCACAGCTCAGTGCAAAAGGGTTAATACAGGTTTAGGGACCCAGGAATCCAACCCTGTGAGCTTGCAGAGATGGTCCCAGGAAGGAACCGGATTAAGGGGCAGTGATGTAAACAGATAAGCTTGGTCATCCAGCTCGGCTCTCATTTACAGCAGGGGGAAATTCATGTGGACGCTGCTTCCTGAACCGGGGCCAGTGTTGTCAGGGGGCGGAGACAGAATCTCTACTGGGGCTAATGCTGCTGCTGAGATTCCAAGTATTACTGCACCCGTGTGCAATGTATACGGCTCCGACCCGGGAATAATCCTTGTTGTAGCTGTGTACTTGTCCTGTGTTGTAATGAATTGTAAGTCATTGTTTTCTTGTTTTTGCTTATCTGTTTATGCACTCTGTAATTTGGCGCTGCAGATCCCTTGTGGCGCCATATAAATAAAGGATAAATATAATGGGTTTTAGTGGTACCGTACAGCCTGTGTATGTTATGTCATGTCTGCATGTATGACTTGTCGGACAATCCTAAATAAATATAGAAGCTGCATCTGCCATAATATAATTGCCAACAACCCCTTATTTCCAGGTACAGTCCTAGGTTTGAAAGATGTGTCCCTGTCCCTGGAAATGTCTCTGTCTTTTCAGTACTACCACTGCATAATGCAACTATCCTCCACCACCATTGGAAGCAGTACGGCCCTATCCTGCCCTGGAGGCTAGGGGGACATCGTCCGCCCTTATCCAGATATTTCTATGGGGTTCTAATAATGAAGTTTTCTGTGCTTGATGTTGGCTTTTGTGCTAAACCCAGTGCAGCTGCAAATGTGTCCGCAGTGACTGAGCGGAAATATGCAAATGCCGCAGACGCTTGGTTTTGTATTGAGACTCAGACCGGCGGCTTGAGAGTCTCAGCAGCTGTGTACAAAGACTCAGTGTCAGTCACAGATTAGTCAATTATCAAAGTTCTGAGTAGTCCCATGCTTGCGAACCATGGATGCAGGATGTAAGATGCCAGAAGCATTACAGCTGCGTATGGAATTGCAGTTGCAGATTGTTGGACTCTTTGCAAATAAATCCTCTCTGCTACCGCTGTCGCAAGAATTTCGCAAACATCTGCTGCCCTGTCTGGCTGTGCAGTATTCACAACCAGAGTAGCCAAGCAGCATTTTCTACCTGCCTCCCAGGAAGCTCCAGAATTGAAGTGTCCCCATTTTACACATTGTGGCAGGAAAAAGTGTCCCTATTTTACACATTGCGGCAGACAGGTCCCCATTTTACACATTCCGGCAGGTGGTGGGGAGAGGGAGGGAGGGAGGGAGAGAGAGAGGGAGGGAGAGGGGCTGACTTACATTTGAAGCGGTTCTCGCCGCTCTTCAGCCGCCTCTCCCTCCTCGTCTGCGCGGCTCCCCCTTCTCCGTCCTCCCGAGTGCCCAGCTCGGGGGGGCGGGGTTTCGTGGAATGACGCGTTTGCGTCGTGACGTCACGACGCAATCGCGTCATTCCGCGAAACCCCGCCCCCCCCGAGCTGGGCACTCGGGAGGACGGAGAAGGGGGTTTCAATTCTCAAAGTACAAAGGCGCATAGGGAGAGGGTGTTAGGGGGTCTCGTCGCCCCCTCCAATCCGGCGCCTAGGTCACCTGCCCCCCTAGCCCCCCCCTAGTTTCGGCCCTGTCTCTGTGTTCTATTACAGGAGTGCATATTCGTGTTTCGTATGTAATCTGTGTGTGTAAGTTGTCCCTTTTCCCATTTTACCTTTTGGGTGTTTTCGTTCAGGCTCGCACCGGGAGCTCTGCACCTAAATGGGGGTACCCAGTCTGAGGCCACAAGTGACCATTCACTGAGCCCTGTGGAGGTCATACCACAGGAGGCTCCTGTCCAGGTCTGAGTCGTGTTCCAGTGCCGCCCAAGTCGCCTTGGCGGACTGAAGGTGGGAACAAGGGGTTTAAGGTAAGTGCCTAACTTCAACCACTCGGCAGCGGGGTGCGCAACCTCCCCTGCCCCTCCCACATTTGCATGAACATGCACTCACAGAACTGCATACGTGAGAAGCCCAGCATCTTCAACCATAAGGTTTGATGTGCCCAAATTATGTACAACGCTGCAGTGCTGCATATGCGTGAGCTCATGTTCTATGCATATGCGGTACGAATTAAAGCAAGATACATTATGCAAACAGGCGCATGTTCATCTCCACATCAGCCCCTGTGTGAGAGGCTCCTATTATTTTATATATATTATTCAGCTCACGAATGCGCAGCCTTGGACATATAATAAAGGGGTAGATGTACTAAGCAGTGAATAGAGTGGAGAAGTTGCCCATGGCAACCAATCAGCTGCTGTGTATAATTCTATAGTATGCTAATTATAGATGTTACTTCAGTGCTGATTGTCACTGACTTGACATGCTCTTTAAGATGCTCCGTAAAAAAAAAAACAGCAAAAAACAACAACCATCTTCATCAACATTCTAGAGCTGGAATTTCAGGCCATCTGCCTGCGTCAACTGTAGACTTAATAAGACAAAAGGAAATCTGGAAATCGTCATTTTTTTCGGGGGGGGGGGGCTGGGGGGGTGTCAGGGGGGGGGGGTTTACAGCTAATCTTAATAGCTAGTCCTCAACACATTACTACCTCACCTGTAATGTGACTGTGTCAGAGAGTGTTTCTGAAATATCAGTTACTGCGTATAAGGAAATGCTTGTAGAGCTCATAAATCTTCTGACGTCCCTGTAACAGTGGTGACAATTTTCTTTTGCTCATGCTGCCAACTTTATTTCTTTTCACTCGATGTCTATATAAATCATATTATGTCCACATCATAGTGAAACGGTCCGAATGTAGAACACTGTTTAAATGATTGTATAAGAATGTGTGCAGCTGACTGAAAGGAACTTCTGTAAGTAGTATAGAGTGTGGAATATACAGTAGAAACCATATTATAATATAAACTCCCTTTTCCACTGCCGATATAACCCGAGTTATTTTCGGGTTAACCCGGGTCACAGCTCAGTGCAAAAGGGTTAATACAGGTTTAGGGACCCAGGAATCCAACCCTGTGAGCTTGCAGAGATGGTCCCAGGAAGGAACCGGATTAAGGGGCAGTGATGTAAACAGATAAGCTTGGTCATCCAGCTCGGCTCTCATTTACAGCAGGGGGAAATTCATGTGGACGCTGCTTCCTGAACCGGGGCCAGTGTTGTCAGGGGGCGGAGACAGAATCTCTACTGGGGCTAATGCTGCTGCTGAGATTCCAAGTATTACTGCACCCGTGTGCAATGTATACGGCTCCGACCCGGGAATAATCCTTGTTGTAGCTGTAGTAGAAAGGGGTCAGTCCTGGGTTTGACCCGGTTTGCAAGACCAAGGACTTATGTGGAAAAGGGGTATAAGCAGTGCTGAAAGTAGGGTGGTATGGGGTGGTATGCAGTACCACCAGCCCACTGCTGGGGCATAATTTATAAGGGGAATTTTTGTGTGTGGGACATAAATTGGTGTCAGTGGCATAACTGTGTGTGGCATAATATGTAATATATATTATGGTGTGTGGTATAATATGTAAGGCATTACGGTGTGTGACATAATGTGTAATAAGCATTAAGTGTGTGGCATAATGTGTAATAGGCATTACGGTGTGTGACATAATGTATAATGGGTGTTACAGAGTCTGGCATAATGTGTAACGGGCATTATGGTGTGTGGCATAATGTGTAATAAGCATTACGTATCTGGCATAATGTGTAATGGGCATTACAGTGTGTGGCATAACGTGTAATAAGCATTACGGTGTGTGGCATAATGTGTAATGGGCATTACAGTGTTTGACATAATGTGTAAGGGGCATTAATGTGGCCATGCCCCTATTGTCATGTAGCCACTCCCCTAGTTTTGTGTGACCAACCCCCATCATGACATGTGACCACGCACATTTTTACTATCAGTACCACTAAGAAAAAAAATTCTACTTGCACCACTGGGTATAAGTAGTGCATTAAGCCACCATGTGCTGTTATTCTTCCACCACAAGAAAGTCATAAAGAAGCCTGGCTGATGTAAGTGGTATCTCTGACTCAGGTGCCATCAGGAATATCACAGAAGTGCTTGATTGGATTCAGAAAATGTGTCCCACAACAATATCAAAATCACTGCTTAAAAACCAATCACTCCTAGCGGTAGAGGTTGGTACCACACATGTAAGAGGACATGGTAAAGGTATATCTGACATATCTCCATCATTGTTTGGTAGCCCATTGGTTGATCTCTTTGCATCAGAGAACAGATGCATTGCCAGGATGTGCAGTTAATGCACTGCAACCAGTGGCATAGCTAGGGTGAGGTACGTGCCCTGAGTGACACATTTTGGGGGGCGCCATTTTTTATGGTTACAAAATACAAATATTTAACTTCTGAGATGTGCTGCGTGCAGGGCCGTAGAGAGCCTGGCTGGGCCCAGGTACTTTTCAGGGGGCTTTTCCTAATTACAGAAGGCATGGCCATGTATCCTTAGAATAAGGTACAGAAAAAATAGTACTTTAAGCGTATCCCTGGTCACACTGCAGCCCAGCACACAGCAGTGTTTGCTGGATTGAAGAGAAGAGCTGCAGCTGCTACTGCCAGGTAATGGGAAGGAGCCCCACTATCAGACCTGGGCCTGGGCAATTAGTACCTGCTCCCCCCCCCTTCTCGGAGCCACTGGCTGCATGAGCATCAGGTTTGGGAAGGAAGAAGTGAGCAGTACGTAGGGTTGCATCAGCAAAATGAAGAATTAAATAAAGGTGGGATGCAGATAAGATGTAGGGATGAGGTTCGGGGAGCATTGACAGGTTTTTGGAAGCACTGGCCTTTGGGAATGAGGGCTGAACAAGGTTATATCCTGACTTCACGATTAGGTGGCATCCGCCATTTGTACTCTTAAGTTCCGTGTCAGATTCTGTCAAAGTTTAACCCCAGTAGTTTTATGCATGCACATGGCATTCATCGCTGTTGTTTTTGCCTTTCTCTCACATTTCCCTTATTTGTGTTTAGTTTATGGATCAATATAACAATTCAGACTGAATTTTAAAGAATCATTTTTTTCAAGGATCTATTTTTTTGTTTTCATTTGCCCCGGGTACTGTCAGCACTGACTCCAATCCAACTGTGCTTTGTTCTTGTTCGGATCAATTTGAGGAAAATGGCTGCACACGCCACATGTTGAAATTTGCAGTCAGTTTTCTTACGCTGGCTGGCCTGTGGTTATTGACACTTCAGCTACCATAATCAGGGAGTACGTGCTTTTGCCTACTCTGTAAAGCGCTGCGGAATGTGTGCGCTATATAAATAACTGGTAGTAATAATAATAATAATAATAATAATAATAATAATATTGTTCTTTACTAGTAGTGTTGTTTATTGTGCAGCATTCACACTGAAATCACTTTAGACACCACAGTAATTCCACTACAGATCAAATGTATTTATTTATTTATTATTGGGGCTTAGACTTGATCATTATAATTTCTTATAAGTGCTTATTGCAGCAATAATTAAAGATCACAAAGATGTACCAATGATACCCTGGAAGAGTGACACCTGGATGCAGTCTGAAGCCTCTGCACAGACCCTTTGTGACACCTCTGCCTTTGATCACAATCAGGGACATGGACTCTGCTTATGCGATCACTTTACTTTCTCCTTAGTTGCCGGTCACGTTACTACGCATGTGAGGTCATTGCCAGGGGGTGACCCTACAGATCCCTCTCCCGGTAAACTTTGTAATATGTGGTGTAAATGTATGACCTGGCAGGAAGCAATGTCTGTTTCCAGTCATGCCGGGAGGTTCCTGTTTCCCTGAAGTCAGTTTGGTTATGTATGTCATGATGAGTAAACACATACTATTTCACTCCTGAAGCTGTTGCTCCAGTCTTTCTACACCCACATCTACACGTAGCCTATAGATTACAATGGCTATAGCTTCATGGCCAAGCTCTGGCAACTCTCATATGTAGCAGCCTCCACAGAAACCTATGGGGACAACTATTGCAATTGAAAACAGGAGACAGCAGCATTGATAGAGATGAGCGCCTGAAATTTTTCGGGTTTTGGTTTTGGGTTCGAACGCGTTTTGGCAAAACCTCACCGAATTATTTTTGTCGGATTCGGGTGTGTTTTGGATTCGGGTGTTTTTTTCCAAAAACACTAAAAAACAGCTTAAATCATAGAATTTGGGGGTCATTTTGATCCCAAAGTATTATTAACCTCAAAAACCATAATTTACACTCATTTTCAGTCTATTCTGAATACCTCACACCTCACAATATTATTTTTAGTCCTAAAATTTGCACCGAGGTCGCTGTGTGAGTAAGATAAGCGACCCTAGTGGCCGACACAAACACCGGGCCCATCTAGGAGTGGCACTGCAGTGTCACGCAGGATGTCCCTTCCAAAAAACCCTCCCCAAACAGCACATGACGCAAAGAAAAAAAGAGGCGCAATGAGGTAGCTGTGTGAGTAAGATTAGCGACCCTAGTGGCCGACACAAACACCGGGCCCATCTAGGAGTGGCACTGCAGTGTCACGCAGGATGGCCCTTCCAAAAAACCCTCCCCAAACAGCACATGACGCAAAGAAAAAAAGAGGCGCAATGAGGTAGCTGTGTGAGTAAGATTAGCGACCCTAGTGGCCGACACAAACACCGGGCCCATCTAGGAGTGGCACTGCAGTGTCACGCAGGATGGCCCTTCCAAAAAACCCTCCCCAAACAGCACATGACGCAAAGAAAAAAAGAGGCGCAATGAGGTAGCTGACTGTGTGAGTAAGATTAGCGACCCTAGTGGCCGACACAAACACCGGGCACATCTAGGAGTGGCACTGCAGTGTCACGCAGGATGTCCCTTCCAAAAAACCCTCCCCAAACAGCACATGACGCAAAGAAAAAAAGAGGCGCAATGAGGTAGCTGTGTGAGTAAGATTAGCGACCCTAGTGGCCGACACAAACACCGGGCCCATCTAGGAGTGGCACTGCAGTGTCACGCAGGATGTCCCTTCCAAAAAACCCTCCCCAATCAGCACATGATGCAAAGAAAAAGAAAAGAAAAAAGAGGTGCAAGATGGAATTATCCTTGGGCCCTCCCACCCACCCTTATGTTGTATAAACAAAACAGGACATGCACACTTTAACCAACCCATCATTTCAGTGACAGGGTCTGCCACACGACTGTGACTGATATGACGGGTTGGTTTGGACCCCCCCCCAAAAAAGAAGCAATTAATCTCTCCTTGCACAAACTGGCTCTACAGAGGCAAGATGTCCACCTCATCTTCACCCTCCGATATATCACCGTGTACATCCCCCTCCTCACAGATTATCAATTCGTCCCCACTGGAATCCACCATCTCAGCTCCCTGTGTACTTTGTGGAGGCAATTGCTGCTGGTCAATGTCTCCGCGGAGGAATTGATTATAATTCATTTTAATGAACATCATCTTCTCCACATTTTCTGGATGTAACCTCGTACGCCGATTGCTGACAAGGTGAGCGGCGGCACTAAACACTCTTTCGGAGTACACACTTGTGGGAGGGCAACTTAGGTAGAATAAAGCCAGTTTGTGCAAGGGCCTCCAAATTGCCTCTTTTTCCTGCCAGTATAAGTACGGACTGTGTGACGTGCCTACTTGGATGCGGTCACTCATATAATCCTCCACCATTCTATCAATGTTGAGAGAATCATATGCAGTGACAGTAGACGACATGTCCGTAATCGTTGTCAGGTCCTTCAGTCCGGACCAGATGTCAGCATCAGCAGTCGCTCCAGACTGCCCTGCATCACCGCCAGCGGGTGGGCTCGGAATTCTGAGCCTTTTCCTCGCACCCCCAGTTGCGGGAGAATGTGAAGGAGGAGATGTTGACAGGTCGCGTTCCGCTTGACTTGACAATTTTGTCACCAGCAGGTCTTTCAACCCCAGCAGACCTGTGTCTGCCGGAAAGAGAGATCCAAGGTAGGCTTTAAATCTAGGATCGAGCACGGTGGCCAAAATGTAGTGCTCTGATTTCAACAGATTGACCACCCGTGAATCCTTGTTAAGCGAATTAAGGGCTGCATCCACAAGTCCCACATGCCTAGCGGAATCGCTCCGTGTTAGCTCCTCCTTCAATGCCTCCAGCTTCTTCTGCAAAAGCCTGATGAGGGGAATGACCTGACTCAGGCTGGCAGTGTCTGAACTGACTTCACGTGTGGCAAGTTCAAAGGGCATCAGAACCTTGCACAACGTTGAAATCATTCTCCACTGCACTTGAGACAGGTGCATTCCACCTACTATATCGTGCTCAATTGTATAGGCTTGAATGGCCTTTTGCTGCTCCTCCAACCTCTGAAGCATATAGAGGGTTGAATTCCACCTCGTTACCACTTCTTGCTTCAGATGATGGCAGGGCAGGTTCAGTAGTTTTTGGTGGTGCTCCAGTTTTCTGTACGTGGTGCCTGTACGCCGAAAGTGTCCCGCAATTCTTCTGGCCACCGACAGCATCTCTTGCACGCCCCTGTCGTTTTTTAAAAAATTCTGCACCACCAAATTCAAGGTATGTGCAAAACATGGGACGTGCTGGAATTGGCCCAGATTTAATGCACACACAATATTGCTGGCGTTGTCCGATGCCACAAATCCACAGGAGAGTCCAATTGGGGTAAGCCATTCCGCGATGATCTTCCTCAGTTGCCGTAAGAGGTTTTCAGCTGTGTGCGTATTCTGGAAAGCGGTGATACAAAGCGTAGCCTGCCTAGGAAAGAGTTGGCGTTTGCGAGATGCTGCTACTGGTGCCGCCGCTGCTGTTCTTGCGGCGGGAGTCCATACATCTACCCAGTGGGCTGTCACAGTCATATAGTCCTGACCCTGCCCTGCTCCACTTGTCCACATGTCCGTGGTTAAGTGGACATTGGGTACAGCTGCATTTTTTAGGACACTGGTGACTCTTTTTCTGAGGTCTGTGTACATTTTCGGTATCGCCTGCCTAGAGAAATGGAACCTAGATGGTATTTGGTACCGGGGACACAGTACCTCCAACAAGTCTCTAGTTGGCTCTGCAGTAATGATGGATACCGGAACCACGTTTCTCACCACCCAGGATGCCAAGGCCTCAGTTATCCGCTTTGCAGTAGGATGACTGCTGTGATATTTCATCTTCCTCGCAAAGGACTGTTGAACAGTCAATTGCTTACTGGAAGTAGTACAAGTGGGCTTACGACTTCCCCTCTGGGATGACCATCGACTCCCAGCGGCAACAACAGCAGCGCCAGCAGCAGTAGGCGTTACACGCAAGGATGCATCGGAGGAATCCCAGGCAGGAGAGGACTCGTCAGACTTGCCAGTGACATGGCCTGCAGGACTATTGGCATTCCTGGGGAAGGAGGAAATTGACACTGAGGGAGTTGGTGGGGTGGTTTGCGTGAGCTTGGTTACAAGAGGAAGGGATTTACTGGTCAGTGGACTGCTTCCGCTGTCACCCAAAGTTTTTGAACTTGTCACTGACTTATTATGAATGCGCTGCAGGTGACGTATAAGGGAGGATGTTCCGAGGTGGTTAACGTCCTTACCCCTACTTATTACAGCTTGACAAAGGGAACACACGGCTTGACACCTGTTGTCCGCATTTCTGGTGAAATACCTCCACACCGAAGAGCTGATTTTTTTGGTATTTTCACCTGGCATGTCAACGGCCATATTCCTCCCACGGACAACAGGTGTCTCCCCGGGTGCCTGACTTAAACAAACCACCTCACCATCAGAATCCTTCTGGTCAATTTCCTCCCCAGCGCCAGCAACACCCATATCCTCCTCATCCTGGTGTACTTCAACACTGACATCTTCAATCTGACTATCAGGAACTGGACTGCGGGTGCTCCTTCCAGCACTTGCAGGGGGCATGCAAATAGTGGAAGGCGCATGCTCTTCACGTCCAGTGTTGGGAAGGTCAGGCATCGCAAACGACACAATTGGACTCTCCTTGTGGATTTGGGATTTCAAAGAACGCACAGTTCTTTGCGGTGCTTTTGCCAGCTTGAGTCTTTTCAGTTTTCTAGCGAGAGGCTGAGTGCTTCCATCCTCATGTGAAGCTGAACCACTAGCCATGAACATAGGCCAGGGCCTCAGCCGTTCCTTGCCACTCCGTGTGGTAAATGGCATATTGGCAAGTTTACGCTTCTCCTCCGACAATTTTATTTTAGGTTTTGGAGTCCTTTTTTTTCTGATATTTGGTGTTTTGGATTTGACATGCTCTGTACTATGACATTGGGCATCGGCCTTGGCAGACGACGTTGCTGGCATTTCATCGTCTCGGCCATGACTAGTGGCAGCAGCTTCAGCACGAGGTGGAAGTGGATCTTGATCTTTCCCTAATTTTGGAACCTCAACTTTTTTGTTCTCCATATTTTATAGGCAGAACTAAAAGGCACCTCAGGTAAACAATGGAGATGGATGGATTGGATACTAGTATACAATTATGGACGGACTGCCACGGTTAGGTGGTATAAAAAAACCACGGTTAGGTGGTATATATTGTAATACAATTATGGATGGACGGACTGCCTGCCGAGTGCCGACACAGAGGTAGCCACAGCCGTGAACTACCGCACTGTACACTGGTTGATAAAGAGATAGTAGTATACTCGTAACAACTAGTATGACTGACTATGACGGTATAAAGAATGAAAAAAAAACCACGGTTAGGTGGTATATATTGTAATACAATTATGGATGGACGGACTGCCTGCCGAGTTCCGACACAGAGGTAGCCACAGCCGTGAACTACCGCACTGTACACTGGTTGATAAAGAGATAGTAGTATACTCGTAACAACTAGTATGACTGACTATGACGGTATAAAGAATGAAAAAAAAACCACGGTTAGGTGGTATATATTATATACAATTATGGATGGACGGACTGCCTGCCGACTGCCGACACAGAGGTAGCCACAGCCGTGAACTACCGCACTGTACACTGGTTGATAAAGAGATAGTAGTATACTCGTAACAACTAGTATGACACTATGACGGTATAAAGAATGAAAAAAAAACCACGGTTAGGTGGTATATATTATAATAATACAATTATGGATGGACGGACTGCCTGCCGAGTTCCGACACAGAGGTAGCCACAGCCGTGAACTACCGCACTGTACACTGGTTGATAAAGAGATAGTAGTATACTCGTAACAACTAGTATGACTGACTATGACGGTATAAAGAATGAAAAAAAAACCACGGTTAGGTGGTATATATTGTAATACAATTATGGATGGACGGACTGCCTGCCGAGTTCCGACACAGAGGTAGCCACAGCCGTGAACTACCGCACTGTACACTGGTTGATAAAGAGATAGTAGTATACTCGTAACAACTAGTATGACTGACTATGACGGTATAAAGAATGAAAAAAAAACCACGGTTAGGTGGTATATATTGTAATACAATTATGGATGGACGGACTGCCTGCCGAGTTCCGACACAGAGGTAGCCACAGCCGTGAACTACCGCACTGTACACTGGTTGATAAAGAGATAGTAGTATACTCGTAACAACTAGTATGACACTATGACGGTATAAAGAATGAAAAAAAAACCACGGTTAGGTGGTATATATTATAATACAATTATGGATGGACGGACTGCCTGCCGACTGCCGACACAGAGGTAGCCACAGCCGTGAACTACCGCACTGTACACTGGTTGATAAAGAGATAGTAGTATACTCGTAACAACTAGTATGACACTATGACGGTATAAAGAATGAAAAAAAAACCACGGTTAGGTGGTATATATTATAATACAATTATGGATGGACGGACTGCCTGCCGAGTGCCGACACAGAGGTAGCCACAGCCGTGAACTACCGCACTGTACACTGGTTGATAAAGAGATAGTAGTATACTCGTAACAACTAGTATGACTGACTATGACGGTATAAAGAATGAAAAAAAAACCACGGTTAGGTGGTATATATTATAATACAATTATGGATGGACGGACTGCCTGCCGACTGCCGACACAGAGGTAGCCACAGCCGTGAACTACCGCACTGTACACTGGTTGATAAAGAGATAGTAGTATACTCGTAACAACTAGTATGACACTATGACGGTATAAAGAATGAAAAAAAAACCACGGTTAGGTGGTATATATTATAATACAATTATGGATGGACGGACTGCCTGCCGACTGCCGACACAGAGGTAGCCACAGCCGTGAACTACCGCACTGTACACTGGTTGATAAAGAGATAGTAGTATACTCGTAACAACTAGTATGACACTATGACGGTATAAAGAATGAAAAAAAAACCACGGTTAGGTGGTATATATTATAATAATACAATTATGGATGGACGGACTGCCTGCCGACTGCCGACACAGAGGTAGCCACAGCCGTGAACTACCGCACTGTACACTGGTTGATAAAGAGATAGTAGTATACTCGTAACAACTAGTATGACTATGACGACGGTATAAAGAAAGAAAAAAAAATACCACGGTTAGGTGGTATATAATTATACAATTATGGATGGACGGACTGCCTGCCGAGTGCCGACTGCCGACACAGAGGTAGCCACAGCCGTGAACTACCGCACTGTACTGTGTCTGCTGCTAATATAGACTGGTTGATAAAGAGATAGTATACAACAATATACTACTATACTGGTGGTCAGGCACTGGTCACCACTAGTCACACTGGCAGTGGCACTCCTGCAGCAAAAGTGTGCACTGTTTAATTTTAAATTAATATAATATTATGTACTCCTGGCTCCTGCTATAACAACCTGCAGTGCTCCCCAGTCTCCCCCACAATTATTATAAGCTTTTATACATTGATGTGCAGCACACTGGGCTGAGCTGAGTGCACACAGACTGAGTCACACTGTGTGACTGCTGTGTATCGTTTTTTTCAGGCAGAGAACGGATATAGCAGAGAACGGATATATTAAATAAAAGTTAACTTAACAACAACTGCACTGGTCACTGTGGTAAACTCTGTCTGCACAATCTCTCTCTCTCTCTCTCTCTCTCTTCTAATCTATTCTAATGGAGAGGACGCCAGCCACGTCCTCTCCCTATCAATCTCAATGCACGTGTGAAAATGGCGGCGACGCGCGGCTCCTTATATAGAATCCGAGTCTCGCGAGAATCCGACAGCGTCATGATGACGTTCGGGCGCGCTCGGGTTAACCGAGCAAGGCGGGAAGATCCGAGTCGCTCGGACCCGTGAAAAAAAAAGTGAAGTTCGTGCGGGTTCGGATTCAAAGAAACCGAACCCGCTCATCTCTAAGCAGCAATACATTCAGGAGATCCTATACATTTGTGGATGTCTCCTGATAAAAAACAGCCTGTCACGGGAAAGTGGGCGGACCAGTGGGTGTGATGACTCGATGACATCATTGTGGCTACACCCCCACTACACAATGGCGTGATTGCCAAAATTGTGAAGTGGGGGAGGGGCCACGATAATGCGATTCAGCGCAAATTGTGTCACTGGCCGCCTGAAATGCCCACTTTCGCTTGGAAACCTCCCGGCCATTCCGGTTGAGTAGACAAGTATGACATTCATGCATATTGTAGAATATCTCACATTAGTGGTTTCTTGAGCTAAAAAGCAGACTTACTGGGCATCTGCTTAGGCTTTTTCTGAGACCCTTGCAGATTTATTTGTACTGCGACAACAGTGCAGTTTGCGAAACTTAAATGCTTGGTTCAAAGCACAGTCTCCTATCACATGTGCACCTTACCCCTAATATATAGCAGGTCTAGGACTTTGAAATAATGAAACATCAGGTCTGTCTATATCTATGCGTGTGTATTTTTCATATATGTTGTACTATGTAACTGCTCTGGGAATCATTTACAGTTTTATGTAAGTCATTGTTGTGAGACACCACTCAGGCAGAGCAGTACACGTCCTCTTTAGTGCTGCACACAGGGCCGGATTGCCCATCTGGCACTTCTGGCAAATGCCAGAAGGGCAGAGGGGCCGATGAGCCAGACCAGCCACACATAGAGACCAGGCTGGCCGAGCAGCTCAGCCTCCGAGCAAACTGCTGTCTGTCATAGAGAGACGAGGGGCGGGTGTTACAAGGCCAAGCCCCTGCAACTCATGGCACGCCCCCCCGTGAGCCATGACTATATCCCCTATTTGTGTGTGCACGTTTAAATGCCTGGACTGAAAGACAGCCCCAGTCCAGTCCTGGCTGCACACATACAGTAGGTGTTGCTTTCACAATCTTCCTGAAATGGTTTTAAAAAGTAGGCAATTATTAACTGCAGCCTCCATACACCGACACAGGTTGTATAATCCAATGACCATAGGGCCTGCGTCCTACTCTGCCCACCAAGCTAAGAAATGGCAAGGGAGGGGAAGAATAAAGGGCATACTTGCCAACTTCTGGTCTGCCCGCTCTGGGAGTGGGCAACCAGGTCAGCGAGGCAGAGTTGTGGTGCGGCAGAAGTGAGCAGAGTGAGGGGTGATGTTGCATTTACGTTATTGTGACTCCGCCCCCACTATACAATGCCAGCACTACAATGCAGTGGAAGGGCCACTATGATGCGTCCTGGAGACTTGATTACTCTTCTGGGTGTCCACGCAAGCCACCAGAGCCTGCCCGATGTCCCAGGAGAGTAGCAAATATAATAGTATAATAAAGGGGTGATGGTACTGCAGTGGGTGCGTAGGGAAGGAGAGAATGAGAGAGAGGCACATGAATTACAGTAAAGGAAGATATGTATTACTGGGGAAGAAGGCTAATACTTCACAACTGTCCTGGGGGCATCAGGAGGTATACCCCAACCCAAGTCATACTGCTCTGCAACATGCACCTCTGTATCAGTTACTGAAGTCTCCCCTGACAGGCATGTTTGTCATAATTATAGGCAACCAGGGATTTGGGTATGATATGCTGACAATCATAACATCGTTGTTCATTATGTTGACATGAAAATGTTGAAATGGTCATAAAATTGACGTTGACCGTGTCGACATTCATCATGTAGAATGGTCAACATGCTAGAATGTAGACATATTGGGGCAGATGTATTAGCCTGGAGAAGGCATAAGGAAGTGATAAACCAGTGATAAGTGCAAGGTGATAAACGCACCAGCCAATCAGCTCCAATATGCAAATTGACAGGAGCTGACTGGCTGGTGTGTTTATCAGCTTCCACTTATCACTGGTTTATCACTTTCTTATGCCTTCTCCAGGGTAATACATCTGCCCCAAAGTCCTTGGTGGCCAAATGGTGACTTACCGTATATACTCGAGTATAAGCCGACTTTTTCAGCACTTTTTTTTGTGCTGAAAAAGCCACCTCGGCTTATACTCGAGTCAGTGACAGGCAGAGGCAGAGCAGTGTGAAGGAGGGACACGGAGCGCACAGCGCGCGGCTCTCCTGTGTCCCTCCTGCATCTCCGGCGGCAGCAGCGGCGGTTCTATTACAGGAAGTACCCGTTCGTGACCTCTGATCACGAACCGGCACTTCCTTTAATAGACCCGCCGCGGCCGCCGAAGATGCAGGAGGGACACAGGAGAGGCGCGTGCTGTGCGCTTCGTGTCCCTCCAGAAGACAGCGCGGGATCGACGGAGGGGTAAGTAACAACACTGTGGGGCATACCTGGCACTTGGGGAGGGAACGTATCTGGCATCATGACGGGGCGTATCTGGCAGCACTGTGGGGGCATATCTGGCAGCACTGTGGGGGCATATCTGGCAGCACTGTGGGGGCATAACTGGCAGCACTGTGGGGGCATAACTGGCAGCACTGTGGGGGCATAACTGGCAGCACTGTGGGGGCATATCTGGCAGCACTGTGGGGGCATATCTGGCAGCACTGTGGGGGCATATCTGGCAGCACTGTGGGGGCATATCTGGCAGCACTGTGGGGGCATAACTGGCAGCACTGTGGGGGCATATCTGGCAGCACTGTGGGGGCATATCTGGCAGCACTGTGGGGGCATATCTGGCAGCACTGTGGGGGCATATCTGGCAGCACTGTGGGGGCATATCTGGCAGCACTGTGGGGGCATAACTGGCAGCACTGTGGGGGCATAACTGGCAGCACTGTGGGGGCATATCTGGCAGCACTGTGGGGGCATATCTGGCAGCACTGTGGGGGCATATCTGGCAGCACTGTGGGGGCATATCTGGCAGCACTGTGGGGGCATATCTGGCAGCACTGTGGGGGCATATCTGGCAGCACTGTGGGGGCATATCTGGCACTATGAGGGCATATCTGGCACTGAGGGCTGTGTACGGCTAGAGCTGCATTTCCCACCCTAGGCTTATACTCGAGTCAATAAGTTTTCCCAGGTTTTTGTGGTAGAATTAGGTGCCTCGGCTTATATTCGGGTCGACTTATACTCGAGTATATACGGTACCTGCTCTTGATGGCTGCAGTGGATCCACCTGCATCTTCTGGGTCCGGTGGTCATGTGACTGTGACGGGATCCGGTCTCTAGGCCGACAGTAACTAGGTCGACACTATCTAGGTCGACCACTATTGGTCGACAGTAACTAGGTCGACAGGGTTTCTAGGTCGACCGGGTCTCTAGGTCGACAGGTCAAAAGGTCGACATGAGTTTTTCATGATTTTTTTCTTTTTTTGAACCTTTTCACACTTAACGATCCACGTGGACTATGATTGGAACGGTAATCTGTGCTGAGCGAAGCGGTAGCGGAACGAGGCACCTTGCTCGAAGCATAACGAGCGAAGCAAGCCACGCGAGGGGACACAGTGCACTAATTGGGGCTCCCGGTTACTCTACGAAGAAAACGACACCAAAAAAACATAAAAGACTCATGTTGACATTTTGACCTGTCGACCTAGACCATGTCGACCTAAAGACCCTGTCGACCTAGAGCCCCTTCAACCTAGTTACTGTCGAACAATAGTGGTTGACCTAGACACTGTCGACCTAGTTACTATCTACCTTCCATACCACACCCACTGACTACCGGGTCAGACCTCCGATACTCCAGTGTTCGGGAGAGTATTTCTCCCCTATCCCTAACACTCCCTATTTTGAGTCTACTGCTTAACACTAACCTCCCCCTGCAGTTGAACTCTAACTTCCCTCACCAGCCTAACCCTAACCTCTAGTCTGCAGTTTAAACCTAACCTACCACCAGTAGCCTAACCCGAAACACTCACACCAGCCTAACACTAACCTCACCCACCAGCCTAACCACCTGCCTGCAGCCCAACCATAACCTCCTGTCTGCAGCCTACTCCTAACTTTCCCCACCAGCCTAACCTCCCCCTGCAGCTGAACCCTAACCTCCCCCACCAGCCTAACCCTACCCTCCCCCACCAGCCTAACCCTAACCTCCCACCTGCAACCTAACCCTAAACTCCTAACTGCAGCCTAACCCTAACCTCCTGCCTGCAGCCTAACCTCCTGCCTGCAGCCTAACCCTAACCTCCTGCCTGCAGCCTAACCTCCTGCCTGCAGCCTACCGATAACCTCTTCCCCCCCTCCCCTGCAGCCTAACCTTAACCTTCTGCCAACAACCTAACTCTAACACTCCCACCAACAGCCTAATCCTAAACCCCCCGCAGCCTAACCCTAACCTCCCACCTACAGCCTAACCTTCACTTGCAGCCTAACACTCCTGCCGGCAGCCCAACCCTACCCCCACACACCCCAGTCTATCCCTTACCTCTCACCTGCATTCTAACACTAACCTCCAGCCTACCCCTACCTCCTGCCTGCAGCCTAACCCTAACCTCCTGCCTGCAGTTGAACCTTAACCTCCTACCTGAAGTCTAACCCTAACCTGCCGGCAGCCTATCCCTAATAGTTCTGCTCCGGCAGCCTAACCTCCCCCACCAGCCTAATCCTAACCTTCAGCCTGCAGCCTAACCCTAATACTCCTGTCGGCAGCCTAACCCTAACCTCCCACCTGAAGCCTAACCCTGTCACTCCCGCCTGCAGCCTAACCCTAACCTCCTGCCTGCAGTCTAACCCTAACACTCCCGCCAGCAGCCTTTCCCTAACACTCCCGCCAGCAGCCTAACCCTAACACTCCCGCCAGCAGCCTAACCCTAACACTCCCGCCAGCAGCCTAACCCTAACACTCCCGCCAGCAGCCTAACATTAACCTCCTGCCTGCAGCCTAACCCTAACCTCCTGCCTGCAGTCTAACCCTAACACTCCCGCCAGCAGCCTAACCCTAACACTCCCGCCAGCAGCCTAACCCTAACACTCCCGCCAGCAGCCTAACCCTAACACTCCCGCCAGCAGCCTAACATTAACCTCCTGCCTGCAGCCTAACTTTAACCTCCTGCCTGAAGTCTAACCCTAACACTCCCGCCAGCAGCCTAACTCTAACAACAACATTCTGAAAATGTTGACACATTGCCTGCCAACATTTAACAATGTTGACATCATAACTGTTGACATTGTGGTGTCAACATTATGAATGTGAACAATGTAATTGTCATCCATTCCATTTGCAGGCACAATCCAGCCATGCGAACTGGACTTTCTCCTTTGTGCATATAATAACTCTGTGATCTAAGCAGGTGCACAACAGATGTCAGTCCTAAGCAGACAGTCAGCATGATAGACAGGTAGTGTGGTGTGCTGATGAATGCTAATTTAGAATGACAGGATATTTTTATGTCAGTGCAAGCCATACAGTATATTCTATTAGTATGTCTGGTTTAAGTTTGTTTTGGACTTGGATTTTCAGAATAAATCCAGTACTAAAAATAAGAAAGAGAGAGATGGGAGTGCTGAGAGAGGAAATCATATAAAATGTATTTATTAAAACAATGTGGCATAAAATAGCATAAGACAAAAAAAAAAAAATAGTACTACTAGAATGACCAATAGACAAACAATAGGTTATCTTGGGTTATAATAAAAAAATTGTCATACTGCTCGCAGCAATGTAACAAGTGGTGTATCACACTAATCTGTAATGTTTATAACAGTCAATAGGCTAATACGTGGATACAAAGTAGCACAGAGTCTTAAAATGTTTGTGCACAGAGGGTGTTAATCCGCCCGCTGAATAGCGGACACTCCGTGAATGGATTAGGAGTGGTGATTTAGAGAAGGAAAGCCGCTCCTGGTGAGAAGATCTCTGGCTGGCAGGGATAAACAGCATCCCGGGCCAGTCCGGATCCCTTCTGTCCATGCATTACAAGGCAGGCCACGCAGGTGCGGATTCCCCCCTCCCCAAAAAAAATATTATTATTTTTTTTTAAAGACGGTGAAAATGCCTTACTATAGAAATCTACCATTTCTACATTTTCCAATCCCCGGTATCACCATCCTTGTACCGCTGTGAGCCTTCTTAAATAGGCGACAGCTGAAAAAGCAAGAGGAGGCTATTGCTGGATATGATTACTTCTGCAAACTGCGGTAGCACTGCCAGCGATAACCAGGTCCCCTGCTACCTTTTCCGCACATCTCTGATCAAAACTCACCACATTTCCAGCAGTATATACTGCTGCGCCTGTGTATAATGCCCACATGAACTCTTCGGCTCATATATTGTGTAAATCTGGCTCTGGTACTAGCCGGTGCCTCCAGAGCCATTTACCTCACTGCACGTCCCTGAGTGAAATATAGGCATGGACTGGTGCTAGTGACTTTAAGGTAGTAGCAGATAGGAAAGTCCGGGCTTGCAGAAAAAACCTACCAAAGTAGTGGGTCTGGCGCAAATGAAACGAGGTGTTTCACCCTTAAGATACTGATAAAAAGGGCTAGTTAGTCCCTTAAGATAAATGGTTAGTGAGAGTATATATACAGCGCTAATAACTGGATATGGTTTGCAAAATGTATTAATATCTCATTAAGAAATGTTGCAACATATTAAAATTGAAATTAGGGCAAGCACAGCATAATAAGCAAGATATTACCACATTTGGAAGCTGGGAATTTGCATATGTATATTGTCCATGGAGAAGTGCCACAGTCCAGGGGTTGTATCCAACGTTAGCAGATAAGTGTCCACAAAAAAACCTTTGTATGCTTGATTCTGGACAAGAAATAGTCCTATTGAAAGCTTTGGTCTTCTGTAGTTGCGTGGATGATAGCAGATTTCCCCGTTCAGATGGTTGCGGACTTCTAGGTGACCTCCAGTTAAGGATATTATTCAGCAGTACCCAGCTCCTCTAACCAACGCGTTTCGCTGTAGCCAACAGCTTTATCAAGGAAAGGTCGGGCTGTCTTAACAGTATTGTAGGCCCTGGGAAAGCAATGTACTGGGGCCCCTATCTACCTATTCACAGGAATAAATGAAAGGAAAAAAACATAAATGACCCCTCCTGTGGTCCCGCGCTGTCCCTCCCCATGTCTCCGTACAGCAAATGGCTGTCAGCACTTTGATCGATGGATAGCTCCAGCCATCCACCAATCAACATGCTGTTATTCACTGCAGGCTGAGAGGCAGGTAATACTGTCTGGCCACTCTGTGAGCAATTCACAATCAGAGCGGCTAGGCAGCATTCTCTACCTGTCTCCCAAAAATCTCCAGAAGCAACAGTGCAGGGGGCAAGATGCCCTCCAGCCCAGCCCACCCCTGCTCAAAGCCCCATAAAATCATGGGGTCCGGGCTAGCTCCCCAGTGTGCCTATACGCTAAAACGGCCCTGAGGAAAGGCCATGTCCTTTAATAAGTTCTTACTGATTTGTAGAAAAGTCTGAAATCAAAGAGCTCAAAGACAGGGGCATTCATTTCCTGAGATTGCTGGCCATGGGTAAGGCATTGAGAATTCTGCACTTGCTATTCCCAGAACATAATCAGACAGATGAAATTGCTGCAGCTCCAGATTGGATTGCATTGTGTTTCTCATTCTATCTGACTCTGGTATTTCAGAGATAATCTTGAGAAACTGATCACCTTTTTCCATCTGAATGTTCAAGAACATAAAAACTCTTCAAAACTCTCTGGCAACCAATTATTGTTTTATATTATTACTGGCTGAGTCCAGTCTTTACTGAAGCTGCATCCTCTTTTATTAACTCTGCACTAAGAAAGAGATAGATTACTTTAATCACAAATAAAGCAATGCATTTATGATATAGTATAGCGCAGCTGTAGGCAGACCAGTAACACTAAGAGCATTCTGTGAAGTCAGCAGCTGGCTAAGAATTAATATTTACAAGCGGTGACTAGGTCATTCTCACTGCGTCCCAATAACCTCATGCAGTATATACTAAGCATCCACATATACAATACACATACAAACAAAAAATAATGTAATTCAATATATAATTAGTTAGCTGTAAGAACTGGCTGATAAATGATATTAAGCATACTATAAGAAATATGTGGCAACACTACTTTACGTCACTGTCATCATTTTTCTTCAAGAGCCCTGTGAAGAAACATCTGTTGCTATCACTCCCTATGCTCGTCCACAGTTGTAGACACTGGATGAAATTCTAGAGTTGACGTGCTAGAAATACTGGACGGGCTCTTTATGTATCAGTGACGTGTTTCAGTCAACAGTTCTGTGCGCACAAACTTAAGCAGCTTCCAATCAGACCTAGCATATGCTGCAGCACTTTATTTATTTATTTATTACCAGTTATTTATATAGCGCACACATATTCCGCAGAACTTTACAGAGAATATTTGGCCATTCACATCAGTCCCTGCCCCAGTGGAGCTTACAATCTATACCCTAGCACATGTACACACAGACACACTCACGGTAGGGTTCATTTTTTGTCAGAAGCCAATTAACCTACCAGTATATTTTTGTATTGTGGGAGCAAACCGGAGTACCCGGAGGAAACCCACGCAAGTACGGGGAGAATATACAAACTCCACACAGTTAGGGCCACGGTGGGAATGGAACCCATGACCTCAGTGCTGTGAGGCAGTAATGCTAACCATTACACCATCTGTACTGCCCAAACCTTTAGGGGTTATTCAGAGATGAACGCAGATCGTGCTTCCCACAACAAGATTTGCGTCCATCTACTCACATGCTGTGGCCGCTCAGCACAGGGCAAGGTCGCACAGCATGTGTGTGGCACCACCGCGCGATCCGTCCGCAATTTAATTGTGGACACATCGATTTAAGGTTGACCCCTGGCTGCACTGGCAGGTGGTCAGACGCCTTTTTCTTATCATAACGGCTGCGCATGACGCCACGCAGCCACCCTGAAAACAGTCCGGACGCGCCTGCGTTGTCCGGATTACACCCACAAAATGCTGCAATGCTGCCCTCCACGACGGCCGCCACTGTCAATCACCTTACGGCTGCATGGTGAAGGTTCACGCATGCGCACTATAGCCAGCGCATGTGCAGACCCCCTGGATACGGGCACAGCGTGGCTGCATCCAGGTCTGAATAGACCCCTTCGTCCAATGTGTCTGTAATAGCGTGGGAATCTATATTTGTAAGAAGGCTTACCATACTATCCCTTTAAACCAGGACACTTCCGAATTACACAGGTTCTGTGGCTGACTGAATTCAAGCCTGCATTTCAGCTGGTTTTAATCAGCTAGAGAACCTGAGTAATTCATGAGTGTGTTAGCTTAAAGGGACACTGTAGTATGGCAAGTCAGTCTATGTGTAAGGTAATATTACACTGAATCCTAATGTCTACAGACAGTGAGGCAGATGTAAGAACGTGCGCTAACTGCCGCTGTTACCTCATCATCGCTGTGTATGATGCGGCTCACAGTGGGTTTTTAAGGAATGCCGGTTCGTCTGCGCCGCTTAGCCTTTAAGAAGTTGCAGGCTCCCCGATGTATGAAGGCTGGGTCAGTGACTTACCGCTCCTTAAGCCCCCTCTGTCACTTTGCCAGGTCGGGGCTGGTACTGCAGCACTGTAGCTGCTTTGATGTGGGGTTTTTGGTGTGTTTTTTTTAAATAAAACTTTATTGATAGTCTTTAGGGCGCCTCCACGCATGCGCCGGGTTACACAGCATGGCTCGCTGGGCCCTGGGGAGAAGGAGCCACGCTCGCCTCAGGTCCCCGGAGTCCTTACAGAGGATTCACGCATGTGCATGGTGACAGGCACGGTGGATGCTGGGAAGTGAGCACACTGCGCATGTGCAAGTCCACAACGAACACCGAAGAGAGGGGTGTGACTGCATCGCCACCCCTGGCCATAATGAATTCTTTAAGGCACCAATCATACATTAGGGAGAAGGGTGAGTTCTAAACACTGCGATAATGCGGTGAAGTGCCAAGTGCACATAAGGAATGTTAGAGTACAGTTTCATACATCTACCTCACTGTATCTAGAGGAGTAGGAATAGGCATACTCATGTCTGTAAGTCCAATGGGCCTATTTATCCTTTAAAAAAAAAAAAAAGCATTTCCGCATGATTAAGGCAAATATTAGCTTTTTGGACAATTGCTCAATCAGTTGAAGCAGGAAATCTATCCACTTTTACCTAAACTAGCGTTCAGTACCACCGCCAAGGTAAACAGTACCCGTTCCTCCTCTCGGCACAACTGTCAATATACTGTACTATTCAACAAGCTGTGCATAGATAGTGCGAATTACTGATCAATTAAAACACAGGGCTAACGTTACTATGCAACAGTTTGGTATCATTCATCAATTGACGGTGGATACTAAGTCTAATTGATAGCATTTACTAAGCACAGTTTTTGGTGTTAAAACTGAATCCACTATCAATCCCTAGCGGTTTATAAATGGCAATCCACTGTGGCGTGCTCTATTGAAACCACTGTAGATTAGAAGCTATTCTATTCTATTCATATTCATTTAATGGTGCTTTTATAGCAAACATCTTAATTAACATCTTATACCTCCTTTACACTAGTGATGTGCACCGGACATTTTTTGGGTTTTGTGTTTTGGTTTTGGATTCGGTTCCGCGGCCGTGTTTTGGATTCGGAGGCGTTTTGGCAAAACCTCACCGAATTTTTTTTGTCTGATTCGGGTGTGTTTTGGATTCGGGTGTTTTTTTCAAAAAAACCCTAAAAAACAGCTTAAATCATAGAATTTGGGGGTCATTTTGATCCCATAGTATTATTAACCTCAATAACCATAATTTCCACTCATTTCCAGTCTATTCTGAACACCTCACACCTCACAAAATTATTTTTAGTCCTAAAATTTGCACCGAGGTCGCTGGATGGCTAAGCTAAGCGACACAAGTGGCCGACACAAACACCTGGCCCATCTAGGAGTGGCACTGCAGTGTCAGACAGGATGGCACTTCAAAAAAATAGTCCCCAAACAGCACATGATGCAAAGAAAAAAAGAGGCGCACCAAGGTCGCTGTGTGACTAAGCTAAGCGACACAAGTGGCCGACACAAACACCTGGCCCATCTAGGAGTGGCACTGCAGTTTTCTAGCGAGAGGATGAGTGCTTCCATCCTCATGTGAATCTGAACCACTGGCCATGAACATAGGCCAGGGCCTCAGCCGTTCCTTGCCACTCCGTGTCGTAAATGGCATATTGGCAAGTTTACGCTTCTCATCAGACGCTTTCAATTTTGATTTTTGGTTCATTTTACTGAACTTTTGTTTTTTGGATTTTACATGCTCTCTACTATGACATTGGGCATCGGCCTTGGCAGACGACATTGATGGCATTTCATCGTCTCGGCCATGACTAGTGGCAGCAGCTTCAGCACGAGGTGGAAGTGGATCTTGATCTTTCCCTATTTTAACCTCCACATTTTTGTTCTCCATTTTTTAATGTGTGGAATTATATGCCAGTATCAATAGCAATGGCCTACTACTATATATACTGCGCACAACTAAAATGCACCACAGGTATAGAATGTAGATGGATAGTATACTTGACGACACAGAGGTAGGTACAGCAGTGGCCTTCCGTACCGTACTGCTATATATAGTATACTGGTGGTCACTGTGTCAGCAAACTGCAAAACTAAAATGCACCACAGGTATAGAATGTAGATGGATAGTATACTTAATGACGACACAGAGGTAGGTACAGCAGTGGCCTTCCGTACCGTACTGCTATATATACTGGTGGTCACTGTGTCAGCAAACTGCACAACTGAAATGCACCACAGGTATAGAATCTAGATGGATAGTATACTTGACGACATTGAGGTAGGTACAGCAGTGGCCTTCCGTACCGTACTGCTATATATACTGGTGGTCACTGTGTCAGCAAACTGCAAAACTAAAATGCACCACAGGTTTAGAATTAGAATGTAGATGGATAGTGTACTTAATGATGACACAGAGGTAGGTACAGCAGTGGCCTTCCGTACCGTACTGCTATATATACTGGTGGTCACTGTGTCAGCAAACTGCAAAACTAAAATGCACCACAGGTATAGAATGTAGATGGATAGTATACTTAATGACGACACAGAGGTAGGTACAGCAGTGGCCTTCCGTACCGTACTGCTATATATACTGGTGGTCACTGTGTCAGCATACTTCACAACTGAAATGCACCACAGGTATAGAATGTAGATGGATAGTATACTTAATGACGACACAGAGGTAGGTACAGCAGTGGCCTTCTGTACCGTACTGCTATATATACTGGTGGTCACTGTGTCAGCAAACTGCACAACTGAAATGCACCACAGGTATAGAATCTAGATGGATAGTATACTTAATGACGACACAGAGGTAGGTACAGCAGTGGCCTTCCGTACCGTACTGCTATATATACTGGTGGTCACTGTGTCAGCAAAACTCTGCACTGTACTCCTCCTATATAATATTATACTGGTGGTCCCAACTCCCCAGTCCCCACAATAAAGCAGCACACTGAGCACAGATATGGAGTGTTTTTCAGGCAGACAACGTATACTGGTGGTCACTGTCAGCAAAACTCTGCACTGTACTCCTGCTATATAATACAGCTGCTCCCCAGTCCCCACAATTAAGCAGTGTGAGCACAGATATATGCAGCACACTGAGCACAGATAAGGAGCGTTTTTTTCAGGCAGAGAACGGATAAAACTGGTGGTCACTGATCAGCAAAACTCTGCACTGTACTCCTCCTATATTAAAATAAAGCTGCTCCCCAGTCCCCACAATGATATAAGCAAGCACAAATATTTGCATCAACTCAACAATGAATAAACGGAGAGGATGCCAGCCACGTCCTCTCCCTAACATTTCCAATGCACGAGTGAAAATGGCGGCGACGCGCGGCTGCTTATGTAGAATCCGAATCTCGCGAGAATCAGACAGCGGGATGATGACGTTCGGGCGCGCTCGGGTTAACCGAGCCATACGGGAGAATCCGAGTATGGCTCGGACCCGTGTAAAAAGGGTGAAGTTCGGGGGGGTTCGGTTTCCGAGAAACCGAACCCGCTCATCACTACTTTACACCAAGCTTTTTACACAGGTTTTTGCTGGGTTAATCCAAGTCACGGCTGAGTGTAAAAGGGTTTACTTGGGTCCAATGACCCAGAAATCCAACCTGGCTAGCTTGCAGAGTTGGTCCTGGGAAGGACCCGGGTCGCTGTGCAGTGTAAACTGGCAAGCCAGGTCGATGTGACCTGATCCACTGAATAGGGAGAGGCGGTGCTTGGAGATCATTTCATCCTGGGTGCAACTCGACTTTTGAGTATATAAATCAATATGTAAATCAAGCGGAGGTTTATATATATATATATATATATATACACACACACACACAAAATCTACACATACATTCATCTATTTCTTCTATATATATATAACATATATGTGATATCAGTAGCGCACACGAGGGGGGGGGGGGGGGGCTTGTTCTGAGTACCCGGAAACCCCCCCTGACGGACCTTTTTTTTCCAGAAGGCCCCCAGTCACAAACCGAGCTGCCCGGCGATAGCCGGTTAGAGCTATCAGCGCTTCCGCGTCAGGTGGCTTTCATGTCCATTACCACCTGATGCGAAGCACCTATAACTAAACATGACACGGGCAGGCAGCTCCAGCGCGCCGCAATTACAGTGCCTCCCAGCTTGTAGAGAGATAGAGAGGGAGGATCACGCCAACCGGCAGGATCATGGAGGATGGAATCTCTGTATGTACTGTATATACTGTACTGATAGCTGTAACCGGCTATCGCCGGGCAGCTCGGTTTGTGACTAGGGGCCCTGGGCTAGTGCAGAGACTGAGACAATGGTGTCTCCGTCTCTGAAAAAAAAAAAGGTTCGTCAGGGGGGGTTTCTGGGTACTCAGAACCCCCCCCCCCCCCCCCGCGCGCCCACCCCCTGCGTGCGCTACTGTATTCTATTCATATTCATTTACTTGTGCTACTCTACTTGTTATAGAAAGCACTATTCAATTGATATCACTGAACAGACCACAGTGGCTTCTTTCACTTTGTGGGTTTTTCAGAGTGTAAGTGGAAATGGAAAAAGGTGTAGGACAGTATGAGGAGAACTACATAAACTGAAGTAATTGCTAATTTTGGTGTTTATTTCCTTTATAAGTGGTCTTGTTTCTTGTTCTGTATTTGTCTATTTGAGGTGTGTTTTCTGTGTGTGATTTTTATTGTGTGTGTGCGTGTGTGTGTGCGTGCGTGCGTGTGTGTGTGTGTGTGTGTGTGTGTGTGTGATTGTGTTTAAGTTTTTGTTTTATTTTATATTTTCATCTGTTAATGTATTTCTGTTAAAGGTCAGTCATGTCAGGTAAGAGCCATAATACTCCTCCATATTCCAGTTGGATGATATTTCTGTTAAATTGTTGTCTGTCATTTCAGCAAACATGCCTGTCTGAGGTTAGTAATTTATTTCAGCGAATTTGCCGATGGATTTATGGGGGTTTTCAAAACTGCTGCTTCATAAATCTGGGGTTTCTATTCTGATCTTTTATGATCTGAAACATCGATGGTGCTTTGATATTCACTTCTGTTCTATTCTAAATTGTGCTTTCTCGGCTGTTTGGCCTTAAATCAGAAGATTGCAAATCCGCCACCAAACCATCGGTGTTTACAATCTGCCACTTAGTACAATTTGCCCACAGACTTTTTTCAAGTACCCCATTACCCCATTATAGCCTCTAAGCTGCATGTTCTCTAAAGCCAGAGATAAAGAGCAGTGTATGAAGGTACTGTACCTGTGTAATTCTCCATCTCTGTAAATCTAAACTGCAGCCATTGGTGGTCATTCCGAGTTGATCGCTAGCTGCATTTGTTCGCAGCGCAGTGATCAGGCTAAAAAACGGCAGTTCTGCGCATGCGTATGCGGCACAATGCGCATGCGCGACGTACGGGCACAACGAACGATGCAGTTTTGCACAGAGTCTAGCGATGCATTTCAGTCGCACTGGTTGCCGCAGAGTGATTGACATGAAGTGGGCGTTTCTAGGTGACAACTGACCGTTTTCAAGGAGTGTTCGGAAAAAACGTAGGCGTGCCAGGGAAAACGCAGGCGTGGCTGGGTGAACGCTGAGCGGGTGTGTGACGTCAAATCCGGAATTGAATAATCTGAAGTGATCGCAAGCGCTGAGTAGGTTTTGAGCTACTCTGAAACTACCCAAAAATTGTTTGCAGGCGCTCTGCGATAAAAACGTTCGCACTTCTGCTAAGATAAAATACACTCCCAGTGGGTGGCGGCATAGCGTTTGCACAGCTGCTAAAAACTGCTAGCGAGCGATCAACTCGGAATGACTCCCATAGTCCTGGATTAATTGAGTGCAAACAAAACCTGAAAAATGGGAATTTACTGCCAAAAAAGATAATAATAAAAATAAAATTTCTCAATTTAAGAAATGTTTATTTAATATCTGTTACCAACAAGGAACAAAGTAATGCTACTATATATTTTTTTTGCTACTGTTTATATCGCAGAGATATTATTTTTGCTTGTCCCTATGTGAAAGACCATAGGAAACACCTGGCTCTCATCTGGAGTTAATACTGCCTGCAGTGAGAATGGATGATGATAAGTCCCAATGCCATTTAGCTCCCTGAAATACAGGCCCCCTAATACCGCTTACACACCGCACAAATAACCCGGTATATTGCCGGGTCGTCGCGGTTTCGCTGTGCGATGTTAAGGGCCTAATTCAGACATGATCGCTGTTGTGCAAAATCGCACAGCGGGCAATTATCGAATTACTGCACACGCATATGCACCGCAATGCACACGCGCGAGCCCAAACAGCAACAGAATGGTGCGAAAATTTTGATCGCTAGGCGTACGCGTAGTAAGTGGATGTTTGTGGGTGGTAACTGGCCATTTTCTGGAAGTGTCAGGAAAAACGCAGGCATTCCCAGGTGTTTTCAGGGTGGGTGTGTGACGTCAGCTCCGGCCCCGATCAGCCTGTTTGTATCGCACTACAGGAGTAAGTCCTGGGCTACGCACACACTGCACAGAATGGAAAAATCATTCAGTGGTGAGTGAGCTGTGAACGGATTTGCAGATGTCCGCCGTTGATATCCACAAGTTTTTGCATGGCGTACTCATGCATTCGCACACTTGCATGGAGCGGGTTTTCACACTCTATGGGCGGAGGCTATCTGGTCGTAGATCTCTCAAAAACGCAGAGGAGCGATCAGGTCTGAATTAGGCCTTAAGACCCAAATTCCCAGGTCACCTGACCTGGTATTTCAACTCGGGAATAAAGCAGGGTTATTACCAGGTCAGGTGCAGTGTGAACGGGTTGCCGGGTCGATGCGAACCGAGACCCGTTCACAGTATAGGCAGAGGCGGCATTAGAGAGACAGGTGACGCTGGGGATGATCTGATATCCAGGCGCCACCTCCACACACGTCACCGCTGACATCTCCAACGCAGCAATTTGCCAGGTTGGTGCCGCCAGTCTGAAAGGGGTCTCAACCGGGTCGCACTTGGGACAATTCACGTGCATGGCCCGGTATAGCTATGTGAAAGCGGTATAAATCATACAGTAGCAGCAGAGCCGGCCCTAACCAATGTGATGCCCTAGGCAAGATTTTGGCTGGTGCCCCCTAGCACCACCGCTGGTTCCGCCTCTGATCTTGCACCTCTTTCCCAGCACAATCGCCCCTCACCCATAGCAGTCCTTATTTTGGTGTTTGTACCCCCTATACTTTAAATAGGAACATCTCGCACATTTGGCGCACAGCCCTAAAAAGGGGTGTGTTTTTGCTGGCAAGGGACATGGCCACACAATAGTAACCCCAATTCCAATTACACCACACAGTACTGCAACTTTATTCACATTTGATCATGCGATAGTGTTCATAATTCACATTACATCCCACAGTAGTATCACTTTACCTTATAAACGTTACTCCTCACAGTAGAGCCCCTTATTCACATTACATCAGACTGAATTGCTCCTTATTCACATTACACCACACCCTATTGCTCTTTATTCACATTAGACGACACAGTAGTGCCCTTTCTATATGCAGTGCCACATAGTAGAGCACCTTATACACATAATGCCACACATTAGTAATGCATTTATACACATAATTCCACAAAGTAATGCCCCTTACACATATGACACACATTATTAATGTCCTTATAAACCTAATGCGCCTTACACATTATGACAACCTTTATTAATGCCCTTTTACACATAATGTCCCTTACACATATGCTGCACATTATTAATGCCCTTATACACATAATGACACACATAGTGTCCCTTACACATATTCTGAACACTACTGCGCAACCAACCCACTCGCATGCACACAGCACTCACACAGCCGCTAACACTGTGAACCCTGCCTCTGCTTGGATACAGATGTGTCCTCATAAATCTTGCCTCAATGCTAACGTCGGGCACCTTTTTTTATGAAGATGCATCTTATTTGCATTGCTATGCGGCTAGGATGCACAAGCAGCTTCTGCTGATTAAAATGATATGCAGCATGCCTATATATTGTGTGAGACTGTGGCTGTATCTGCATATGAAATGCTACACACAGAATATAGGCATGCCGCATATCATTTTAATCAGCAGAAGCTGCTGATGCCCCTAGGCATATCAAATGCCCTAGGCAATTTCCTAGTTTGCCTATGCCTATGGCCGGCTCTGAGTAGCAGGATATCTGTGGTAAGGCAAACTGCTGAAAAAGGCTGAGAGAAAATATACTACTGTACTGAAAAAAATAGTTACATAAGTATCAAAGCTGGAACAGGTAAGATTATATACACAGCAACAGATCTATAAAGAGCTCTATATGCAAGGTGTTGGATCAAAGCGTCAGGTTTTCCACAAAAGTGCCTGACACTGACTGACTAATCACAGCACGGTGAATTCATATTGTATCAGCATAGATCACTACACACTAATTCCTGAAGCACAGGGGAGAATAAAAAGCATCTTAAACACCCATTCTGGGGGGGGGGGGGGGGGGGGGGGCATATTTATAAGTTGTTGGGAATCAGACCTGATAATCAGAGTTTATATCGCCACTATGGGTGAATATAATAAAAATCACATCCAGGCACTGAGGCTCTGATAGTAGCCCATCCCTATATTGTGTAAAACGTGCAAAGCAATCATCTCCTTTCTATGAGCCTAATTCAGACCTGATCGCAGCAGCAAAATTGTTCTCTAATGGGCAAAACCATGGGCCTAATTCAGATCTGATCGCAGCAGCAAATTTGTTAGCTAATGGGCAAAACCATGTGCACTGCAGGTGAGGCAGATTTAACGTGCAGAAAGAGTTAGATTTGGGTGGGGTGTGTTCAACCTAAAATCTAAATTGCAGTGTAAAAATAAAGCAGCCATTATTTACCCTGCATAGAAACAAAATAACCCACCCAAATCTAACTCTCTCTGCACATTATATCTGCCCCACCTGCAGTGCACATGGTTTTGCCCATTAGAGAACAATTTTGCTGCTGCAACCAGGTCTGAATTAGACCCTATATCAGTAGCCTGGCCATTCTGTGCATGCGTGGTTATCAGCCCACGCATGTGTGTTGGCCACTGCTGGGGAGGGTTCCAGAGGAACCCTCTCCCAGTGTTTTCTGTGACTTAGTAGCCCATAGGCTACTATAAGGTAATGCCATCTGGAGATGTTTTCAGGGAATATCCCATAAATACTGCTGCATAGACTCTAGAATTAATACCTCTCTGCAGTAACTGGGCGCTCATGATGAACCATCATGTCTCACAGCATGGCCGACATTAGGGGCTGGGATTGGAGTTCTGGGCCCTGATGACCTGTTTTGGGTCATAAGGAACCTATGGTTTGGAGAATGATTACTAATATGAAGTCTGGTTGCCATGGGCTGCACTTCTACCTTTCTTTTTTAAAAGCTTTAGTAAATCTACCACACGGTCTCCCTGTCATAATAGAAAACTGTGCAGTCGCCGATACATCGGGCAGTGGCATGTATCTCACGGGGAGTGGTCACGAGTCAGGGTTTGGTTACACCAGCTATGCACTTTGGACCCCTACAAAGCCCCTGGTTAATTGTACTCGACATCACAACCTCACCCTCCCCTCTCTTGATACCCCTGACTAAGCACAGCTGGGTTTTAAAAATGATGCTATTCACAGAGTGCTACAATACATAAGGGCTGCTTTTATGAGAGATGGCAAGTGACCCACACATACTTTTTCTATGGAACAGTTTCCTTTAAAAGCATAGGTCTTCTACAGTAGAAGCAGTGGTGCCACAACCTTTTTGTTTGGGGGGTAATATTCATTTTGGCACCCCTAAATTGCTGCGTGTCGCCCCCTCTGGGGCACCTGGACTTACCCGCTACACGCCTACCTGATGACAGCGATATCTATCTATCTACAGACGTGGCTACCATCAGTTTACCCGCGAACAGGTTGCACTTGCAGCCACATTGCGATTATGACTAGCTGCCCCCGTTTGCGACCCATTCATGGGAGCATACGCAACCATGCAATCCGAGTGTGTACGTGATGCAGACTTTACAGAGTACATTTTCGGTTGAACCCAGTAGGAAATGGAGAGAGGTCAAGGGGGTGCAGTGAAGGAAGGGGTGGGAGAACAAAGGTGAGCTGACAAGGGATGGGAGAGGGAAGAGGTGAGGAACAGGGCCGTAACTAGGTGTGGGCAGATGGTGCTTCGCACACAGTGCATTTGTGCTATGGGTGCACCATCCGCATCCACCCCGATTGGCCACCGCCAGCTGCAGTGCTGCCCGCTATAACAGAAGCGTTGCACCCAACTACTCTGCCAGAGGCACGGCTGCTGCTGTATATTATAGTCGGCAGCACTGCTCGGTCTCCCCATGTGCTCCACCCCTCTCCTCCCCTCTAGTACAGCAGCGTCACTGCACCAGCCTGGGCCAGAGCTGCGCCTCCTCCCTGCAGGCAGCTGCGCAGGGGATGCTGGGAGCTGGGTAGGGGATGCTGGGATCCGCTCAGGGGATGCTGGGACCCGCACAGGAAATGGCGTGAGCCGCTGCCATCATCACATAGGTAGAGTGTGTGTTTTGTGTGTGTGTGTGTGTGTGTGTGTGTTCGTGTGTGTCCCCCATGTGCTCCACTCCTCTCTCTCCATCTCCTTCTCACCACTATCTCTCTGTCTCTCTACCTGCCACCTTTCTGTTTCTCTCCCTCCCAACCATATCTCTCTCCCTTCCCTCTCTCTCCCACCACTCTTTCTTGTGACTCTACCTGCCATAATGTGTAAAAGGGGACTCTACCTGCCATAATGTGTAAAATGAGACTCTACCTGCTGTAATGTGTAAAAGGGCACTCTACCTGCCGTAATGTGTAAAAGGGAACTCTACCTGCTGTAATGTGTAAAAGAGGAATCTACGTGCTGTAATGTGTAAAAGGGAGCTCTGTTGCCATAATGTGTAAAAGGGTACTCTACCTGCTGTACTGTGTAAAAGGGAGCTATGCCTGCCGTAATGTGTAAAAGGGGACTCTGCCTGCCATAATGTGTAAAAGGGGCTCTATCTGTCATAATGTGTAAAAGGGGCTCTACATGCCGTAATGTGTAAAAGGGGACTCTACCTGCCATAATGTGTAAAAGAGGACTGTACCCGCCGTAATGTGTAAAAGGGGGCTCTACCTGGTGTAATGTGTGATAGGGGCTCTACCTGGAGTAATGTGTGATAGGGGCTCTACCTGGAGTAATGTGTAAAATGGATCTCTACCTGGCGTAATGTGAAAAAGGGGCCTCTACCTGCCATAATGTGTAAAAGGGAACTCTACCTGCTGTAATGTGTAAAAGGGGACTCTACATGTTGTAATGTGTAAAAGGCGACTCTACCTGCCATAGTTTGTAAAATGGGACTCTACCTGCTGTACTGTATAAAAGGGAACTCTGCCTGCCGTAATGTGTAAAAGGGGACTCTGCCTTCCGTAATGTATAAAAGGGGACTATACCTGTCGTAATGTGTAAAAGGGGGCTCTACCTGGCATAATTTCTAAAAGGGGGCTCTACAGTGCATCTGAAAAGTATTCACAGCGCCTCACTTTTCCACATTTTTGTTATATTACAGCCTTGTTCCAAACTGGAATAAAT
The DNA here is from genome assembly GCF_028390025.1 of Pseudophryne corroboree. Taxonomy (NCBI): domain Eukaryota; kingdom Metazoa; phylum Chordata; class Amphibia; order Anura; family Myobatrachidae; genus Pseudophryne; species Pseudophryne corroboree. Next base: position 342,684,179 of record NC_086451.1, on the reverse strand, counting down.
TATTTTTTTCCCTCAAAATTCAACACACAATACCCCATAATGACAACATGAAAAATGTGTTTTTGAGATTTTTGCAAATTTATTAAAAATAAAAAAAATAAGAAGTCACATGTACATAAGTATGCACAGCCTTTGCTCAATACTTTGTTGATGCACATTTGGAAGCAATTACAGCCTCAAGTCGTTTTAGATATGATGCCACAAGCTTGGTACACCTATCTTTGGGCAGTTTCGCCCTATACCTCTTTGCAGCACCTCTCAAGCTCCATCAGATTGGATGGGAAGCATTGGTGCACAGCCATTTTCAGATCTCTCCAGAGATGTTCAATTGGATTCAAGCCTGGGCTCTGGCTGGGCCACTCGAGGACATTCACAGAGTTGTCCTGAAGCCACTCTTTTGATATCTTGGCTGTGTGCTTAATGTCGTTATTCTGCTGAAAGATGATCTGTCGCCTCAGTCTGAGGTCAAGACGCTGGAGCAGGTTTTCATTCAGGATGTCTCTGTACATTGCTGCATTCATCTTTCCCTCTATCCTGACTAGTCTCCCAGTTCCTGCCGCTGAAAAACATCCCCACATTATGCTTCACTGTAGGGATGGTATTGGCCTGGTGATGGGCAGTGCCTGGTTTCCTCCAAACATAACGCCTGGCATTCACGCCAAAAAGTTCAATCTTTGTCTCTTCAGACCAGAGAATTTTATTTCTCATGGTCTGAGAGTAATTCAGGTGCATTTTGGAAAACTCTAGGCTGGCTGCCATGTGCTTTTTACTAAGGAGTAGCTTCAGTCTGGCCACTCTACCATACAGGCCTGATTGGTGGATTGCTGCAGAGATGGTTGTCCTTCTGGAAGGTTCTCCTCTCTCCACAGAAGAATGCTGTAGCTCTGGCAGAGTGACCATCGGGTTCTTGGTCACCTCCCTGACTAGGGGCCTTCTCCCCCAATAGCTCAATTTAGACAGCTGGCCAGCTCTATTAAGAGTCCTGGTGGTTCCAAACTTCTTCCATTTACGGATGATGAAGGCCACTGTGCTCATTAGGACCTTCAAATCAGCAGATATTTTTCTGTACCCTTCCCCAGATTTGTGCCTCGAGACAATCCTGTCTTGGAGGTCTACAGACCATTCCTTTGACTTCTTGCTTGGTTTGTGCTCAGACATGCACTGTTAAGTGTGGGATCTTATATAGACAAGTGTATGCCTTTCCAAATCATGTCCAATCAACGAAATTTACCACAGGTGGACTCCAATTAAACTGTAGGAACATCTCAAGGATAATCAGTGGAAACAGGATGCACCTGAGCTTAATTTTGAGATTCATGGCAAAGGGTGTGAATACTTCTGTACATGTGATTTCTTAGTTTTTTATTTTTAATCAATTTGCAAAAATATAAAAAAAAACTTTTTTCACGATGTGGAAAAAGTGAAGTGCTGTGAATACTTTCCGGATGCACTGTACCTCCCGTAATTTGTAAAGGGGACTCTACCTGCCATAATGTGTAAAAGGGACTCTACCTGCCGTAATGTGTAAAAGGGGACTCTACCTGGCGTAGTGTGTGATAGGGGCTCTACCTGGCATAATGTGTGATTGGGGCTCTACCTGGAGTAATGTGTGATGAGGGCTCTACCTGGAGTAAGTTGTAAAATAGGGCTCTACCAGGCATAATGTTTGACAGGGGCTCTACCTGGCATAATCTGTGACAGGGGTTCTACCTACCGTAATGTGTAAAAGGGGACTCTACCTGCCGTAATGTGTGACAGGGGCTCTAACTGCCGTAATGCGTAAAAGGGGACGCTACCTGCCATAATGTGTAAAAGGGGACTCTACCTGCCGTAATGCATAAAAGGGGACTCTACCTGCTGTACTGTGTAAAAGGGAGCTTTGCTGCCATAATGTGTAAAAGGGGACTCTGCCTGCCGTAATGTGTAAAAGGAGACTCTCGCTGCCGTAATGTGTAAAAGGGGGCTCTAACTGCCATAATGTGTTACAGGGGTCTCTACCTTCCGTAATGTGTAAAAGGGGACTCTACCTTCTGTAATGTGTAAAAGGGGACTCTACCTGCCATAATGTGTAAAAGGGAGCTCTGCCTGCTGTAATGTGTAAAAGGGGGCTCTGCCTGCCGTAATGTGTAAAAGGGGTCTCTGCCTGCCGTAATATGTAAAATGGGGCTCTGCCTGCCGTAATGTGTAAAAGGGGGCTCTACCTTCTGTAATGTGTAAAAGTGGACTCTACCTGCTGTAATGTGTAAAAGGGCACTCTTCCTGGCATAATGTGTAAAAGTGGGATCTACCTGGTGTAATGTGTGATAGGGGCTCTACCTGGAGTAATGTGTCAAATGGGGCTCTACCTCAGAGCGCTAACAGTTGCACTGCTACGTGAGAGGAGGGGGTATACACATGGAGACCTCCTCTCTAGAGACGCCTCTGGGAACCAGTCCACAGTCGCTAGCCACAAACTGTAGGGGTTGGAGATGGGTGCAAAAGGGGGGGGAGGGCTGGAGGTAGGCAGGAAAGGGCTGTGGAGAGGGAGACGGTGGAGCAGTCCAGAAAGGAGTATTGTCCCCCTCCTGACACTGTTGTATTAACTGTAGATGGTGGCCATACTGCGCCCCTCTGCCCAGTACTTTGACTGACGCCTCAAATATTGGGGGTGGGGGGGGGTCGGGGCTTCTGTGTGTAGAAGCAGGGCCGGTTCAAGGGCGCAGTGCGCCCCGGGCAGGAAAAGGGGCGTGTCCTAATACAGGGAGCGTGGTCAGTTACGCCCCCTGTACATTGCTAGCGCCGCTTGAATGCTGAGCGGTGCGCGATGACGTCATCGCGCACCGCACAGCAAAGGTCCTCTCCACGAAGGGAACTAGACGCATAGCGTCTAGTTTCCCTTCGTGGAGAGGACCTTTTGCTGTGCGGTGCGCGATGACGTCATCGCGCACCGCTCAGCAAAGTTACTCTCCACGAAGGGAAACTAGACGCATAGCGTCTAGTTCCCTTCACAGGAGGCGGACGGGGACGGCAGCGGGCAGCGGAGGCGGACACAGCGGGCAGCAGTGGCGGATCTTGCCACGGCGCGGCACCCTCCGGAGGGCGCCAGCGCCCTCCGGAAGGCGGCGCCCCGGGCAAAAGTCCTGCTTGCCCGTGGCAAGATCCGCTACTGTGTAGAAGTACATTTCTAGGTGCACTCTCAGAAATGTAATTTTACCAGCATGAAATGGCTATTTACATACAGTATATTCTAGAGATGAGCGGGTTCGGTTTCTTTGAATCCGAACCCGCACGAACTTCACTTTTTTTTCCACGGGTCCGAGCGACTCGGATCTTCCCGCCTTGCTCGGTTAACCCGAGCGCGCCCGAACGTCATCATGACGCTGTCGGATTCTCGCGAGGCTCGGATTCTATCGCGAGACTCGGATTCTATATAAGGAGCCGCGCGTCGCCGCCATTTTCACTCGTGCATTGAGATTGATAGGGAGAGGACGTGTCTGGCGTCCTCTCCATTAGAATAGAGATAGATAGATTAGATAGAGAGAGATTGTGCAGAGTCGCAGACAGAGTTAGTTTACCACAGTCAGTGACCAGTGCAGCAGCTAGTTAACTTTTATTTAATATAATATATCCGTTCACTTCTCTCTGCTATATCCGTTCTCTGCCTGAAAAAAAAAACGATACACAGCACAGTCAGTCACACAGTGTGACTCAGTCTGTGTGCACTCAGCTCAGCCCAGTGTGCTGCACAGTCATCAATGTATAAATTAAAAGCTTATAATTAATTGTGGGGGAGACTGGGGAGCACTGCAGGTTGTTAGCAGGAGCCAGGAGTACAATTATATTAATTAACAGTGCACACTTTTGCTGCAGGAGTGGTGACCAGTGCCTGACCACCAGTATAGTATTGTTGTATACTACTAATATCTCTTTAAATATCAACCAGTCTATATTAGCAGCAGACACAGTACAGTGCGGTAGTTCACGGCTGTGGCTACCTCTGTGTCGGCACACGGCAGGCAGTCCGTCCGACCAGAATTGTATTATTTATTATTATATACCTACCACCTAACCGTGGTTTTTTTTTCATTCTTTATACCGTCATAGTGTCATCCTAATTGTTACGAGTATACTACTATCTCTTTATCAACCAGTGTACAGTGCGGTAGTTCACGGCTGTGGCTACCTCTGTGTCGGCACACGGCAGGCAGTCCGTCCGACCAGAATTGTATTATTTATTATTATATACCTACCACCTAACCGTGGTTTTTTTTTCATTCTTTATACCGTCATAGTGTCATCCTAATTGTTACGAGTATACTACTATCTCTTTATCAACCAGTGTACAGTGCGGTAGTTCACGGCTGTGGCTACCTCTGTGTCGGCACACGGCAGGCAGTCCGTCCGACCAGAATTGTATTATTTATTATTATATACCTACCACCTAACCGTGGTTTTTTTTTCATTCTTTATACCGTCATAGTGTCATCCTAATTGTTACGAGTATACTACTATCTCTTTATCAACCAGTGTACAGTGCGGTAGTTCACGGCTGTGGCTACCTCTGTGTCGGCACACGGCAGGCAGTCCGTCCGACCAGAATTGTATTATTTATTATTATATACCTACCACCTAACCGTGGTTTTTTTTTCATTCTTTATACCGTCATAGTGTCATCCTAATTGTTACGAGTATACTACTATCTCTTTATCAACCAGTGTACAGTGCGGTAGTTCACGGCTGTGGCTACCTCTGTGTCGGCACACGGCAGGCAGTCCGTCCGACCAGAATTGTATTATTTATTATTATATACCTACCACCTAACCGTGGTTTTTTTTTCATTCTTTATACCGTCATAGTGTCATCCTAATTGTTACGAGTATACTACTATCTCTTTATCAACCAGTGTACAGTGCGGTAGTTCACGGCTGTGGCTACCTCTGTGTCGGCAGTCGGCAGGCAGTCCGTCCATCCATAATTGTATTATTATTATAATATATACCACCTAACCGTGGTTTTTTTTTCATTCTTTATACCGTCATAGTGTCATACTAGTTGTTACGAGTATACTACTATCTCTTTATCAACCAGTGTACAGTGCGGTAGTTCACGGCTGTGGCTACCTCTGTGTCGGCAGTCGGCAGGCAGTCCGTCCATCCATAATTGTATTATTATTATAATATATACCACCTAACCGTGGTTTTTTTTTCATTCTTTATACCGTCGTCATAGTGTCATACTAGTTGTTACGAGTATACTACTATCTCTTTATCAACCAGTGTACAGTGCGGTAGTTCACGGCTGTGGCTACCTCTGTGTCGGCAGTCGGCAGGCAGTCCGTCCATCCATAATTGTATTATTATTATAATATATACCACCTAACCGTGGTTTTTTTTTCATTCTTTATACCGTCGTCATAGTGTCATACTAGTTGTTACGAGTATACTACTATCTCTTTATCAACCAGTGTACAGTGCGGTAGTTCACGGCTGTGGCTACCTCTGTGTCGGCAGTCGGCAGGCAGTCCGTCCATCCATAATTGTATTATTATTATAATATATACCACCTAACCGTGGTTTTTTTTTCATTCTTTATACCGTCGTCATAGTGTCATACTAGTTGTTACGAGTATACTACTATCTCTTTATCAACCAGTGTACAGTGCGGTAGTTCACGGCTGTGGCTACCTCTGTGTCGGCAGTCGGCAGGCAGTCCGTCCATCCATAATTGTATTATTATTATAATATATACCACCTAACCGTGGTTTTTTTTTCATTCTTTATACCGTCGTCATAGTGTCATACTAGTTGTTACGAGTATACTACTATCTCTTTATCAACCAGTGTACAGTGCGGTAGTTCACGGCTGTGGCTACCTCTGTGTCGGCAGTCGGCAGGCAGTCCGTCCATCCATAATTGTATTATTATTATAATATATACCACCTAACCGTGGTTTTTTTTTCATTCTTTATACCGTCGTCATAGTGTCATACTAGTTGTTACGAGTATACTACTATCTCTTTATCAACCAGTGTACAGTGCGGTAGTTCACGGCTGTGGCTACCTCTGTGTCGGCAGTCGGCAGGCAGTCCGTCCATCCATAATTGTATTATTATTATAATATATACCACCTAACCGTGGTTTTTTTTTCATTCTTTATACCGTCGTCATAGTGTCATACTAGTTGTTACGAGTATACTACTATCTCTTTATCAACCAGTGTACAGTGCGGTAGTTCACGGCTGTGGCTACCTCTGTGTCGGCAGTCGGCAGGCAGTCCGTCCATCCATAATTGTATTATTATTATAATATATACCACCTAACCGTGGTTTTTTTTTCATTCTTTATACCGTCGTCATAGTGTCATACTAGTTGTTACGAGTATACTACTATCTCTTTATCAACCAGTGTACAGTGCGGTAGTTCACGGCTGTGGCTACCTCTGTGTCGGCAGTCGGCAGGCAGTCCGTCCATCCATAATTGTATTATTATTATAATATATACCACCTAACCGTGGTTTTTTTTTCATTCTTTATACCGTCGTCATAGTGTCATACTAGTTGTTACGAGTATACTACTATCTCTTTATCAACCAGTGTACAGTGCGGTAGTTCACGGCTGTGGCTACCTCTGTGTCGGCAGTCGGCAGGCAGTCCGTCCATCCATAATTGTATTATTATTATAATATATACCACCTAACCGTGGTTTTTTTATACCACCTAACCGTGGCAGTCCGTCCATAATTGTATACTAGTATCCAATCCATCCATCTCCATTGTTTACCTGAGGTGCCTTTTAGTTCTGCCTATAAAATATGGAGAACAAAAAAGTTGAGGTTCCAAAATTAGGGAAAGATCAAGATCCACTTCCACCTCGTGCTGAAGCTGCTGCCACTAGTCATGGCCGAGACGATGAAATGCCAGCAACGTCGTCTGCCAAGGCCGATGCCCAATGTCATAGTACAGAGCATGTCAAATCCAAAACACCAAATATCAGAAAAAAAAGGACTCCAAAACCTAAAATAAAATTGTCGGAGGAGAAGCGTAAACTTGCCAATATGCCATTTACCACACGGAGTGGCAAGGAACGGCTGAGGCCCTGGCCTATGTTCATGGCTAGGGGTTCAGCTTCACATGAGGATGGAAGCACTCAGCCTCTCGCTAGAAAACTGAAAAGACTCAAGCTGGCAAAAGCACCGCAAAGAACTGTGCGTTCTTTGAAATCCCAAATCCACAAGGAGAGTCCAATTGTGTCGTTTGCGATGCCTGACCTTCCCAACACTGGACGTGAAGAGCATGCGCCTTCCACTATTTGCATGCCCCCTGCAAGTGCTGGAAGGAGCACCCGCAGTCCAGTTCCTGATAGTCAGATTGAAGATGTCAGTGTTGAAGTACACCAGGATGAGGAGGATATGGGTGTTGCTGGCGCTGGGGAGGAAATTGACCAGGAGGATTCTGATGGTGAGGTGGTTTGTTTAAGTCAGGCACCCGGGGAGACACCTGTTGTCCGTGGGAGGAATATGGCCGTTGACATGCCAGGTGAAAATACCAAAAAAATCAGCTCTTCGGTGTGGAGGTATTTCACCAGAAATGCGGACAACAGGTGTCAAGCCGTGTGTTCCCTTTGTCAAGCTGTAATAAGTAGGGGTAAGGACGTTAACCACCTCGGAACATCCTCCCTTATACGTCACCTGCAGCGCATTCATAATAAGTCAGTGACAAGTTCAAAAACTTTGGGTGACAGCGGAAGCAGTCCACTGACCAGTAAATCCCTTCCTCTTGTAACCAAGCTCACGCAAACCACCCCACCAACTCCCTCAGTGTCAATTTCCTCCTTCCCCAGGAATGCCAATAGTCCTGCAGGCCATGTCACTGGCAAGTCTGACGAGTCCTCTCCTGCCTGGGATTCCTCCGATGCATCCTTGCGTGTAACGCCTACTGCTGCTGGCGCTGCTGTTGTTGCCGCTGGGAGTCGATGGTCATCCCAGAGGGGAAGTCGTAAGCCCACTTGTACTACTTCCAGTAAGCAATTGACTGTTCAACAGTCCTTTGCGAGGAAGATGAAATATCACAGCAGTCATCCTACTGCAAAGCGGATAACTGAGGCCTTGGCATCCTGGGTGGTGAGAAACGTGGTTCCGGTATCCATCATTACTGCAGAGCCAACTAGAGACTTGTTGGAGGTACTGTGTCCCCGGTACCAAATACCATCTAGGTTCCATTTCTCTAGGCAGGCGATACCGAAAATGTACACAGACCTCAGAAAAAGAGTCACCAGTGTCCTAAAAAATGCAGCTGTACCCAATGTCCACTTAACCACGGACATGTGGACAAGTGGAGCAGGGCAGGGTCAGGACTATATGACTGTGACAGCCCACTGGGTAGATGTATGGACTCCCGCCGCAAGAACAGCAGCGGCGGCACCAGTAGCAGCATCTCGCAAACGCCAACTCTTTCCTAGGCAGGCTACGCTTTGTATCACCGCTTTCCAGAATACGCACACAGCTGAAAACCTCTTACGGCAACTGAGGAAGATCATCGCGGAATGGCTTACCCCAATTGGACTCTCCTGTGGATTTGTGGCATCGGACAACGCCAGCAATATTGTGTGTGCATTAAATCTGGGCCAATTCCAGCACGTCCCATGTTTTGCACATACCTTGAATTTGGTGGTGCAGAATTTTTTAAAAAACGACAGGGGCGTGCAAGAGATGCTGTCGGTGGCCAGAAGAATTGCGGGACACTTTCGGCGTACAGGCACCACGTACAGAAAACTGGAGCACCACCAAAAACTACTGAACCTGCCCTGCCATCATCTGAAGCAAGAAGTGGTAACGAGGTGGAATTCAACCCTCTATATGCTTCAGAGGTTGGAGGAGCAGCAAAAGGCCATTCAAGCCTATACAATTGAGCACGATATAGTAGGTGGAATGCACCTGTCTCAAGTGCAGTGGAGAATGATTTCAACGTTGTGCAAGGTTCTGATGCCCTTTGAACTTGCCACACGTGAAGTCAGTTCAGACACTGCCAGCCTGAGTCAGGTCATTCCCCTCATCAGGCTTTTGCAGAAGAAGCTGGAGGCATTGAAGAAGGAGCTAACACGGAGCGATTCCGCTAGGCATGTGGGACTTGTGGATGCAGCCCTTAATTCGCTTAACAAGGATTCACGGGTGGTCAATCTGTTGAAATCAGAGCACTACATTTTGGCCACCGTGCTCGATCCTAGATTTAAAGCCTACCTTGGATCTCTCTTTCCGGCAGACACAGGTCTGCTGGGGTTGAAAGACCTGCTGGTGACAAAATTGTCAAGTCAAGCGGAACGCGACCTGTCAACATCTCCTCCTTCACATTCTCCCGCAACTGGGGGTGCGAGGAAAAGGCTCAGAATTCCGAGCCCACCCGCTGGCGGTGATGCAGGGCAGTCTGGAGCGACTGCTGATGCTGACATCTGGTCCGGACTGAAGGACCTGACAACGATTACGGACATGTCGTCTACTGTCACTGCATATGATTCTCTCAACATTGATAGAATGGTGGAGGATTATATGAGTGACCGCATCCAAGTAGGCACGTCACACAGTCCGTACTTATACTGGCAGGAAAAAGAGGCAATTTGGAGGCCCTTGCACAAACTGGCTTTATTCTACCTAAGTTGCCCTCCCACAAGTGTGTACTCCGAAAGAGTGTTTAGTGCCGCCGCTCACCTTGTCAGCAATCGGCGTACGAGGTTACATCCAGAAAATGTGGAGAAGATGATGTTCATTAAAATGAATTATAATCAATTCCTCCGCGGAGACATTGACCAGCAGCAATTGCCTCCACAAAGTACACAGGGAGCTGAGATGGTGGATTCCAGTGGGGACGAATTGATAATCTGTGAGGAGGGGGATGTACACGGTGATATATCGGAGGGTGAAGATGAGGTGGACATCTTGCCTCTGTAGAGCCAGTTTGTGCAAGGAGAGATTAATTGCTTCTTTTTTGGGGGGGGGTCCAAACCAACCCGTCATATCAGTCACAGTCGTGTGGCAGACCCTGTCACTGAAATGATGGGTTGGTTAAAGTGTGCATGTCCTGTTTTGTTTATACAACATAAGGGTGGGTGGGAGGGCCCAAGGATAATTCCATCTTGCACCTCTTTTTTCTTTTCTTTTTCTTTGCATCATGTGCTGATTGGGGAGGGTTTTTTGGAAGGGACATCCTGCGTGACACTGCAGTGCCACTCCTAGATGGGCCCGGTGTTTGTGTCGGCCACTAGGGTCGCTAATCTTACTCACACAGCTACCTCATTGCGCCTCTTTTTTTCTTTGCGTCATGTGCTGTTTGGGGAGGGTTTTTTGGAAGGGACATCCTGCGTGACACTGCAGTGCCACTCCTAGATGTGCCCGGTGTTTGTGTCGGCCACTAGGGTCGCTAATCTTACTCACACAGTCAGCTACCTCATTGCGCCTCTTTTTTTCTTTGCGTCATGTGCTGTTTGGGGAGGGTTTTTTGGAAGGGCCATCCTGCGTGACACTGCAGTGCCACTCCTAGATGGGCCCGGTGTTTGTGTCGGCCACTAGGGTCGCTTATCTTACTCACACAGCGACCTCGGTGCAAATTTTAGGACTAAAAATAATATTGTGAGGTGTGATGTGTTCAGAATAGGCTGAAAATGAGTGTAAATTATGTTTTTTGAGGTTAATAATACTTTGGGATCAAAATTACCCCCAAATTCTATGATTTAAGCTGTTTTTTAGGGTTTTTTAAAAAAAACACCCGAATCCAAAACACACCCGAATCCGACAAAAAAAATTCGGTGAGGTTTTGCCAAAACGCGGTCGAACCCAAAACACGGCCGCGGAACCGAACCCAAAACCAAAACACAAAACCCGAAAAATTTCCGGCGCTCATCTCTAGTATATTCCAATATACAAGTGTAAATTATGCACTTGCAGAAGCCAGAGATTGCAGCACATCAGGGACTTACATCTGTGACTGATTGCTACCTCACTATCTGTTACAATCACCTCTGATCCTCAACCACTTTCATCCTCTATGTGCTGTGAGGAAATTGGCCTCAAGGGTTTTTACTTTTACATAAATCACTACCCAAGTTACATTCAAAGTATTAGAGCAGTTATACGTGTTGTGTTCTTGAAAGAGAAAGCAGGACACCTTGCTCCTTGTTTGTATCTGATGTATTGTGCAACTGCATGTCAGTAGCAAGAGAGTGGCACAACTTATAAAGTTCTATTTTCAGTTCTGTAAATGTGCTGCAAAGTCAGGACAGATTCCCCTGAGAGTGATTACCTGCAATCACTGCATCACCCAGCTATATGGGGGCTGTTTCTATTACAGGACTTGTTAATATTAGTCTGGCTGATAAATAGGTCAATTGTATTTATGTGTGTGTTGTCAGCAGAGCCGGTTCTAGACCTTGTGGCGCCCAGGGCGAAAGTTTCCTTTGCCCCCACCCGATAGGTAAAATAAGATTAGTGCGCGCCTGCGGCGCGCGTCAAAAAATAGGGGCATGGCTTGATGGGGAAGGGGTATGGCCACAGTTTTGCCCCCTGTAGTTTTGCCCCCTGTAGAGTTGTTCCCCATGTAGCTGTGCCTCCAGTAGTTTTGCCCCCTGTAGCTATGCCCTCAGTAGTTGTGCCCCCTGTAGCTGTGCCCCCAGTAGTTGTGCCTCAAGTAGTTTTGCCCCAGTACTGTGCCCTCAGTAGTTGTGCCCTCATTAGTTGTTCCCCCAGTAGTTTTGCCCCTAGTACTGTGCCCCCTGTAGCTGTGCACCCAGTAGTTGTGCCCCCAGTACTGTGCTCCCATTAGTTTTGCCCCCATTAGTTGTGCCCCCTGTAGCTGTGCCCCCAGTACTGTGCTCCCATTAGTTTTGCCCCCATTAGTTGTGCCCCCATAAGTTTTACCCCCAGTAGTTGTGCCCCCAGTACTGTCCCCCCTGTATTAATGCCCCTCTAGTAGTGCCGCTTACCAAAAAAAAAAGAAATAAAGAAAGAAAAAAATACCAGCCCCGCTCCTGCTTCCCAACCACTGCTGTCCTCCGTCTCCGGCGCCGCTCCTCGGATCTATGGGAGAGACGTAATGACATCTCTCCCATAGCACCGCACAGCCACTAGAGGTCAATTGTGACCTCTAGCGTCTATAGCCGCTTCCACAATGCCGTGCGGTGCGCCTGACGTCATTGCGCATTGCACAGCACAAGTAGCAGTTCTTGCCACGGTGGTACCCCCGAGAGGGTGGCGCCCCAGGCAAAAAGCTTGCCTGCCTGTGGCAAGATCCGCTACTGGTTGTCAGAGAGATGTCTCTCTACACCCATTCTACATACAAAATATTACAGTGGCTGAAATGGATAGACTGTACTATGTGTGTGTATGTATGTATCTATATCTCTATCTATCTATCTATATATATATATATATAAAAATACTGCTCAATGGCCGGTACTTAGGCCCATACAGGGCCGTTTTAACAGCAGTGTAGGCCCCTGGGCACAGCAATGCACTGGGCCCCCTACCCATTCTCCAGCGGTAGGGGTGAGGGGTGCTATCAGCGGCAGCTTTGATGTCCCGCGGGTGGTAGGGGGTGTTCTATCTTCTGCTCAGCAGAGGACATGGAGCAGTAATTCTGCTAAATACTCCTTTACTGCATAGATGGTAGTAGATGGGGCAGGAGGGAGAACACTAAACTGTAGAAGGGGCATTGGGCTGGATGAAAGCGCCCCAGAACATGACGTCCAGGGTCGTATGGGGTGTGTAATTTGCAGGGGAGGGGTGGATAGTGGAGTAGGCTTATATTCATCATTTTCCGGTGGGAGGGCAGCTTGCTTGACTGCAGATATCTCCAGTTCCTCTAAATAGATTTCTTAGCTTACAAAAACTAAGTTTCCACCTTTCAGGATGTACTGGAAAATATGAAACTGCATACCAAGCTCAGCATGTAGGACTTGGAGCAGTAATTTCTGCTGTTACTCCTTTACTGCACAGATGGGGCTAAACTGTAGAAGGAGGCATTGGGCTGAATGAAGAAGCCCTGGTACATGACTTCCAGGGTGATAGGGGTTGTTTAATACGTAGGGGCTTAATATTTATCATTTTCCGGTGGGAGGGCAGCTTTCTTGACTGCAGATATCTAAAGTTCCTGAAAATATATTTCTTAGCTTTGAATGGGATAAACAACTAGAGAGTCTCACCTTTCAGAAGGTTCTGGGGACTTGGGGATCAAAGTTCAGGAGCCAGATCTTCTATACGTAAAGCTGTTGAGGAACAGGTTGTGTCTCAGGAACAACCTGTGGCACGTCACTTTTGGCAGTTTAAGCATGGATTAGCCACCTTACGCTATAAAATTATTAATCAGGTGACTAAGAGTATTAGAGGTGGTGACAGAGATAGGGCACTGTTACAGTGCGAGGTGAAATGGATACATTGCCTGAATACGGTGACACCGAGAGGTCTAAATGAGTGTTTTGGATTAATTTGTTTTCTTTAACTTGTGTGTGCTTCGTATAGCCCTCTGTCTGTATATTTACTGTCCTTATACAGTGTAGTTGTATCGTATTTTACTTAACCTTTTGTGTATCCATATTGCCCTTATTCTCCTATTTTTTGAGGAATCGATATTGGTAATATGGGGATCGCTGCATTCATTGATGTATGCGTATAAGTTACCTAAACTATATACTCTGATTCGCTGATATAGTAACAATCTTTACCGATTGCATTATAATATAGAATGTATGTCATTATTGTTGTTGTTCCTGCTGTTTTTTTAGATTGGTGGAGGTTGTCACATGATCTGACCATCTCCCCGCGTCACTGGCCAGAAGACGCTGAACAGCATACGTCGCCGGCGGTGATGTCACTTGATGGCGTCCGGCGCTCGGCGGCGGTAGGAGGAGGTGGATGACATGCACTGGGTGAGTTATAAAGGTTATTTGTTTGCACTTTTGAAAATATTTGATCCTGATGACGATTTCATAAAAAATCGAAACATTGAAGAGATCTACCTTCTCCCTGCAAAGTTGAGTCCCTTGAGTGCCGCCCAATTCTTCTAATGTATATATATTCTGGTGCTTCTTGACAAGTTTCACCTCTAAATTTATAGCGGCAATAATATTAATGTACAAAATACACCGGGCTTTGCACTTCAATATGGTACCATTTTAATTTTTAGAGATAAAAGCCACCGCTTCATTAATATGGCTCTGGGTATTATTTGCCTGGTGCGCGCAGGCACCCCCTTATGTCCGGCACCCCCACACTCCACGCCTGCGATCCGAACGTTGATGTCTGCTATAGTACCTGATGGTTGGCGCCGCGTGCGGCTCTGCACTCGCACATCTGAGCAGAGACGCCTGCGGTAGCGCCGGTACTGGTGCAATGCGGGATGCGGCGCCGGCACAGCTGATGGGGCAGTCAGTGTATGATGCTGGCATCGGATGCCCCTAACAAATATGGCGGCCATTCCGGGAGGAGGGCTGCAGCGCATGCCCGGCTGCAGCAGCTCCTCCTCCCATGTTCCTTTGCGGAGTCGGTCAGACTCCGGAGCACTGCGCCGCCACTGAGCCAGGACCATGCTAGCCTCCACCACAAAGTGCAGGGGCGGACCAACACATGAAGCAGTGTATTTTTTATAAAAGTAAGGCATTTTACCTGTATTCAAATGTGTCTGGGCGTGTATGTGTATATATATAAAATATTAGAGCTGAGCCAAGCATTCAGTAGTTTCTCTGTGTTTATGTATGTATGTATATATATATATATATACATATATATATATATATATAGCTATAGATATATATATATATATATATATATATATATATATATAATCCACAACAGAGGAGCACTCACCAGTCTTCAAAGCAGTTTTTTCTTTATTTTCAACAAATCATGAAAGAGGGGGGTATCGACGTTTCGGTCCCAAGTGGGATCTTGACAAAGGTCCCACTTGGGACCGAAACGTCGATACCCCCCTCTTTCATGATTTGTTGAAAATAAAGAAAAAACTGCTTTGAAGACTGGTGAGTGCTCCTCTGTTGTGGATTTACATTGGAATTGATGGGTCATAAGTATCTATCATTATATGGAAGTCACCCCAGCATATACTTAAAAGGCCAGAGTGTGGACTGCTTGGAAATTGTATATATATATAGATATATATATAGATATATATAGATATATATATGAAAGCAGCGAACAGCGGCACTCCTAACGGACTTGTAAATGAGACAAGACACCTACTGTAGGTCTGATAGCGAAGTTTCGGATTTTACTCCGTCCTCAGGCTACAGGTAAAGCTGTACCTGTGGCCTGAGGACGGAGTAAAGTCCGAAACTTCGCTATCAGACCTACTGTAGGTGTCTTGTCTCCTTTACAAGTCCGTTAGGAGTGCCGCTGTTCGCTGTTTCTGTATCCAATTGTTAGCTGTGCACCACGGCAGTTATCGCGGAATACTAATTTGGAGTGCCTACTGATTTGGAGGATATATATATATATTAATTATATGTGTGTGTGTAACCTTTTATATATATATATATATATTGGCTGATTGGCTACCGGTCTGCGGCAGATTTGAAATAGTAGCGCCGGGTCATGGGAGCCAGTGCAGTGCTGCATCATCAAAGGGCGCCGACCACAGCCTCCTCCGTCCTTCGTTGCACCACCGCCGCCCTCTGCCTCCTCCTCCGCTGCACCACCGCCGCCCTAAGCCTCCTCTGCCACCCTCAATCCTTCTCTGCACCATCTCCGAGGCCCACAGCCTCCTCCACCCCGCGCCAGCCACAGCCTCCTCATGCACCGCAGACCACAGCATCCTCAGCACCGCGCTGCTAAATAGGTAATCTTACCCTGCTGCCTTTCTCTCTCTCTCCCTAGTCCCTACTGTATGTCCTTGCTGTCCCTCTCTCTGTCACTCTCCCTGTCCCTATGTCCCTGCTGTCACTTTCCCTGAATTTTGTCTCATTCCATGAGGCATAATATGAATTTCGGCTCATTCTGTGTGCTATAATGTGAATTTCGGCTCATACCGTGTGCTATAATGTGAATTTCAGCTCATACCGTGTGCTATAATGTGAAAGGTGCACCAGTACTAGATAGTATAAGGGGCCCCACTATTGTGGTGCATAATGTGTATAATGGGTATGTAGTGTGGTAAACTACACTAAAGGACATGCACCCTTTTGAGTGGTCACGCCATCACTTTTCCATACCCCCACTTTACAATTTCCACTGTATATATATATATATATATATATACACTCTAGCCCGGTAGGCGGTACTAGACACACCCGGTAGGTGATGCCAGGCACGCCCAGTAGGCAATGCTAGTCACGCCACTCCAGTCATGCACCCCCTAATACAATGTGCTCACATCTAATGAACAATCTAAATTCCTTATACTTAGATGGATAGGGAGTTCATCCACACCGGTCACAGTAAGTCCAAGAACTTCCGTTGAAACTTCCTCTGGCTCGTTTGTCAAAAGAAGAAAAAAGAAAAAAAAGGAAAACCAATATAGTGTAGAATGTTTGTCTAATGTTCAAGCGAAAGTCTTATCAGTGGATTATGAGTAATGGAGGCGTGGTGCTTCACAATGGTTATTCTTCCACCAAAAGTTATTCGTACCGTACTCACACCCAAGTGTAATAGGAACCACTCATAAAGGTATCTTTATCTTCCTCCACCTTCTATAACTTCTTTCTATTCAGTCAAATAAGAAGTAATGGCGTACCTTACTTACAGTGAGTAAGGATAACACTTGCACATAAAGGTTTCTTTATCTGTGTGTGTTTCTTCCTCTGTTACCGGCACTCAAGTTATTCTTTCTGGCACTCCAACCGATCAGTCATGCATGGAAGTGAGTGTATTCCAAATCACGACCCAAAGAAAGACAGGGGAGCAATATAGTGTAGTATATTTATATATATATATATATATATATATATATATATATATATGTACAGTTCTCTTATATATAAACAGTGGGCGGATAATATATTTTATCCAATATTCCTCCACCAAAGGTTCTATAAAGATCTTTATGTTATCCTTACTCACTGTAAGTAAGGTACTCCATTACTTCTTATTTGACTGAATAGAAAGAAGTTATAGAAGGTGGAGGAAGATAAAGATACCTTTATGAGTGGTTCCTATTACACTTGGGTGTGAGTACGGTACGAATAACTTTTAGTGGAAGAATAACCATTGTGAAGCACCACGCCTCCATTACTCATAATCCACTGATAAGACTTTCGCTTGAACATTAGACAAACATACTACACTATATTGGTTTTCCTTTTTTTTCTTTTTTCTTCTTTTGACAAACGAGCCAGAGGAAGTTTCAACGGAAGTTCTTGGACTTACTGTGACCGGTGTGGATGAACTCCCTATCCATCTAAGTATAAGGAATTTAGATTGTTCATTAGATGTGAGCGCATGCGGTGAATTGTGTATATTTCCTTTTGTCTATCAGTTTTATAGCACGTTAGGTGAACGTGTCCACATAATTTATCGTTTGTAGCTCCTGAGTGCGCAGTAGGAGATATCTATTTGTTTTTTTCTGTGCCCTAATACAATGTGCTGCGCACGCCTATGATTTTAAATCTTATGATAATGTATTTTAGAACATGGTCTATTGTAGCATAATGGATGTTACATAGTAACATGCAGACCAAGGTACTGTAGTGGTTGTGGCCTAATCCAGAAAACATGACAATACAGTATGTGTTGTGCACAGGGGGGAAAATGTGGGTGGGGGGCAATTGCTGCCCTACATCATGCAAGCAGAGGAGACTACTGCTGTTCAGCTGCAGCAGCCTCCCTGAATTCACAGCCCAGCACACAGCAGCATGTGCTGGCTTGGGAAGAGAGAGAGGCAGCTCCCGCTGACAGCAAAGAGGTGTGTGTGGGATAGTGCGAGGAGGCAGTCAGACCCACGCCCCCACCGGACCCCTCCACATTATTATTATTATTATTTTTTTTAAACATGATGCTATATGCATTCGGGTGTGTACACTTTTTTTCTCACTCTGACACCCTTTCAAAGTCATTTACTACACATATTCAATATTCCTGAATAAAAGGTCAGTGTGGATCTAAGCTAACTAATAAGTAAAGTATGGGGACTTGTAACATTGGTTCATGTAATAATCCAGTAGGGTAACTATAAATTTTGCTCCCCCCTGACAGGGAGGCCTCACCAATGGGCCTACCTGTACCATTGGGGGAGGCTGTAGTGAGGAGCTTCTTCTTTTCTTCTTCCAGCCTGCACCTTCTGTCTTCCCTCTTGAGCCCAACATCTTCTGGCCTCTTCCGTGGCCACAGGAGTTCTTCTGCAGATGTGTTATCCTTGCTCCTGCTGCCGCGTTACTTTCTCCTCTTCCTCCCAGCGGCATTTCACGTCAGATGCCAGGGGCAGAGCAAGCTCTGACAAGGCGAGCCCTGATTGGCTCACCGCAGCCACTTCCCATTGGCTGTCATTCTGTGGTCTGTGATTGGCTCACGGAGGGTGCCATAGTCAAAAGGTCACAGCTGGGGCTCCCTATTGGCTGCTGGTCTGGCGCCAAATTTGAAACACTGCTTCCAAGGCGCTGTCCAACGCCTTTTCAAGTCCAGTGCTGGGAGACAGCGGGTGGTCCCAGCATGGGACACCTGCTGCAGCTTTACTGCCAGCACTGGGATCAGACACTTGATCCCAGCGTTGTACCTCTGGGGCACAGCTACCCCGCAGCCTGCTGCTCTGCGCAGCGCCAGGACGTATTCCACAGGAGTGTCAATCAGCCAGTCAGTGCCGGCACCCCCAAGCCACTGTGGAGTCTGCAGGGTCTCTTGCTATGCCACTGAAATAATTCCTAAACAGTGTGCCGGGACATATTTGCGTAATACAATAAAAATCAGAATGCGTCAAAACAGGGTTTATACAGTATGTATGGCCCAGCGATTAAGTTACTGTTAATGTCTATGGAGAACTTTATTATGGGTTTGATTCTACAAACACAATCTGACTTGTTCATGACTTTGCAAAGGTGCGTATGCCCTACAACAGGTGCAGTTTGCTAACGTTCACTAGATGCAGATGCACTCAGACTTGTGTACAGCACAGAATCAGGCCCTTAATTTGTCCAGCACTTGTTCTACTTTGCATTATCAGCTATTCAACATTGCTGATGTACATACCATCCATTGCTAGGGTACGTTCACATCCAGTGCTAAACTTACAGTTACTATACCTGAACACACGCAACTACAGCCATGACCACACTTCAACCATGAACTTCAACTTGGCCATAGCCCCAAAAAGTTTTGAATATAGAACATTAAAGAATTGAAACTTCAGACCTGACTGTTAGGTACCAAAATAAGTACATATAATAATATAATACATAATAGTACTATTACAATCTCTTCACTTAGGAGCCAGCACAAGTTTTAGCTAAAAAGCCACCAAATCACTACAGTGGCTTCGACAAGGTTTTGTGAGGTCTATGCAGACAAACCTCTGGCCCACAAATTCCACATTAAATAAACCTCCTGTCAAATCCACAGTGTTACTAGGTAAAGCTCCCACCTGTTCCTCCTGATCATGTTTGCCTTAGTGTTAGAGCTACTGGTTACGGAAGATGATGACTGTTCCACCTACTTTGGCATTCTTCTTTTCCATATTCAACAGTTGTACTTGCTGCTATAACGTAGTCTCCAAACAATTAAAGCTGATTCCATTATGCAATAATCCAATATTACCCCAGGCCTTAACACAGACACATTTCATTCCGGAACCTTCCACATTATTAAATTATTATTTTACGTGTGGTACCTTGTTTTAACTAAACTGCATCCAATGTTTCTAAAGTCATTCAACTTTTGCTGGAGACAATGAAGTCAGGACATTGCCCCTGGCAGATCGGGGAAGGAAGGTCATGTGAGCATACCAAAAATACAGTACTGTCGTGTTGGGGCAACTGCATTTATAAAGACTGGGACAGAAATGCTTATGAAAATTATCATGATGATAATGTACCCTACCCATGAAGAGCTGGCTCAATTTTGGGATCTGATCATGGCTCGCAAATTGTATCCTTTTTTAGACATAACTTACATTTATGGTTGAAGTACGTCTTGTATCTAATTCCACATGACGCCCAAATTCTATACTAGATAGAATTACTCTTTGCTAAAATTTGGCTAAGAGGCTGACTCCAACTCCTCCCTCACCTCTTCCTATTTCCTTCCCTGCACCTACTCTCTATCCCTATCTTCTTTTCCTCCCAACCCTACAACTACTCTTTGGTTCCCCTCATGAGAATCTGATTCTTTCCTCATGGATTGTCTCATTGCGGTATGTTCTTCTGCATTGCGGTGTCAAATATGGTGTTGTGTTTCAGTATCTGTTCATTTTGGGTTTCCGTCTCCCATTCCTTTCCCGTACATTGCATTATTTCAAAAGTCGTAATAATATGTTTTTGGATTTTTTTCCAAGAAAAATATTGAGCCACATGTAAGATTTGCCAGCTGTCAGCACAGCAGTTGTGAGTCCTGAAAAGTACTATCTCCTAATTTTGCTGGTAATGGGTGATTTGTTCTGACAGAAACTGTTTGATGTAAAGGCTACTTCACCTTGATGGAAAATTAAGTATGGCTCTTGAATCTTTAAGACATATATTTTCGCTACTTTGGTCAATGTAATCACAAGGAAAATTGATTCTTTCCAAGTTAGCAACTATATATTCATTATTTCCAATGCTTTGAAATATGTTTACCCTCGTAGTGGGGACATTGATGTGTTTAATACTAAGCTGATACTGATAACTACTGATATGTGCAAAGTTATTATTTGGCCAATAGTGGACTAAGCAGCGGGAGATCCCGCACTGGATACAGGTTGAGGACCTTATTCAGACTTGTAGGCCTACCTGATGTTGGCTGCAAGTCCATGGGCAATTTTTGGGCTTGCGCGGGGTCTTGATTTTAAATGACAAAATATTGGGTAGCTTGGAAAACACACAGCAGCAGATTAAAGGATAAAAATTATGTTATAAACCCCCATTTGAACAAGGCTGCTTATTGTGAAAGTGGCTTTTCATATTGATGTCAGCAAAGCCTGGTTAGCAAACAGCCTGAAGTTATTGAATCTCCATCTGAAGTTGGAAGCAAACAAGCAGTAGGTGCGTGTGTACTGAGACTGCTGCAGAATGCAGGTCAGGTTATGTAACACTGCTGTTTATAAAGCTCAGGCAAATCTTGGACATTGGTTATTAATGTGGTTCCTTTTTCAGGAACTATTGCCACACACCATTTATATTACAAAGAAAAGAAAACTGATTGCACACTAATAGCTATTTTTATTTTGAAATACAGACATGTAATATGAGGACTGCCCATTTCCACTAGGTGATAATAAAATAACAGCTATGGGTAAATGTAATAGCCTTGGAGTTGCAGGCAGCCACAAGATTTCGGTGATTAGCTGCTAGATTTAAAGCAACGTCGCAACAGAGCTGCAGTTTGCCTGGCTCTGGGAAGTAGAGCACTACCTGGAGCATCCTAAGGCATGCTTGCATTTCACGGAGATTGTGACAGCAACCTCTATCAGCGCAGTGTTAAACTGGACATGTACTGCTCCGCCTGAGTATTGCTTAATTGTTGCTCAGTAAGATCTACTTGTTGATAGAAAAGACACTAGAGAGGAGATAAGGAGAGTTATGGTAGACTACCATTGTTAACTCTTTCTGCAAAGTACATTGGGTTCCACAGGGAAACATCGGGGTGTAGAGTGGAACTGGGTCCAGAGGCACCAACAGGTAAAGCTTTAGCTGTCCCAGTATGCATAGGGGCCTCCTCTATAATCCCGCCTCCAGGCACTGTGAGCTCAGATTTGTTAACCAGTCCAATGCAGGAGCAGGCAAGAGAGAAGGAAGATGTTAGGCACATAAGAACACAATCTCACGAAAGGAGAAGGTACCAGTGGCTAATGCCAAACAAACCCAAAGATGCTAGGTGCGTCAGGGTGGGCGACCTGTGGAACCCAATGTACTTTGCAGAAAGAGAGTTAATAATGGTAAGTCTACCATAACTCTCCTTTTCTGCAGCAGGGTATATTGGTTTCCACAGGGAAACATCAGGGATGTCCCAAAGCAATACCTCAAGGGAGGGGATGCGCCTTAGTGGATATGAGAAACCGGTGTCCAAAGGCAGCATCCTGGGCGGCGACGGGAGGCATTGAACCTACGAAACATGTTCACAGAGGACCAGGTAGCCGCCTTGCACAATTGTTCCATGGAAGTGCCACAGCTGGCCGCCCAAAATGGTCCAACAGATCGGTTAGAATGGGCCTTAATCGCAGCAGGAGCTGGAAGACCAGCCTGCGCGTAAGCATGTGCAATCACCATCCTAATCCATCTGGTCAAGGTCTGCTTATTCACAGGCAAGCCACGTTTGTGGAATCCAAACAGGACAAACAGGGCATCAGACCGTCTAATAGAGGGAGTTCTGTCCGCGTAGACACGGAGAGCCCTAACCACATTTAAAGACCATTCTTTAGCCATCAAGTCTGAAGAGATAAAGGCCGGGGACCACAATCTCTAGGTTCTAGTGAAAAGATGACACTACCTTAGGTAAGTAACCGGGCCTGGTTCGGAGAACCGCCCTGTCACAGTGGAAAATCAGAAAGGGCGGACGACAGGACAAAGCGCCAAAGTCTAAGACCCTTCTTGCAGAGGCAATAGCCAGCAAGAACATGACCTTGGCCGTGAGCCATTTGAGGTCCACCGTCTCAAGAGTTTCAAAGGGAGACTCTTGAAGGGCTTTCAATACAATAGACAGGTCCCATGGAGCCACTGGAGGGGACATAGGGAGGCTAAATACATAGAACACCCTGAGTGAATGTATGAACATCAGGTATAGAGGCAATCTTGCGCTGAAACCATACCGACAAGGCAGAAATGTGAACCTTGAGGGAGGCCAGACGAAGACCTAAGTCTAAGCCCCTTTGTAGAAAAGCCAGAATCCTGGAAGTTCTGAATCTATAAGCGTCATAATTCTTATCAGCACACCAGGTGAAGTAAGAATGCCAAACCTGGTAATAAATCCGTCCAGAGGCCGATTTTTGGGCCTTCAGCATAGCCTGAATAACTGCCTCAGTAAATCCTTTGGCCCTCAAGAGCCATGCCGTCAAAGCCAGTCTGGCCAGCTCCGGGTAAAAACAAGGGCCCTGTACGAGAAAGTCTTGACGCTGAGGAAGTAGAAGGGGATGCTCTGTCGATAGACCCTGCAGGTCTGAGAACCAATGCCTTCTGGGCCATGCAAGAGTGACTAGAATTAGCATTCCTCCTTCTTGCTTGAACTTACGCAGTACCCTGGGCAGGAGTGACACCAGAGGGAATATGTAAGGCAACTGAAAGTTCCATGGAACTGCCAGTGTATTTAAGAACACTGCCTGAGGATCCCTGGTTCTTTATACAAAGATCAGAAACCTTGTGCCTGTTCCGTACCAGAGTCAGGGCGAGAGACAGTGCATTGAACTCTGCCCTCAGCTCCAGAATGTTGATCGGAAGGAGTGATTCTTCCTTGCTCCAACGACCTAGAAACAAGTGTTGCTCCAACACCACTCCCCATCCCCACAGACTGGCGTCCGTTGCCAGTAGGACCTATTTGGGGATCCAGAAGGGACGGCCCCTGCACAATT
The DNA here is from genome assembly GCF_028390025.1 of Pseudophryne corroboree. Classification (NCBI taxonomy): domain Eukaryota; kingdom Metazoa; phylum Chordata; class Amphibia; order Anura; family Myobatrachidae; genus Pseudophryne; species Pseudophryne corroboree. The sequence goes on along the minus strand of NC_086451.1, from coordinate 342,660,529 downwards.
GCTGGTCCAGGAACCACCAGGACAGCGACAGATGAACCTCCAGAGTCAAAGAGATAATTTTTCGATGAGGCAGGCCGTCCCACTTGGATAGGATCAACTGTTGCAGAGGACAGGAGTGAAATTGAGCTTACTCTACCATTTCGAAGGATGACACCATTAGGCCAAGTACTTGCATCGCCGAGTGTATCGACACTCTGGGGCGATGAAGGAAGCGGCTTATCCTGTCCTGAAGTTTCAGGACTTTGTCTTTAGTCAGGAACAATCTCTGATTGTGTGTATCCAAGAGTGCCCCTAGGTGCACCATGATCTGAGCTGGGACCAACGAGGACTTATTCCAATTTATTAGCCACCCGTGGGCTTGCAGGAAAGTCACCGTCAGTTGTAGAAGACTGAGGAGGACTTCGTGTGAAATTGCCAGAATCAGTAGTTCATCCAAATATGGTAGGATTCTGATTCCCTGGTGACGGAGGTGGGCCGTCATAATGGCCATGACCTTGGTGAAGATCCAAGGAGCCGTAGCCAGTCCAAATGGCAGAGCCTGGAATTGGTAGTGAAGGTCGCCAATAGCAAACCAGCAGGAACTGCTGATGCGAGATGGCAATAGGAATATGCAGATATGCATCCTGTATATCCAGGGATACCATATAGTCTCCGGGTTCCATAGCCAGCACTATTGAGCGCAGCGTTTCCATACGAAACTTGGACACTCTCACAAACTTGTTCAAAGATTTGAGGTTGAGTATAGGCCGGTAGGACCCATTGGGTTTCGGGACCAGAAACAAGGTCGAGTAATAACCTCTGCCCCTCTGGGGCTGAGGAACCGGCACAACCACTCCACATCTCTTGAATGAAACAGCATACCTGTGAGAGACAACTTCCAGTACCCAAGCATCTGAAGTGGTCGTGAGCCAGACCTGGGTGAACTGTAGAAGTCAGCCTCCCACCCTGGGGTCCACAGGGGGAGGCCCGCCCCGTCATGCAGCAGGCTTGTCATGTTTTGCAGCAGGCTGCCGGGCTGCGCAAGACTGCTTAGCCTTGGGCTTGGAGGTTTTGGAAACGCGAGATTGTCTAGGGTATGTCTGATCTTTCGCTTTCCCTTGAGGCCAAAAGGAGCGAAAAGTGGTACTTTTTGATTTAGTAGTGGAGAGAAAAGCTGTCTTAGCAGCTGCCAGTTCAGATACAATTTTATTTAGGTCTTCCCAAACAAAATGTCCCCAGTGAAGGGGATGACTTCCAAAGTCTTCTTTGAGTCCAAGTCCACTTTCCACAGCCTCAACCACAGTATGCGGCAGCGCACCAGGACAGACGTAGCCGATGCCTTGGCCGCCAATACTCCCGCCTCAGAGGACGCTTCCTAAATGTAATAAGAAGCAGTGGTAATATGAGACAGGTATTGCCTGGGAGTTTCAGAGATATCCTAGGGCAGCTGTTCCTCTAATGTTTGAACCCACACCTCAAAACCTTTTGCAGCCCAAGAGGCAGCTATAGTGGGTCTATGAACAGCCCCTGTAAGGGAGTATATAGATTTCAGGCATCCGTCAACACGCTTATCTGTTGGCTCCCTCAGTGAGGTGAAAGTGGTGACAGGCAGAGTGGATGACACCGCTAGGTGGGTGACGTGAGAATCCATTGGTGATGGAGTCTCCCATTTGTTACACAACTCTGCTGGGAGAGGGTAGCGAGCCAAAGCACATTTGGAATAGGGAATTTTTTCCCTGGATTAGACCAGCGTTCCCGTTTGATGTCGACTAAATGATCAGAATGGGGTAACACAGTTTTAACCAACTTCTACTGTTTAAAATTATCAGTTTTCTTTGCCACAGTAGTGGAATCCTTCTCATCTGTGATTTGAAGGATATGATTAAGAGCAACCATTAGGGCAGGGACAGCTATTAATAAGGGAGAATCTTCATCACTAACACAGGATTCAGTGTCAGACAACATCGTATGCTCCCCCTCCTCTTCAGATGAGACATCAGAAAGGTTTGTAGACTGTGAGGAGGAAGCAGCCCGCTTAGAACGACCAGGGACACGGAAGTGACCCGAGGTAGATTTCTGTCTAACCAGAGACTGGTTTAAAATATAGAAAAGAATGAACCTGGGCGCACCTTAGGAGTCGGCCCAATCCTAACCACTAAGTATCTGTCCAATCAGATATAGGGTTAAAGATTAATATGAAAATAAGTGGATGATCAAACGCGACAACTATAATAACACGATGAAATGAAATATCAAACCGTATGAATTATACAACCCATATGGTCCTTTATCTCTGTATTTGAGTCAATTTTTTTGCACAATTCGCAGAAAGTCCAATGAACCATATAACAAAAGAGAAAAAAAGAAGAACAACAATGTGTAGTATTGTCTTATAGGGAAAGTTTCATAATAAAATATCCATGTGTTCGGAAAAAGAAAGGTGATTCTGTATTGGTGATGAGTTAAGTATAGAGTCTCGCCACCACTGAAAATATAGCCAGGCTATACGAAACTTACTTAAATACAGGCAGTGACAAAACATGTAGTGGTATCTTTACACCAGGAACAAACAGACAAAGCGATAGTGGAGTGTCTGAATCTAATTGAGCGTACCCAACTGTAGAAAGCCAAAAATGTATTCAAAGGATAAAATCTCATAAAAATATTAAACAAATGATCCTATAGGTATCCATTCACAAGGATCTTGATGATCGAAACGGCATTGGTGCAGAGACCAGTGGACTACCTAAGGACCATCACCGAGACTACATCCTACCCATTGGACATATGAACTAAAGTTAACTGCAGGTTTGAGTCTGGAATTAATGGCTGTTTGGGAATAGGTGCTGGGGGTGAATATACGAATGGCTTTGGGATGGTTAATGTGTGATGACAGGTTAGAGTGATGGAGGATTAATTGATTGATTGATTGATTGATTGATTGATTGATGGATTCTCTGAGATGAATAAATATTGTGTGTGCATTGGGTTTAAATGTATTTATGGGCGCAGGGTATGAATGTCTTAAGTAGTAATGTGGTAAATGTATTAATTAGTTTTATTGTTCTTGTCAGGAGGCAATGTGTTTGTCTTTTCCTATTGGACCCAATGTGTTTTATTTTTTTCCTGTGAAGGACAATGGGCCTTATTCAGGTTTATGGCCAAACCAAAAAAGCACACTACTGGGCAAAACCCTGTTGCTCTGCAGGTTGGGCAGATGTAACATGTGCAGGGAGAGTTAGATTTGGGTAATACTTAACTTTACATATAAAAGTATTGGAACTCCTATCCAGAATTATTGTTATAACCTAATCTTTTTTTTTTTTTTTGGTATCAAGTAAAAGAGATCAGGTGTTATTATGGTTTATTATGTACACTGAGTTCTAAAAGAAAACGTATAGCTAGGGGGAAGTGGAGCAGCGGAAGTGACGTATCGCTGCCCGCTCTAACAAGGGAGGAAGTGACTCAGCGGCAAGAGACAGCTGCAAGTCATACTGTTACAGAGTTAACACTAGACAGGACGGCAGTGAGTACACCTAGAGCACTTCCGGTCCGGCGCTCATATCCCACAGTGGAGACATTATAGACAGGTTAAGAGCTCCTATCATTCAGAAGAGGGGACGGGACTTACTGATTAAGGGGGGTATTCAATGCTTTTTGGAAACTGCTGTCTTGACGGAAAGACGTCAGTTTCCGACTTTTTTAGGTCAGAAGAGGTTCCGACCTATGCAATGGGTTTGCTTTTTTTCCGACAAGTCGCCAATTCTGTAATTTCCGACTTGCCGGAAAACACGTGGATCGTCAGAATAGCCGTGAATCCACGTGTTTTGGTGGATTCCACGGCCAAATTTGACTTTGTAGGTTCTGACAATGTCAATCCGACCTTTAAAAAAAGTCGGATTGGCATTGTCGTGAACGGCCAAATCCTGTCGGATTTGGCCGCTCATTGAATACTGAGATGTCGGATCCTTTCCGGCGGAAAGGATCTGACATCTATTGAATACACGCCTAAGTCATAATTAATTATTCAATTAAACTAATAAAAACTAATATTCAAGTTTTTTTCATATTGGTTTTAATGTTGAAATTGTGATAATGGTGTTTGTTTATTTTACAAGTGAAATAAGCCAACAGACAATGTTTTACTATGTATTGTGCATCTAAATGAATTATTGCTCTCCATTGGTCAGAAACGGTTTAAATACATACCCCGCCACACCACTGATTGAGGCTTTAAATCTCACATCCATCTGGTAGGAGTCCAACTTGCACATGATCTATATTTATTGATGATTTTTTATATTTGGAATTTTACATTAAAACAGTATTACACTATAATATTCATGTTTTTCTCTTCTGCTCAGATTTATCAAGCCTTGGAGAGTAATAAATAGCACGGTGATAAAGTACCAACCAATCAGCAACTAATTGACATGTCACAGGTCGCCAATTACAACCCCATTACTTCTTCTTTGGAGACATAATTTTGTCCCTAGTTCTTCTGGAATATAATGTAAATATCATACCTATGGAGAAATTGACATTTATTAACGATAAGATCAATAACTATATTTAAATGTTATTTTTTGTAGAAACAACATGTACAAACAGATTGTAATTGGTCCATCTCTTTCTTCTTGTTGCCTGTTTTGCATATTTTTTGCATATTATTCGGTGGAAGCCATCCATTTGTCAGAGTCCTTTTGTATGTCTAATATTTTTTAGTAATCAACTAATATTTTAAACTCTGAAAGATACACATGTTTTAAAAGAACACCTGTCAGTGATTGCTATATTAGACCATGTCAACCAAATAATCTGTGTTAAAAATTGTTTAAAAAAATGTTTTTAGGTTTAATGTCTCAATTGTAAATGGATTTACATTTGTTTCAAAGCTGAAAAAATAAGTGTATATTAAGACAACTTATGTTCTGTTCTTTCTAAAGACACCCCTAATGCAGTCACTATCGACGAAACGCGTTGGATGATAAGGATTTTGTTAATACGGAAGCTAATAAAGAACGCTGCCCTCATAGAGGCACCTACTAACAATTAAGGAAAGCTTTTTATTAGTGATTTATGGACTGGAAAGTGTAATATTTTAAGGTTTTAATGCTTTTAAGAAGTATATTCAAATAAACGTATGTAACAAAAAGATATTTGGTTGTACTAAAAGATACTGTTTTATGATGGTCATTCCGAGTTGATCGCTAGCTGCATTCATTCACTGTGCAGCGATGAGGCTAAAAAACGGCAATTCTGCGCATGCGTATGCGGTGCCATGCGCACGCGCGACTTACTTTTTCAACGAACAATGTAATTTCACACAGGGTCTAGCAATGCTTTTCAGTCGCACTGATGGCCGCAAAGTGATTGACATGAAGTGGGCGTTTCTGGGTGTCAACTGACCGTTTTCAGGGAGTGTTCGAAAAAATGCAAGTGTGCCAGGAAAAAAGCAGGCGTGGTTGGCCGAACGCAGGGCGTTTTTGTGACATCAAAACAGGAACTGAACAGTCTGAAGTGATCGCCAGCGCTGAGTAGGTTTTGAGCTACTCTGAAACTGCACAAAAAAACTTTGTAGCTACTCTGCGATCAGAGACGGATTAAGGGGGAGGCCCAGGGGGTACATTACCCTGGGCTCCCCTCTCCAAGGGGTCCCCCGTCCCTGCCGTACACCACAGGGTGTGTGGACAGTGCTTCCTCTGGCTGCTACTGCGGGGCGAAAGGATGCAGGCTGTGTTACGGTGCAGGGTTGTGGCTGCCATGGCCCCGGACTGCCTTCAGGGGTTGACGCTCCTCCTGTAGTACCCTGTCACACTAAACTCACCGCATTTTCCCCCTCCTCTTCCCACGCACCGGAGCATTCCCTGCCCCTCGCCAGAGATCTGAGATGCCCGGCTTCAGTGGCCCCGCCACCCTGCCTTGTAGCGCTTGATGGTCAAAATGTTTTTATGAGGCGGAGATAGCTTTGTCTCCGTCCCTACACTGACTGCCGCGGCCAGGTCCGGAGCTGCCACACATGCGCGGCAGCTACTCGGTAATTCAGTCAGAGAGCTCTGATGACTGTCAGAGCTCTCTGTGCTTTAAATTGGAGACGGCTGGATGGGTGCTGCTGCACATCCTGTCAAGTCTCTCCTTCTCTTCCCCCGCCCGAAGCAAGCAACAAACATTGTGCGCACAATCAGGTCCAGTGCACACTACAAGAAGTCCCCAGGTACTGCCAGCTGTGGCTTGCAGAGTATCCTATTTGCTGTATATATATATATATATATATATATATATAATTTTGATTTTTTTTTGCAAGGGGTCAGGGGTTTCCATAGACAGTATGTACCTTATATATACTGTATATATACACAAATGTATCATACTGTATATGTGCCTTATATAGAGCTTGCAACTACGTGGGGTAAGTTTGCTAAGATGGGAGTTCTATTCAAGATGGGATGTTGCCCATAGCAACAATCAGATTCTACTTCTTATTTATCTAGCACCTTCTAGAAGATAATACCTGGAATCTGATTGGTTGCTATGGGCAACATCCCATCTTAAATAGAACTCCCATCTTAGTTAATTTATCCCCATGTGTGTGTATGTGTGTAGATATGATATATACGTGTCTGTGTGTGGAACCCCCCACCTACAAATCCTGCGTTTGCCCCTACTCCTCCAGCAGCCGCCCTGTGGTGGGAGTGAAGTAGTTACCGGACACCGTTCCAGAAGTGTCCTCGACTCACACTACAGTGCGGCGCCATGGTGCTGCATTGGCGCCGGCAATCTGATCCTCATGCCGCCGGCCTCCTCTTCTGCCCGTGTCTGGGTCCGTCCGCGGGCCTGCCCTCACTAGCAGTGAGTGACCAGAGAGCGCTGTGGCCTCCTACCCCTCACCCCCCTGTGTGTGGCCCCATGTACCCCCCCCCCCCTGCCTTATATGTGTGTGTGGCACCCTCTACCCCCCACAGCCTGGTGTGTGGCCCCGTGTGTGTGTGTGTGTGTGTGTATGACACCTTGTGCCCTCCTTCCCCCCCCCCAGCCCCCTGTGTGTGGTTTCTCTACACCCTGTCTTACGTGTGTGTAGCATCATCTACCCCCCCCCCCGCCCCCACGTTGTTGTGTGGCCTCCTGTGCCCGCTGCCTATGTGTGTGTGCGCGTGTGTGTGTGTGTGTCACCCTGTGCCCCCCCCCCCCCTTCTCCTACTCCTGTGTGTATAACATTCTGTGCTCCCCCATGTGTGGTGCATTGTGTGGCCCCTGTCCCTGTGTTCATGATACCCTGTACCCAGGCCCGGCGCTACCAGCTCAGCGAAGGGATGCAGTGCAGGGAGGCGCTGGGACAAAGAGGCGCTCCCCCTGCTCTGCATCCCTTCCCTGCTGCGCCGTCCTGGCCTCCCTGCTGCTGCTGCTGTGTCTGTCACTGTATGACAGTCACTGGCAGCGGCGCCTGCAGCATGAAAAGGGTGAGAGAGAAGTGTGTGTTTGTGTATATGGTGGGTGTGTATGTGTGTATGTGTGTGTGTGTATGTGTGTATATGGTGGGTGTGTATGTGTGTGTATATATGTGTGAATTGTGTGTGTGTGTGTGTGTGTGTGTGTGTGTGTGTGTGTGTGTGTGTGTGTGTGTGTGTGTATGCTTCTACTACTGGGGGTGCACTACGTATAAGGACACTACTACTACTGGGGGGGCATTACGTATATGGACGATACTACTACTGGGGGAGAATTATGTACAATGACGCTTCTACTACTGGGGGTGCACTACGTATAAGGACACTTCTACTACTGGGGGGGCATTACGTATATGGACGATACTACTACTGGGGGAGAATTACGTACAATGACGCTTCTACTACTGGGGGTGCACTACGTATAAGGACACTACTACTACTGGGGGGGTCATTACGTATATGGACGATACTACTACTGGGGGAGGTTTACGTACAATGACGCTTCTACTACTGGGGGTGCACTACGTATAAGGACACTACTACTACTGGGGGGGTCATTACGTATATGGACGATACTACTACTGGGGGAGGTTTACGTACAATGACGCTTCTACTACTGGGGGTGCACTATGTATAAGGACACTACTACTACTGGGGGGGTCATTACGTATATGGACGATACTACTACTGGGGGAGGTTTACGTACAATGACGCTTCTACTACTGGGGGTGCACTACGTATAAGGACACTACTACTACTGGGGGGGTCATTACGTATAAGGACGCTACTACTACTGGGGGAGAATTACGTACAATGACGCTTCTACTGGGGGTGCACTACATATAAGGACGCTACTACTACTGGGGGGGCATTATGTTTAAGGACTCTACTACTACTGGGGGGGGCATTACGTATAAGGACGCTACTACTACTGGGGGGGCATTACGTATAAGGACGCGTCTACTACTGGGGGGGCATTACGTATAAGGACGCGTCTACTACTGGGGGTGCACTACATATAAGGATGCTACTACTACTGGGGGGGCATTATGTATAAGGATGCTACTACTACTGGGGTGCATTACATATAAGGACGCTACTACTACGGGTGGGGCATTACGTATAAGATGAATAAGATTATGCTACATTGTGGCGTAATTTTAAATGGGGGTACAGTTGTGTGGCCATGTCCCTTGTGAGACCACACCCCTTTTCCCGGCGCATGCCAAAGGAATATGGGAGGGCGCAAATTTATAGTTTGCAGGGGGGCGCCGAACACCCTAGCACCGGCCCTGCCTGTACCCCCATTCCCCTATGTTTGATACACTTTGCACCCCCTGCACCTCTGTGCATGTGTGGCACCCAGTAAGATTATATATATATATATATATATATATATATAAAAAGAATATTCCCTTAATTCGCGCTGTACAAAACAGCTGCTCCTCAATAGTAGTCACCTTGCTAGTCGGTGACAAAAATAGTGATACAAATACAATACTCAGAGGGCGCTCAGTAACACAATTGTTCAAATAAAATCAGAAACCAGCTTGACCTAAATTACGCAATTTAATTTAATAAAAATATAATGTCTAAAATATTGTGTAATAATACATCAATATAGTAATTTATACAGTGAATTCATAAAACAATATTTCATAAAACCCAACGCGTTTCGTCCGTTAAGGACTTCATCAGGGGTATGAGTCTTCGTGGGCAAATAAAACTGCTCTGAGTGGATTGTTTCTTCTTTATGATACGGTCATTTATTCTCTGTGATTTTGGCTGTATCTGGGGATAATCTTCATTAGAGATCAACTACTCCTATATTATGGTCAGTCAATATTCAATATGTTTTCCAATAAAAATTCACCTGCTGACTGATGGTCTAATCTTGACCGGATGAACCAGTTTAAAGTTCAGCACGATGATAACAAGTTGGGCTAATAAGCTCCTCAAAATCCAATAAGGTGCGTCTTCTAAAATAAAAATTCTTTAGAGTTCGACAACAAGTAGGTTCTGAGCTCCACAGTGGCCGGTAAGATATAACATCCAACTAGAAATTAAGAGATTCAGGACCTGTGTTGCTGCCTCCTTTCCTGTATGGCCATGTATACCCCTGATTTTGAGCGATTCAGCGTCTCTGTATGTAACCACTACCGGCAACATAGAAATAAAATGGAGGGTTTCATATAGGCAGTTCCTTAAGAATGCAAAAATAATAATTACATGCAATCAAAGTCTTTAGATCACATATAAAAAAGGTTCGTTGTGCAAGTTTATGCATGTACCAAGACCATACGGAACCTTGTGTGTAGTAAAAGATTTTCTTAAATTCGAAGAAGTGTCTAATGTTCTTTTTACTTCTTATCCCAGGGTCCTGCTTTCCCCTGCAGTCTTTTTGTCGCTAGATATCTTTATCGTTCCTCCAAATCTCTTTGGGGCATGTTCATTATCCTTAAATAATGAGAATTTTAGCAACATTTTTTTTGTCAAACCCTCATTCATCAAAGCTGTAACAAAGGCGATATGGCTAATATCTCTTTTGTTACAGCCTGCTACAATAATTTCTACACTCCCCATACCATAGGATGGGGATGTAGAAATTAGTACATTCATCAAACTCCGAAAAAGCATATTTTTCGGAGTTTGAAGTTTAAACTGTTCGCCATCCTGAGATGGCGAACAGCCTGGCAGCCTCTCAGCATGTAGCGGTGGGATCTATCAGATCCCTCACTGCTGTGTGCTGCATCTTCAGCTCTACCCCCCTTACCCCCCTCGCCTGTCATCTCTTCAGCGGCACCCGCTCTCCCTGGTCCTCCCTGGAGTTTATCGCACACTGTATCCGGCTCCCCCCAATGTGCAACTGAAGCCGCACACTGAAGGGGTCCTAAGGGAGCCAGAGCCTCACCCTGAAGGGGACGGATGGGAGCCAGAGCTGCACACTGAAGAGAAAACGCAGCACGGAAGGAGAGCAGGCCAGGCAGCTAAAGATAAGGGAATCTGGAACATAGGAGAAGCTAAAGACAGGTGGAGCCCAAGCTAGAACAAGGTAAGTAGACACTCCGCTGCAGAGGAGAAAAACATCACTTTCCGAAAAGCTGCTTCTCAAAAATAACAGTTTTTTTGGAAGTGATATTATTATTAGAGAGGTATGATGAATAGCAAAAAAATTGTGAAATGTAAGGATGAGAACTGAATACGAAAAATTCTCATTTCACTATTTTTTCATCATGAATATGCCCCTTTGTCTTTAGAGAGTGCCACTCTCAAAATACTATATATATATATATATATATATATATATATATATATATCAAGGGTTTTGTTACCGATACTGCACTCTCTAATCTAATTTTAGTATAGTAAGATGAATTTTGTGTTATAAAAGGATAATTACATATAAACTAGGCAGCTAAACACCCTGAAGATGGTCCTCTGCCAGAATGGAACCTTGAAAGGCTAGAAATAGAACAAATGTATCTACAGGGGCGCCTGAATCTAATACAGCTTTTGTTAACAACAGATAATCACTGGTATAGGTGGTCATTCCGAGTTGTTCGCTCGCTAGCTGTTTTTAGCAGCCGTGCAAACGCTATGCCTCCTCCCACTGGGAGTGTATTTTAGCTTAGCAGAAGTGCGAACGAAAGGATCGCAGACAGAGCTGGATTAAGGCTCAAGGAGGCCAGGGGCACAAAAGAGCGGGGGTCCCCCATGGACTAAAATAAAAGTTTATATATATATATATATATATATATGTATATATATATATATATATATATATATAAAGGCAGAGTTGCAGAACTGTAACCTGATAAAAATCTTTTAACAAGATTGAAACGTTGTAGACGTGGTTGTCGCTTGTCTCATCTCTTGTTCTGAGCCCAGAGTGCTGCACCTCTGCCTGCATACATTTACCTCATGTTGTGAGGGCACCGATTCAAGGTAACATTATTACAGGAGTGCCGGACATACTGCAATATATATATAAAAAAAATCAGGCTTGATCCGGCACTCCGCCCTCTGCTATAAATGATCTTGTTCTGGTGCCTTCTAGTTTGAAGTGTCACTCCATAGATATATATAGCAATGCAGGCGGCACTCAGAAACCTGTAGCATTTATAAATGCTGTGTTTCCTGACGAAGGGGACTCGATCCCCGAAGCATTGAAATAACATTTCACAGTTTTTTTCACTAAACGCTACAAGTCTCTGACTGCCACCTGCATTGCTATATATATATATATATATATATATATACAAATACAATACTCAGAGGGCGCTCAGTAACACAATTGTTCAAATAAAATCAGAAACCAGCTTGACCTAAATTACGCAATTTAATTTAATAAAAATATAATGTCTAAAATATTGTGTAATAATACATCAATATAGTAATTTATACAGTGAATTCACAGGGGTAGCCAACCCTGGTCCTCAAGAGCTACCAACAGTTCACGTTTCCCAGGTCTTCTCACAGAATCACAAGTGAAGTAATTAGCTCCAACTGTGGATCTTTTAAAATGTGTCAGTTGATAATGACTACACCTGTGCACCTGCTAGGTGAGCTGGAAAACGTGAACTGTTGGTAGCTCTCAAGGACCAGGGTTGGCTACCATTGCTCAAAATGGAGGCCATACTCAGGTGGATGTTCTGCCCCTAGCATAGGGCTGGTGCAAGTTCCATGAGGTAGCCACCTTTTTAACCTACTTCCAGGACCAGACTTCCTGTTTTTAATACATTTTCAATTAAGTTTTTAAAGTATAAAATGAGGAAACCTGGACCCTAAAGCCAGCCTTGACAAAGTGCGACAAGCATAAAACGTGTTGGATAGCGGATGTGGCAAAACGGAAGCTCGGAAGTGACATGTTTCACAGACGCTGATGGCCAGGCGTGCACTCCGGGCGAGCGGAGAACCAGTTGGAGGCGAACAAGAAGAGCACCGGGGAAAAGGTAGGCAGCAATAGGAAAACCTAATTTAGTACCTGAAGGCAACCAAGCGCCTTCCTTCAAACAACATACTTTTAAGGAACCCAGCACACAGACCATCTGGACACCGGAATTAACTCCGTAAAGGGCTATAAACATAGAGAGAAATGCTCACTGTTTTATTTTATTTTTTCATCATGGGATTGTGTTTACATTCTCATACAAGCGCTCTGCATATAAATTAGTTCTAGTGCATGTTTCAGTCAACTGTTTTTATTGAAAAAGTACTGCAATACATGAACGATGCAATAACATACGTGAACAATTGTGCCCAACTCAGAACCATTCCCTCTGAGGAGGGAGTAATGCTCCAATCAGGCCTATTTACTAAGCCATGGATGGAGATACAGTGGATGGAGATAAAGTACCAGCCAATCCTAACCTACGTGTCACCAACTGTTTTTGAAAAATGACAGGTGCTGGTTGGATGGGACTTTGGGGTCTATTTACTAAGCCTTGGATGGAGGTAAAGTGAATGGAGATAAAGTACCAGCCAATCAGCTCCCAATTAAAATTTTTCAATCCCAGCCTGTGACATGGCAGTTAGGAGCTAATTGGCTGGTACTTTATCTCCATCCACTTTATCTCCATCCAAGGCATAGTAAATAGACTCCTTTATCACTATCCTGAATTCCATTCACATGGCATTCAACCTCCAAAGCTCTCTTTCCTTACGTACACATTGGAACCTATGATTTTTGATATTATATAATTTTGTTTTTTAACCAGACTGATTCCTTAGGGGGCCAATTCCAATCTGCGTGATGTGCACATGTATTTGCCTATTATGGAAGGCTCAGCATCTCAAATCTTCTTACACACCACTAAGGGGGGAAAGGAAAAACCTGTGATGTTGATTTCCTCAATGTGCAGTACCGGGTGGTCTTCTGTATGCCGGCGGTCGGGCTCCCGGCACTCAGTATACCGGCGCCGGGAGCCCAACAGCCGGCATACGACACTTATTTTCCCTCGTGGGGGTCCACGACCCCCATAGAGGGAGAATAAAATAGTGTGGCGCGCGTAGCGCGCCACCGTGCCCGTAGCGTGGCGAGCGCAGCGAGCCCGCAAGGGGCTCATTTGCGCTCGCCACGCTGTCAGTAAGCCGGCGGTCGGGCTCCCGGCGCCGGTATGCTGGTCGCCGGGAGCCCGACCGCCGGCCAGCCGTAGTGAACCCGCAGTACCAGAACAGCATATTGTAGGCATTGCAGGGAATTGAATCTATCGCTGGAAATGGAAAATCAAATGCGTAGTGATTTCAAGAAAATAGACTAGAGCAAATGTCTGGAATCTTACATTTAATGCATCAAAGCATAAAAAATGCACGTGGAACACAGATGTGGAAAAGAGAATACAGAATGAATGGTGATGTATGGATGCTCCGGGCGTATACACAGACTGCAGAGAGCCATTCTAGGCATCCTGCAAGCCACATGAATGTGCCATGGGCCACTACTTTTACTCCATGAAAGGACTTGAATTGTTGGGGCTTAATGTTACACTTTGAAAGAGAAGAACAATTCCATATGTACTCTGACTAATGTAATAACACACAAAGGAGGTTATTCAGCTTGGATCACTCCGGCAATCCTCAACGCAGTTTCCAGATTATCGGGATATCAGTAGAGCCCACAGTAGTAGTGCCCCTTGCACGTACAGTAATGCCCAGAGCCGGCCCTCGGCATAGGCAAACTAGGCAAATGCCTAAGGCATGATTAAAATGATATGCAGCATGCCTATATTCTGTGTGTGACTGCGGCTCTATCTGCATAGGAAATGCATTACTAATGTGCGGCATTATGTGTATAATGTGTACTACAGTACTTTGTGGCGTAACGTATAGAAAGGGCACTACTGTGTGGTCTAATGTGAATGAAGAGCAATATGGTGTGTTGTAATGTGAATAAGGGGCACTACTGTGAGGAGTAACGTGGTACTACTGTGTGATGTAACGTGAATAAGAGACACTATTGCATGATATACTGTAATGTGAATAAAGTTGCAGTACTGGGTGGTGTAATTTCAACTGGGGGTATTATTGTGTGGCCATGCCCCTTTCCAGCAAGAACATGCCCTGTTTTGGGCAGAGCACTGAATGTACACACTGGTGGTCATTCCGAGTTGTTCACTCGCTAGCAGTTTTGTAAACGCTATGCCGCCTCCCACTGGGAGTGTATTTTAGCTTAGCAGAAGTGCGAACAAAAGGATTACACAGCGGCGGCAAATAATTTTTGTGCAGTTTTAGAGTAGCTCAATACCTACTCAACGCTTGCGATGACTTTAGACTATTCAGTTCCTGTTTTGACATCAAGAACACGCCCTGCGTTCGCCCAGCCACGCCTGCGTTTTTCCTGGCATGCCTGCGTTTTTTCTAACACTCCCTGAAAACAGTCAGTTGACACCCAGAAACGTCCACTTCATGTCAATCACTCTGCGGCCAGCAGTGCGACTTAAAAGTAAAGATGAGCGGGTTCGGTTCTCCGAGATCCGAACCCCCCCGAACTTCACCTATTTTACACGCTTCCGAGGCTGCCTTGGATCTTCCCGCCTTGTTCGGTTAACCCGAACACGCCCGAACGTCATCATCCCGCTGTCGGATTCTCGCGAGATTCATATTCTATATAAAGATCCGCGCGTCGCCGCCATTTTAACTCGTGCATTGGAGATTGAATGGAGAGGACGTGGCTGCGTTCTCTCCCTGAAAAGCTCCGTATCTGTGCTCAGTGTGCTGCAAATATCTGTGCTCAGTGTGCTGCAAATATCTGTGCTCAGTGTGCTGCAAATATCTACGTTCTCTGCCTGAAAACGCTCCATATCTGTGCTCAGTGTGCTGCATTGTGGGGACCACCAGTATATAATTATAGTAGTACAGCACAGTAGGCCATTGCTGTATCTTGCAGCTCTGTGTCAAGTATACATCTGTGCTGCATTATTGTGAGCAGTATATAGTAGGACAGTGCAGCATTTTGGTGACCAGCAGTATACATATAGTACAGTACAGTAGGCCATTGCTGTATCTTGCAGCTCTGTGTCAAGTATACTATCCATATCTGTGTTGCATTATTGTGAGCAGTATATAGTAGGCAGTGCAGCATTTTGGTGACCAGCAGTATACATATAGTACAGTACAGTAGGCCATTGCTGTATCTTGTAGCTCTGTGTCAAGTATACTATCCATATCTGTGCTGTATTATTGTGAGCAGTATATAGTAGGACAGTGCAGCAT
This sequence comes from Pseudophryne corroboree, assembly GCF_028390025.1. Lineage (NCBI taxonomy): Eukaryota > Metazoa > Chordata > Amphibia > Anura > Myobatrachidae > Pseudophryne > Pseudophryne corroboree. The sequence goes on along the minus strand of NC_086451.1, from coordinate 342,644,894 downwards.
TTTGGTGACCAGCAGTATACATATAGTACAGTACAGTACAGTAGGCCATTGCTGTATCTTGCAGCTCTTTGTCAAGTATACTATCCATATCTGTGCTGCATTATTGTGAGCAGTATATAGTAGGACAGTGCAGAATTTTGGTGACCAGCAGTATACATATAGTACAGTACAGTACGCCATTGCTGTATCTTGCAGCTCTGTGTAAAGTATACTATCCATATCTGTGTTGCATTATTGTGAGTAGTATATAGTAGGACAGTGCAGCATTTTGGTGACCAGCAGTATAGCGAGATTTTACCAACTAATATCAGTGATTTATAATTAATTATTAATTACAGTGATCTTGCCAAATCATTCCAGTGATTTTGTCATTTTCTTCCAGTGATTTGGACCAGTAATACCATTGATTAGAACGAATAATTCCTGTGATTTTGTCATTTTCTTCCAGTGATTTGGACCAATAATACCATTGATCAGAACAAATAATTCCTGTGATATTGAGGTGTTAGTGTCGCTTAGTTTAGCCGTCCAGCGACCACAGTGCACCTCTTTTTCTCTTTTCTTTGCATCATGTGCTGTTTAAGTGCCATCCTGTCTGACACTGCAGTGCCACTCCTAAATGGGCCAGGTGTTTGTGCCGCCCTCTTGGGTCGCTTAGCTTAGTCATCCAGCGACCTCAGTGCAAATTTTAGGACTAAAAATAGTATTGTGAGGTGTGAGGTGTTCAGAATAGACTGGAAATGAGTGGAAATTATGGTTATTGAGGTTAATAATACTATAGGATCAAAATGACCCCCAAATTCTATGATTTAAGCTGTTTTTGAGGGGTTTTTGAATAAAAACACCCGAATCCAAAACACACCCGAATCCGACAAAAAAATTTCAGGGAGGTTTTGCCAAAACGCGTCCGAATCCAAAACACGGCCGCGGAACCGAATCCAAAACCAAAACACAAAACCCGAAAAATTTCCGGTGCACATCTCTACTTAAAAGCTGCGCTAGACCCTGTGTGAAACGACATCATTCATTGTAATAGTACGACGCGCGTACGCATAGCGCCACATACGCATGCGCAGAAGTGCCGTTTTTTTGCCTGATTGCTGTGCAGCGAATGAATGCAGCTAGCCATCAACTCGGAATGACCACCACTGTTTGTATTTAAAATATAGGGGGTAGGAGCACCAAAATGAGGACTGCTATGGGTGAGGGGTGATGGTGCTATGAAAGGGGTACAGGGTCAGAGGAGGAACTAGCGTCTGTGCAAGGGGGCACCAGCCAAAATCTTGCCTGGGGCATTATATTGGTTAGGGCCGGCTCTGGTAATGCCCATAGTAGTAGAAGTGCCCCTTATACGTACAGTAGCGCCCACAGTAGTAATACCACCCCTTACACATACAGTTACACCCACCAGGCCCGCCATCAGGGTGTGCTGCGGGCACAGCTGTCCCGGGCCACCACCCGCCCATCGCTCTGCTCCACCCCCTTTTCATGTCCGAGTTCTGACACTGTCCCCCACCTATGACAGTGTCAGAACTCGGGCATGAAAAGGGGCTACATGGAATGGAGGGTGCGGAGCTACATGGGACCAGGCTGCTACCACAGGAGAATGATCTGCAACAGCTCCTGCCAACCTGTGATAGGTAAGTTGAGGGAGAGAAAAATAGAGAATGTGTGTGTGTGTGTGTGTGTGTGTGTGTGTGTGTGTGTGTGTGTGTGTGTGTGTGTGTGTGTGTGTGGTCATTATGCGTAAGCGGTGCTACTACTGGAAGCATGTATAAGCGGCACCGCTACTGGGGGGCAGTTTGTGTATAAGCAGCACCGCTACTGGGGGCAATTTGTGTAGAAACAGCACCGCTACTGGGGGCATTAATATGGTGCAAGTTGCATAATATGGTGTTGCTCCATATGTGCACAGTATTTATATATATATATATATATATATATATATATATATATATTTATTTATTTATTGGGGGGGGGGGGGGGGTCCTGACTATTTTGTCAGTCCTCGGACCCACAATTTCTGCTGGCAGCCCTGACACCCACAGAAGTAGTAATGCCCCTTACACATACAGTAACACCCACAGTAGTAGTAATGCCCCCTACACATACAGTATTGCCCACAGTAGTAATAGCTCCACTTACATATACAGTAATGCCCACAGTAGTAATGGTGAATGCTTTTGCCACAGATAGGAGAGAACCAGATGGTTTCCCTCCATCGATGGCACACCATAAAACAAATATTTTTTTTTTGTTGGCAAGGAGCCAGGACATGGAGCATAGGTTCGCCCCGACAAACGCAAAGTACCACCCCCAGGCTGTGATTGGCCCGTAGGTCATTCAGTGAAATAAAAGGGATGACCATCAGTGGGTGAAACCATTGATGGTCTCCCATAGCATAGCTGGTGACCATCGATGGCCACTCACAGTTTCCCCATTGATGGAAACCATTGATGGCGAACACACTGATGGCCATCCCTACCTGCAGCAGCTCCCTTCTCTTCTACGTCAGCTGGAAGTCAGGAGGAACATGGTGTTGTAGCTCTGCCCCCCTGTTGGGTCAGAGGAGCATGTGCAGGGCTCCCCTAATCCAGGCTCAGAACACGCTCCTTTGATCCCACTGTCTCATCACCATAGAGCAGCAGCAGGGAGGAACTGAGGAAGAGATGTACTAAGCAGTGATAAAAGTGGAGAAGTTGTCCATGACAACCAATCAGCATTGACGTAACATTTATAATTTGCATACAATAAAAGTATACAGAGCAGCTGATTGGTTGCCATGGGCAACTTCTCCACTGGCTCACTTCTCCACTTTTATCACTGCTTAGTACATTTCCCCTTAAGGAGGATATGATGCTGTTGCTGCGCTGTGTAGCACTGTCCGCCTCTGAAGGGAGAGACCTTGCCTGGGAATCGGAGCCTTAGGGGGTCATTCCGAGTTGTTCGCTCGTTATTTTTTTCTCGCAACGGAGCGATTAGTCGCTAATGCGCATGCGCAATGTCCGCAGTGCGACTGCGCCAAGTAAATTTGCTATGCAGTTAGGAATTTTACTCACGGCATTACGAGGTTTTTTCTTCGTTCTGGTGATCGTAATGTGATTGACAGGAAGTGGGTGTTTCTGGGCGGAAACTGGCCGTTTTATGGGAGTGTGTGAAAAAACGCTACAGTTTCTGGGAAACACGCGGGAGTGGCTGGAGAAACTGAGGAGTGTCTGGGCGAACGCTGGGTGTGTTTGTGACATCAAACCAGGAACGACAAGCACTGAACTGATCGCACTGGAAGAGTAAGTCTCGAGCTACTCAGAAACTGCACAGAGAAGTCTTTTCGCAATATTGCGAATCTTTCGGTCGCAATTTTGATAAGCTAAGATTCACTCCCAGTAGGCGGCGGCTTAGCGTGTGCAAAGCTGCTAAAAGCAACTTGCGAGCGAACAACTCGGAATGAGGGCCTTAGTTTGCTGCTGCTTGTTATACAGTCTAACAGGCGCAGCAGAGCGGGGAGAGTAGTAGAGGAACACATGCTGCAGATTGGAAACTGAAGGCTGCATGGAGCTTGCAAGACTGAGAGAAATCCTGAAATCCGTGCAGAACAGAAGGGAACGAAGGGGAACTCTGTTCTGATCTAAAAGGAAGGATTTGAATATCTGACGATTTTATACAAAATTAACACTCAAATACTTATCCCGTACTACCCCAGGGGTGCGCACATCTGCATTTTGTGAATTGTCTAAAGAGCGGGGAGAGTGCCTATCCAGCCCGGCGCCTCCCTGCATTGCTGACTATGCTGAGTGGGTCGCGCCGGCTCTGCACCCCACCCAAATCTAAATCTCTCTGCACGTTACATCTGCCCCACCTGCAGTGTAGCATGGTTTTGCCCAGTTGCTTACAAATATGAATCATGCCCTGTGTTTGTGGAAAAAGGACACGGGGAAAGCAATAGTTTCCTTTCTCCAATGGATTGTATTCAAACACGAAAGCCAAAGATTCTTTGTAAAGTAAAGAGAGCCAATAACATGAAGTCAGCCTCACCCACTTTATCCAGGAGATATTTGTCTGATACTGAATTTAGCTCTGACTTTCTGACTGAATCAACATTGGCTGAGTTAATTGCCATAAAAGACGCATTTTACATGAATGAATTAACTGAAAAAAGGTTAGTTCAGCTAGCAGTCTGTGTAGGTCAGGCAGGCGTCTCTTGGAGTGCCTGACACTTAGTACAATATTAAACAATGGAAAACCTCATGAGACAATGGACAATAGGATATAAACACAATACCATGTTACATTAGAGAGACTTTGACCTAAAAGTATTTGCTTCTATATTTGTTCAGTGCGCAGGAAAAGTAAATGTGAGAACACAGAGCCGGATACAGAGATGCACATATGCAACATGTATCTTGCGTGTTCTCGTACTGTTCGCAGGAGCACAAATGGATGATGTCCACAGGGCCATTGAGAGCTGAACAGGGACTGGGTACTGGGGAGGGGTTGTCAAATCCGGGAGGTGTAGCAACGTCCCATCAGTAAATAAAAAATATGTTCCCCTCAGCAGCTGACCTGCAAGCCTGGGCCCTGATAATTCATAACCGCTTGACCCTCCTCTCTGTGCCCCTGGATTTCTGTCCATCTTTGAGGAGCATAGTGATTTTGTGTTGATTATTTCTATAAAGACCTCCCTGTGTGAGTGAATTTGCATAACAATGTGGAACGTGAGTGGGTCTCAATAGTTCTTTCCGCTCTTTCAACTCTTCCTTTGAAATAAATGATCTGATAAGATAATAAAGCAAATTTATCTGCAGTGTGGAAGGGACATTAAGTAGCTGGAGGTTAATTTTGTAGTTGAAACATGAGGAGGTTATCTGACAGCAGGGGTAGATTGGCCATAGGGCTCACCAGGAAGATTCCTGGTTGGCCGATATGTCTGTGGGGGCCTGTTTTTTGTGTTGTCATATAGCCCCACCCTCCACATAACAGGCAGCACACTGCACTCAGCAGAGCCGGCCCTAACCAGTTTGATACTCTAGGCAAGATTTTGGCTGGTGCCCCCTAGCACAGCCGCTAGTGCCGTCTCTGACCCTGCACCCCTTTCCCAGCACCATCATCCCTCACCCATAGCAGTTCTCATTTTGGTGCTCCTACTCCCTATATTTTAAATAGGAACAGTGCGCACATTTGGTGTGCAGCCCAAAAAAGGACGTGTTCTTGCTGAAAAGGGGCATGGCCACAAAATAGTACCCCCAGTTAAAATTATGCCACCTAGTAGTACAAATTTATATCATGCAATAGTGTCCCTTATTCACGTTGCATCACACAGTAGTACAACTTTATCTTATATATATATATTACTCCTCACAGTAGAGCCCCTTATTCACATTACATCACACTGGATTGCCCCTTATTCAAATTAAACTTCACCATATTGCTCTTTATTCACATTAGACCACACAGTACTGCCATTTTTATATGTTACGCCACACAGTAGAGCTCCTTATACACATGCCACACAGTAATGCCCGTTACACATATTGTAACAGGTAAGCAAAGGTAGGATGTCTATGCAGGTGCCGGTGTCAGTTGACGAACCTGGATTCTTCGCCCTCTTCAACTGGATCTCGCTGCTAGAACCCTAGGCTTGGGGACAAGAAGAAACCCCAACCCGGAGGACCTAAGGAATAAGTCACCACACATTAGGATGGTGACATAAAGATTTATTATTCGAGAACAAAATAATGATCACTGCTGTAACTTTAACTTTCAGTTAAGAATTAGAAAAGTATTCATATTTACAGTACAATATCAAAGTATAATCACATCAAAGGCTCAGCATCAATTAGTATGTAACAAAATGGATGTACTACATATAGTAAACTGCACTTCACAGCAAAGACATTCACGTTGGGTGATAAGCATCAGAATTGGGCATAACCTAGGGAGATACAGTTCCTTAATCACCTCATAAAGGTGTCTCTTAGTACTAGCCTTCCGTGTCTACTGGGTGGCAGTATGACTTTGACCCTGCAAGCTGTTGCTGACTAGTGCATGTACTCAGTTTGTGGCTACTCCAAGTAGCGAAGGAGTCCCTTTAAGTCTTTGTAGTGTGAACACCTTACTACTTGCAGTCCCAAAGGCAGCAGATAAGCAAATATATCACAGCAAATAGAATGTAGCACAGTTCATAAGTGCGGAATAGCAGGCAGAAGGTACACAGTTTACAGCAAGCAGCACAGTATGGAGTGAAAAATAGCATGCAAATTCCTCACAGAGTTCAGTCAAGATGGGGAAGCATGCTTAAGCTGACAGGTGCAACAAGGGATTCATTAACATGCAAAAAGCATAATTCTCTTAGGATGCAAAGGAGAACAGTTTTTTTAGGCACACAAAATGAGTGAAGCAGAATTTGTACCTCAAGCTGAGTCATCGTCTGGGGCTCTGCTAAGCTGAGTCTGCAGGGGCGGGAGTGGCTGTGTCTCCAAGTCTGAGGTAAGATTACAGGGAGATATGTTTTTCAAGGTACCACAGTTCCTAGCACAGCATTATATCCTTCAGAGTAATCTGATTTTTACCTCAGGCAATCGCAGTGACACTGAATAACTGAGTAGAAAGGGATAATGGCAGAGTGTCTCTCCTTCTAAATAACTATGGGAGTTGTCCCTAACTGCGGGTGTTTGTGCAGCAGAAGGAGGTACCTGTCACCAGTGGTTTCACCCGGTGGCTTTTCTCAGGACTGGGCAGGCTGGTGTCACTGCAGCGGCTGGCAGCTCTCACAGTGGTCTCCTCAGCGGCAGCTTCGCTCTCCGTGGCGTGTCTCCTCACAGCGGTCTCAGCAGCGGCTCCACTCTCCACAGCGTGTCTCTTCACGGCGGTCTCCTCAGCAGCAGCTCCACTCTCCACAGCATGTCTCCTCTCACACACACTGGTGCGAACCCCGCCTCCTCTTTTGCCCACTCTGCCACAGCCAATCAAAACTCCATCAGCCTTCTCACTCCATCCTCCATTATAAGTAAGTCCAAGGGTCCTAGTGCCTGTCTGCTCACTGGTCCTGCTGGCCTCTCCCAGGTAACAGCAGAAGGGAGTGTTAACTCCTTCAGCATTAACAGGATGGGTAGTAATCGAAGCTCAGCAAGGGGAAAATTAGGGGACCTTTCTCATGTCTTATCCAGTCCGACAGTTGCCTGCAATGCATACCCTTTGTAGTACAAATTAAGGGGGTCAGAGTGTCACATATTCCTCTGCTAAAAACGTGTATCTCCACACAAGTTGCCACAAACAAGAGTTCTGAGCCACAGTTCTGCAAATCCTCACTCAAGTTTCTTAGGTGGCCGAATATTCGTGAGCACAAGGAAAATACTCAAAATAACCACATACACATTACATTATATACACTTTCATAAGTATGTATATACAGAAGCAGCATTTACCTGCATTATAACATTTTAATCGCCATACCTTAGAGGTAGCGTATCTCTTGTACTGCGTTCTGGCCTCTTAGGAACTGGGGTTAGCGCCCCTTCAGCCAGATCGGGTACATTACAAAGTGTGTCATCACATTCAATAGATATTTCGTCCCTGGGTCTTAGGGCTACCGGTTTTATTGAGCACGGAGTTGTGCTACCCATAAATAGTAAGAGCTCTATGGGGTCATGGAATGGAATGCCCCCTGGGGTTCCCCGCCCTTCTGCCAGAGGTGAGTCTTTCTCTACTGCCGGGACTTCAATGGTGCAGAGCTTCACCTGGTCACGGGTCTTTGGATTTGGTAGGTATATAGTCCATCAGCTGGCACTCGTACTTGACCGGTGATTTTTCTTCTTCCAAACTCTGATCTGGATGGGTGCTGGCCGGGCATCAGAGTTAAAGTTTTTCTCCTGACAGTGATGCACCATTTCCATCTGTTGTTCAACAAGTTTCTGAGCAGTTTCTATCCGATGCTGATGTTCTTGCACCCAGTCAGTCCGCATGGCATCAGGCTCATCCACCATTGTTGTCAGCTCTAGGTCCTTTGGGAGTTTGCTCTGTCTCCCGAACATTAGGTAGAACGGAGTGAATCCCGTGGAGCAGTGTTCTGTATTATTATAAAGGTAGGTCAGTTCCGGAAGGAGGTGAGACCACTGGGTATGTTTCTCTGCCGAGAGGCTCCGGAGCATTGCGATTACAATCTGGTTGGCTCTCTCACATAGGCCATTCCCCTGCGGGTGATAGGCCGTAGTCCGCAGTTTCTTGCAACCGTATAGAGAACAGAGTTCCTGGAACAACTGTGACTCAAAAGCAGGGCCTTGGTCGGTAAGAACTTTGTTGGGGTAGCTGTAAGGGCGTACGAAGTGCTTGAGGAACAGCTCAGCTGTTGTTTTTGCTGGCACCACCACCAAGAATTTGGTGTAGTGATCTGTAATGTCAGAGCATACTGGAACCCAGCGAAGCTATGCTCAAGTTTCACATGATCTACTGCTACAATTTCAAGTGGACGGGAACTCTGTATCGGATGTAGAGGTTCCTTTTGGAATGAGTCAGCTGGTCTCTTCAGATTACATATCCTGCAGTCACAACACCACTTGTCGATATCAGATCTCATCCCGACCCAAAAGAATCTCTGTCGGAGTACTGCCTCCATCTTCTGGGTCCCAAAGTGCCCTGACTGACTGTGATAGGCAATAAGCAAAACATCAGCTTGCTGTCTAGGCACAACAATTTGTGAGTTGGGCTGTTGGGTGCTGGGATCAAGGCTGGTGCGGACTACAAGGCCCTGTCGGAGGCTGATTCGGTCTCAGTGGTGCAAGAGTTTGATCAGTTTAGGATCAGCAGCTGCTCTCTGGGACTTGGTAAGATGACACTTGCTGCGAATGAGACCCATTACGTCTTGTAATACAGGAATTTCTTCCTGTACTTTCTTCCAGTCGAACTCAAGATTGTCTGATGGAGCATCATCAGGTGTGAGGTCTGCTGTGGCGGTAACAGGATCAGACAAAACTATCGGCTTTGTTTTCCCGAGAGGTTTGAACATAGGGGTCTCAATATCTTCAGACCAATCCCTTTCCTCTTCTGCGACATCGATGGTTGGGAAGCAAGACAAGTCGTCGGCATTTCCATTGAACTTGCCACTCCGGTAAGACACATCTGAAGTTGGCAAGACGTGCCATCCATCGCTGCTCTAGCGCTCCAAGACAGGCAGAGGACAAATGCGCAAATTTATTATTGTCTGTGACGATCACGAAGGGTGTGGCTGTTAGATAATTTTTTAACTATTCGATGACGGCCCAGATGAGGGCAAGGAGCTCCAGTTTAAAGGTGCTGTAATTTTTGCTGTTTCTTTCGGTCTTCCTTAGACCTCTGTTGGCATACGTTATAACTCTCTCTCATCTGTCTTGTATTTGAGAGAGAACAGCTCCCAGTCCACGGTGGCTGTCGTCCGTATAAACCTGAAAAGGTTTCTCATAGTCCGGACATGCAAGGAGTGGGGCTTCCATTAGTGACGACTTCAAACGTTCAAAAGCATTCTGTTGCTCCTCTGCCGATGCGACCAGGGCAGTACTCCGCCTCTCCTGACCTGATTTGCCAAGTAGTAACTCATGAAGTGGTGCCGCCACATTGGCAAAATGCTGAATAAAGCGTCGGTAATACCCAACAAAGCCAATAAAGCTGCGGATGTCTTTCACCGTACGGGATACAGGCCAGTACCGCACCACCCGTATCTTCTCGGGGTCAGGCTTCACCCCATCAGAGCTAACTATGTGGCCCAGATATTGCACACTTGGTTTTAGAAGATGGCACTTGGACGGCTTTAACTTTAGACCACATTTGGTCAATTGGACGAAGACCTCCTCTAGATGTTTAAAATGCTCGTCATATGACTTCGAGAGTATGATGACATTGTCAAGATACAACAGGACCATCTCGAAGTTCCTGTGCCCCAAACAGTGCTCCATAACTCGTTGGAAGGTGGCAGGAGCATTGCAGAGCCCGAATGGCATGCGATCAAACTCAAACAGACCCATGGGAGTCATGAACACGGTCTTCTCCCTGTCTTCTGGAGCCATTGGGATCTGCCAGTATCTGCTCGTCAGGTCAAGAGTTGAGACGTACTGAGCTGTTTAAAGCGCTGTCAAAGATTCCTCTATCCGGGGCAGTGGATAAGCATCTTTGTGTGTCACCGCGTTCAGTTTCCAATACTCGATGCAGAATCTGAGGCTGCTGTCCTTCTTTCGCACAATCAGTAACGGTGCTGCCATGGACTATGGCTCTCACGTATCACACCAGCTTCCTTCATCTCATGTATCATATTTCTCATCGGCTGGTACATGGCTGGTGGTAGAGGACTGTGTCTTTCCTTAATTGGCAGGTTAGTTCCAGTAAGGATGAGATGCTGGACTCCCTCAGCCTTTCTGAAGTCTGACGGGTGCTGACTAAAGCCTTCGGCATTCCTGCGCACAACCTGAAGTACACCCTCATGCTGACTCTCTGAAGTATCTGGACCGCCAATCTGTACTTCACTCCACCATGGAGCTTCACCGGTGGTCATACTTGTCTGGCCAGCCACCGCTGCCTCGGAAATCTTGGGTAGAGCCTCACCCAGAAAGTCTTTAAAGTCAACCAGAATGACTCTAGCCACCGGGCATGTCGAAACAATTGGACTGGATAGCTATGTGGGTTTAATATCCGGATGGGTACTCTTCCACATGTCACTTTAGCCAGTGTTTGTGCCACTGTGAACGGCTGCTGTCCATCGAAGTTGCAGGGTTCTAGGATTGCCTCATAATCTCGCCCCTCAGGACCGATTCAGGCCTTACACCACACTACGTATTCAGAATGTGGTCACAGGATGATGTGTTGGCGATCGTTCATCCTCACCTTTACAACTTCTCCCCTTGTATTGGTGAATCTCTTTTGCCCCTCAAGCAACATGACTGCTGTAGAGTCTTCCACTCCATTGGGGCCGCGGACCACATTTCCAATTTAAGAGACTCCACCAATGCATCCGGGCAGTTTTTTAAGATGTTCATCCCTAAGATTACCGGAGGTAAATTTTTGTTGTACGTAGTGGTGACTAGACACCCTTGCCGCTCCATGTTAGCCTTGCCGATAGTAAGGTCAGCCTCCCAATAGCTGCAGAACTTGATTTGCTGTCCATTACTGGCCAATAGGTGTAACCAGGTATTTGGTGTTGTTGCTATCTCAGACTTGTCCCAATGTCTCTGAAACTCTGCAAGTTGGATCATCGTCACGTGTGAGCCTGTGTCCAGAAGAACCGATACCTCCACACCGTTAACTTGAATCTTTAAGTGAGGGCATTCTCCAACATATCGAGGCCACCACCCTTGCTTTGATGCACCTACTGATGCATCTACTCCCAAGGGTCGGTTCCTCGCCTCGGGGTCGGGTCGTTTAAAGAATCATTGGGACACTGCCTTTCGATGTACCCACTCTGCTTGCATTGCCTGCATATAGGTCTTCCTTGAGCATCAAATTGATCCATGGGGCATCACCCCGATTCACGTGGCACATCCCACTGCTGTCCTCCTTATCCGCCTTGATCCTGGCACCAGTCCTTGCGCGTAGCTTCAGCCTGTTCCAGCCATATTTCTTTTAGCTCTTTTATCATCTCGTGGACGACACTGATGAGCACCCCCACTTGGTCTTGACCAACTTGTAACTGTTGCACATCAGTTCCTTTTGGACTTAATTGGGAATCGGCCATCGGACTTAATTGGGAATCTCTGTGCACTCCACTTTCGAGTGGTCCCAACATATTCCTATACTCGACATCTGTATTTTGATTAAGGACTAAAATGTCCATCCTAGCCTCCTTAAATTCTGAAAATGTGCAGACAGGGTTTTGACGCCTCAACATTTGAAACTAAGCTCTTGTTGCCTCCCCTCTGGCTCCTTCTATGAGAAAATTTATCATGGTCTTGTCCGCTTCCTCAGCCTCTTTTTGGATCTCTGGCCTGTATTGCCCGCATGGCTTCTTGTAGCCCCAGTGAGAACTCTCATAGGGACTCATGTGGTTGTTGCTTCCGGGCATACAAACATCCCTTTAACTCTGCAATTGTCTGTAAATTGAAGATACCAGCCAACTTGTTCAAGATGCCGTCAGCTGTCTTTCGCGCTTCATCAGACCAGGATCTTACTTCCCGTAATGCTGCACCTTTTTGCCTGATGATGACCTCCGCTTTTTGTTCCTCATTGCATGCAGGCAGCATAATTCTCTTAGGATGCAAAGGAGAACAGTTTTTTAGGCACACAAAATGAGTGAAGCAGAATTTGTACCTCAAGCTGAGTCAATGTCTGGGGCTCTGCTTAGCTGAGTCTGCAGGGGTGGGAGTGGCAGTGTCTCTCTCTCTAAGGGGTCTATTCATGCAGCAGTGAAAAGCCCTGTTTTGCTTTAAACAGGGCTTTTCTCTGCCTACTGCAATTCACAGAGCGGGTTACCGTGGAGAAGTCTCTGACTTCTCCAGCGGTACCCCCGCTCTGTGCCTGAATCGCATCACCATACCTTTGTATGGAGTTCAGGTTCGCCATCTCAGGACGGCGTAACTTGAACTGCGGGGCGGAGACATCAGGGAAGCTCAATGCTTCCCTGATCGCTGCTCTGCACCTCGCGCTGGCTCCGCCCCCCGACCTCCCAGCAACCACTGCGGCCTGCCGGGAGGTCACCAACCTGCGCATGCGCAAAGGGACCCGCCGCTGGACTCCGAGCATCACAGGGAGGGACTGCTGGAGAAGACCTCACCGCAGGAGCCCCAGACACCGCAGCGCATCGTCGGAAGGGTGAGTATACATGAATTGCTACTTATTACAGCTATACATCGCATCGAAGCGATGCGATGTATAGTGATAAGCATCAATTCTGTTTTCGTTTTCTGTATGAATAGACCCCTAAGTCTGAGGTAAGATTACAGGGAGATATGTTTTTCAAGGTATCACAGTTCCCAGCACAGCATTATATCCTTCAGAGCCATCTGATTTTTACCTCAGGCTATCGCAGTGACGCTGAATAACTGAGTAGAAAGGGATAATGCCAGAATGTCTCTCCTTCTCATTAACTATGAGAGTTGTCCCTAACTGCGGGTGTTGGCTGAGGTGTTTGTGCAGCAGAAGGAGGTACCTGTCACCAGTGGTCTCACCCGGCGGCTTTTCTCAGTACTGGGCAGGCTGGTGTCACTGCAGCTCTCACAGTGGTCTCCTCAGCGGCAGCTCTGCTCTCCATGGCGTGTCTCCTCACAGCGGTCTCAGCAGCGGCTCCGCTCTCCACAGCGTGTCTCCTCACAGCGGTCTCCTCAGCGGCAGCTCCACTCTCCACAGTGTGTCTCCTCTCACACACACTGGTGCGAACTCCGCCTCCTCTTTTTCCCGCTCTGCCACAGCCAATCAAAACTCCATCAGCCTTCTCACTCCCTCCTCCATTATAAGTAAGTCTAAGTGTCCTAGTGCCTGTCTGCTCACTGGTCCTGCTGGTGTGTCCCAGGCAACAGCAGAAGGGAGTGTTAACCCCTTCAGCATTAACAGGATGGGTAGTAATCGAAGCTCAGAAAGGGGAAAATTAGGGGACCTTACTCATGTCTTATCCCGTCCGACAGTTGCCTGCAATGCATACCCTTTGTAATACAAATTAAGGGGGTCCAGTTCAAGTGTCACACTTATGACACACATTATTAATGTCCTTATAAACATAATGCGCCTTACACGTTATGCCAACCTTTATAATGCCTGTATACACATAATGTCCCTTACACATACGATGCATATTATTAATGCCCTTATACACATAATGATACACATAGTGCCCCTTACACATAAGCCGAACACTATTGCACAACCATCCCACCCACACACAGCACTCACATGGCTGCTAGCACTGTGATCTATGCCTCTGCTTGGGATGTGTCCTCATACATCTTGCCTCAATACGCCATGCAGCAGGAGATGCCTGGCATGAGTCAGCTGGCAGCTCCTGGCCAGCTCTAACATCTTATTTGCATTGCTATGTAACTAACACACACAAGCAGCTTCTGCTGATTAAAATTATATGAAGCATGCCTATATTCTGTGTGCGACTGTGGCTGTATCTGCATACGGAATGCTACATTACAGTGATTTACAGGAATACACTGTAATATAGTATTTCATATGCAGATACAGCTGCAATCACACACAGAAAATAGGCATGCTGCATATCATTTTCATCAGCAGAAGCTGCTTGTGCCCTTAAGCATTCCAAAAGCTTATGGCAATTGCCTAGTTTGCCTATGCCTAGGGCCGGCTCTGGCACTCAGTACACTGCATTATCCCCATTCATTCTGCTATTCCGTCTCTGCAGTACAGCAACTCTGCCACACAGTGACGCTGCCATGGCTACATGGTATATTATAACTCTTGCATAGGCGCCGATTCCATGGGTGCTCCCGGGCTCGAGCACCCACGGACACTCAGGCGCACCAACGGAACCAGCCGCCGCAGCCTCTGCAGTGAGACGCGCTGGTGGCTGCGGAAGTGGTTCCATACAGTGCAGTGTAATAAACCCCACAAAAAATGGCCGCCGTGTAGGAGGAGACAGACGCTAGAGGTCACATTTGACCTCTAGCACCTGACTCCCCGGCGGCGGGCATTCTAAGGTATTATTTTACACAGCTATGTACAGAAGTGCGAGGGCTAGCAGCAGGGGCCAGGAAGTACAGTTATCATCAGGCAGCCCGCCTCTCACAACAAGGTAAAATGTACTAAATCTAATTTAATAAAACTATAACACCGGCTGTATGGCTGCCTGCCAGGTGGCTGCGGGGCAGGAGAAAGATGCAGCTTATCACCCAAAGTGCTGCGGATACCTTAGTGGTGATCAGTCAGTGTATGCACATGTTGTGGAGCTGTGAGTGCTGATGGAGACTCATGTATGTGTGTGTGTCACCATGCCCCCCTCCCCCAGGACCCACTGTATGTGTGTGTGTGTGTGTGTGTGTGTGTGTGTGTGTGTGTGTGTCTGTGTATGACACCATGCCCCCCCTTCCAAGGACCCACTGTATGAGTGTGTGTCACCATGCCCCCCAGTATATGTATCACCAAGCATTACGGTGAGTGGCATAATGTGTAATGGGCATTACGGTGTGTTGCATAATGTGTAATGGGCATTACGGTGTGTTGCATAATGTGTAATGGGCATTACGGTGTGTTGTATAATGTGTAATGGGCATTACGGTGTGTTGTATAATGTGTACTAGCATTACGGTGTGTTGCATAATGTGTAATGGGCATTACGGTGTTTTGTATAATGTGTAATGGGCTTTACGGTGTGTTGCATGATGTATAATGGCCATTAGTCATTGTTGCGGCCACCCATTCATTCCCGCTCCTGCCGAGCACCCACCAGCATAACATAAATCGGCTCCTATGACCTTTTGTGCTGCCCATGTCGGGCTACTTCTATAAAATTTTACAGGGCCACTTTTAGTTCCCAATCCGTCCCTGTTCTCAGACACAACTGCAGCAAAAGACGTAAGGAAGGCTCAAATTTGCTGCCTATCTCCTGTTTCTAGCAGTCATTATCAAGAATTTACTGAAAGTTTTTCTGTACATGTTGTTATATAAATATATTTATGCTAGTGCTGGGCAACGATTAAAATTTTTAATCGCAATTAATCGCAGGATTTCATGCGATTAATAGCGATTAATCCTATTGTTAGCCGACTAAAGTCAATAATGAATTCAAAAGTGGTGTATTGCGCACTTTTAGGACTTCTATATGAACAACAGTGCAATAACATTAAACAACACTGCAAAAACATTTGGTTTGCAGTTTTCCCTTAACACAGTAGTATTTAAAAAACGTTAAAAATTAAAATTAAAAATAAAATATGTTTTCTGAGAATCTAAATCTGTTTTCTTTCCCAGATTTTTGTTCCCACCAGATTGGACAGATATATTTTAGGTGTGTAACCTATTTACTCCTCTGCACCAAGCCAGTTGCTAAGACACACAAGGTTATTTACTAGAGATGAGCGGGTTCGATTTCTCTGAATCCGAACCCGCCAGAACTTCATGTTTTTTTTCACGGGTCCGAGCGACTCGGATCTTCCCGCCTTGCTCGGTTAACCCGAGCGCGCCCGAACGTCATCATGACGCTGTCGGATTCTCGCGAGGCTCGGATTCTATCGCGAGACTCGGATTCTATATAAGGAGCCGCGCGTCGCCGCCATTTTCACACGTGCATTGAGATTGATAGGGAGAGGACGTGGCTGGCGTCCTCTCCATTTAGATTATAAGAGACTGAGAGAGATTTACTGGAGCTGACTAGGAGGAGTACTGTTACTGTAGAAGTGTAGAGACTGAGTGGAGAGAGTTTACTAGTGAGGACAGTGCAGTTTACTTTATAATCCGTTCTCTGCCTGAAAAAAGCGATACACAGCACACAGTGACTCAGTCACATACCATATCTGTGTGCACTGCTCAGGCTCAGGCCAGTGTGCTGCATCATCTATTATCTATATATAATATTATATATATCTGTCTGACTGCTCAGCTCACACAGCTTATAATTGTGGGGGAGACTGGGGAGCACTACTGCAGTGCCAGTTATAGGTTATAGCAGGAGCCAGGAGTACATAATATATTATATAGTGAGTGACCACCAGACACACAGTGCAGTTTATTTAATATATCCGTTCTCTGCCTGAAAAAAGCGATACACACAGTGACTCAGTCAGTCACATACCATATCTGTGTGCACTGCTCAGGCTCAGGCCAGTGTGCTGCATCATCTATTATCTATATATAATATTATATATATCTGTCTGACTGCTCAGCTCACACAGCTTATAATTGTGGGGGAGACTGGGGAGCACTACTGCAGTGCCAGTTATAGGTTATAGCAGGAGCCAGGAGTACATAATATATTATATAGTGAGTGACCACCAGACACACAGTGCAGTTTATTTAATATATCCGTTCTCTGCCTGAAAAAAGCGATACACACAGTGACTCAGTCAGTCACATACCATATCTGTGTGCACTGCTCAGGCTCAGGCCAGTGTGCTGCATCATCTATTATCTATATATAATATTATATATATCTGTCTGACTGCTCAGCTCACACAGCTTATAATTGTGGGGGAGACTGGGGAGCACTACTGCAGTGCCAGTTATAGGTTATAGCAGGAGCCAGGAGTACATAATATATTATATAGTGAGTGACCACCAGACACACAGTGCAGTTTATTTAATATATCCGTTCTCTGCCTGAAAAAAGCGATACACACAGTGACTCAGTCAGTCACATACCATATCTGTGTGCACTGCTCAGGCTCAGGCCAGTGTGCTGCATCATCTATATATATTATATATCTGTCTGACTGCTCAGCTCACACAGCTTATAATTGTGGGGGAGACTGGGGAGCACTACTGCAGTGCCAGTTATAGGTTATAGCAGGAGCCAGGAGTACATATTATATTCAAATTAAACAGTGCACACTTTTGCTGCAGGAGTGCCACTGCCAGTGTGACTGACCAGTGACCTGACCACACTGACCACCAGTATAGTTAGTAGTATACTTATATTGTGATTGCCTGAAAAAGTTAAACACTCGTCGTGTGACTTCACTTGTGTGTTTTTTTTTTTTTTATTCTATAAAAATAAAACTCATTCTGCTGACAGACAGTGTCCAGCAGGTCCGTCATTATATAATATATAATATATACCTGTCCGGCTGCAGTAGTGATATATATATATTTTTTATATCATTTATCATCCAGTCGCAGCAGACACAGTACGGTAGTTCACGGCTGTGGCTACCTCTGTGTCTCTGCACTCGGCAGGCAGTCCGTCCATAATTGTAATACCACCTAACCGTGGATTTTTTTCATTCTTCTTTATACATACATAGTTACATAGACATCTTCTCTTTATCAACCAGTCTATATTAGCTGCAGACACAGTACAGTACGGTAGTTCACGGCTGTGGCTACCTCTGTGTCTGCACTCGGCAGGCAGTCCGTCCATAATTGTATACCACCTAACCGTGGTTTTTTTTCATTCTTCTTTATACATACATAGTTACATAGACATCTTCTCTTTATCAACCAGTCTATATTAGCTGCAGACACAGTACAGTACGGTAGTTCACGGCTGTGGCTACCTCTGTGTCTGCACTCGGCAGGCAGTCCGTCCATAATTGTATACCACCTAACCGTGGATTTTTTTTCATTCTTCTTTATACATACATAGTTACATAGACATCTTCTCTTTATCAACCAGTCTATATTAGCTGCAGACACAGTACAGTACGGTAGTTCACGGCTGTGGCTACCTCTGTGTCTGCACTCGGCAGGCAGTCCGTCCATAATTGTATACCACCTAACCGTGGATTTTTTTCAGTCTTCTTTATACATACATAGTTACATAGACATCTTCTCTTTATCAACCAGTCTATATTAGCTGCAGACACAGTACAGTACGGTAGTTCACGGCTGTGGCTACCTCTGTGTCTGCAGTCGGCAGGCAGTCCATAATTGTATACTAGTATCCATCTCCATTGTTTACCTGAGGTGCCTTTTAGTTGTGCCTATTAAAATATGGAGAACAAAAATGTTGAGGTTCCAAAATTAGGGAAAGATCAAGATCCACTTCCACCTCGTGCTGAAGCTGCTGCCACTAGTCATGGCCGAGACGATGAAATGCCAGCAACGTCGTCTGCCAAGGCCGATGCCCAATGTCATAGTACAGAGCATGTCAAATCCAAAACACCAAATATCAGAAAAAAAAGGACTCCAAAACCTAAAATAAAATTGTCGGAGGAGAAGCGTAAACTTGCCAATATGCCATTTACCACACGGAGTGGCAAGGAACGGCTGAGGCCCTGGCCTATGTTCATGGCTAGTGGTTCAGCTTCACATGAGGATGGAAGCACTCAGCCTCTCGCTAGAAAAATGAAAAGACTCAAGCTGGCAAAAGCAGCACAGCAAAGAGCTGTGCATTCTTCGAAATCCCAAATCCACAAGGAGAGTCCAATTGTGTCGGTTGCGATGCCTGACCTTCCCAACACTGGACGTGAAGAGCATGCGCCTTCCACCATTTGCACGCCCCCTGCAAGTGCTGGAAGGAGCACCCGCAGTCCAGTTCCTGATAGTCAGATTGAAGATGTCAGTGTTGAAGTACACCAGGATGAGGAGGATATGGGTGTTGCTGGCGCTGTGGAGGAAATTGACCAGGAGGATTCTGATGGTGAGGTGGTTTGTTTAAGTCAGGCACCCGGGGAGACACCTGTTGTCCGTGGGAGGAATATGGCCGTTGACATGCCAGGTGAAAATACCAAAAAAATCAGCTCTTCGGTGTGGAGGTATTTCACCAGAAATGCGGACAACAGGTGTCAAGCCGTGTGTTCCCTTTGTCAAGCTGTAATAAGTAGGGGTAAGGACGTTAACCACCTCGGAACATCCTCCCTTATACGTCACCTGCAGCGCATTCATAATAAGTCAGTGACAAGTTCAAAAACTTTGGGTGACAGCGGAAGCAGTCCACTGACCAGTAAATCCCTTCCTCTTGTAACCAAGCTCACGCAAACCACCCCACCAACTCCCTCAGTGTCAATTTCCTCCTTCCCCAGGAATGCCAATAGTCCTGCAGGCCATGTCACTGGCAATTCTGACGAGTCCTCTCCTGCCTGGGATTCCTCCGATGCATCCTTGCGTGTAACGCCTACTGCTGCTGGCGCTGCTGTTGTTGCCGCTGGGAGTCGATGGTCATCCCAGAGGGGAAGTCGTAAGCCCACTTGTACTACTTCCAGTAAGCAATTGACTGTTCAACAGTCCTTTGCGAGGAAGATGAAATATCACAGCAGTCATCCTACTGCAAAGCGGATAACTGAGGCCTTGACAACTATGTTGGTGTTAGACGTGCGTCCGGTATCCGCCGTTAGTTCACAGGGAACTAGACAATTTATTGAGGCAGTGTGCCCCCGTTACCAAATACCATCTAGGTTCCACTTCTCTAGGCAGGCGATACCGAGAATGTACACGGACGTCAGAAAAAGACTCACCAGTGTCCTAAAAAATGCAGTTGTACCCAATGTCCACTTAACCACGGACATGTGGACAAGTGGAGCAGGGCAGGGTCAGGACTATATGACTGTGACAGCCCACTGGGTAGATGTATGGACTCCCGCCGCAAGAACAGCAGCGGCGGCACCAGTAGCAGCATCTCGCAAACGCCAACTCTTTCCTAGGCAGGCTACGCTTTGTATCACCGCTTTCCAGAATACGCACACAGCTGAAAACCTCTTACGGCAACTGAGGAAGATCATCGCGGAATGGCTTACCCCAATTGGACTCTCCTGTGGATTTGTGGCATCGGACAACGCCAGCAATATTGTGTGTGCATTAAATATGGGCAAATTCCAGCACGTCCCATGTTTTGCACATACCTTGAATTTGGTGGTGCAGAATTTTTTAAAAAACGACAGGGGCGTGCAAGAGATGCTGTCGGTGGCCAGAAAAATTGCGGGACACTTTCGGCGTACAGGCACCACGTACAGAAGACTGGAGCACCACCAAAAACTACTGAACCTGCCCTGCCATCATCTGAAGCAAGAAGTGGTAACGAGGTGGAATTCAACCCTCTATATGCTTCAGAGGTTGGAGGAGCAGCAAAAGGCCATTCAAGCCTATACAATTGAGCACGATATAGGAGGTGGAATGCACCTGTCTCAAGTGCAGTGGAGAATGATTTCAACGTTGTGCAAGGTTCTGATGCCCTTTGAACTTGCCACACGTGAAGTCAGTTCAGACACTGCCAGCCTGAGTCAGGTCATTCCCCTCATCAGGCTTTTGCAGAAGAAGCTGGAGGCATTGAAGAAGGAGCTAAAAGGGAGCGATTCCGCTAGGCATGTGGGACTTGTGGATGCAGCCCTTAATTCGCTTAACAAGGATTCACGGGTGGTCAATCTGTTGAAATCAGAGCACTACATTTTGGCCACCGTGCTCGATCCTAGATTTAAAGCCTACCTTGGATCTCTCTTTCCGGCAGACACAAGTCTGCTGGGGTTGAAAGACCTGCTGGTGACAAAATTGTCAAGTCAAGCGGAACGCGACCTGTCAACATCTCCTCCTTCACATTCTCCCGCAACTGGGGGTGCGAGGAAAAGGCTCAGAATTCCGAGCCCACCCGCTGGCGGTGATGCAGGGCAGTCTGGAGCGACTGCTGATGCTGACATCTGGTCCGGACTGAAGGACCTGACAACGATTACGGACATGTCGTCTACTGTCACTGCATATGATTCTCTCAACATTGATAGAATGGTGGAGGATTATATGAGTGACCGCATCCAAGTAGGCACGTCACACAGTCCGTACTTATACTGGCAGGAAAAAGAGGCAATTTGGAGGCCCTTGCACAAACTGGCTTTATTCTACCTAAGTTGCCCTCCCACAAGTGTGTACTCCGAAAGAGTGTTTAGTGCCGCCGCTCACCTTGTCAGCAATCGGCGTACGAGGTTACATCCAGAAAATGTGGAGAAGATGATGTTCATTAAAATGAATTATAATCAATTCCTCCGCGGAGACATTGACCAGCAGCAATTGCCTCCACAAAGTACACAGGGAGCTGAGATGGTGGATTCCAGTGGGGACGAATTGATAATCTGTGAGGAGGGGGATGTACACGGTGATATATCGGAGGGTGAAGATGAGGTGGACATCTTGCCTCTGTAGAGCCAGTTTGTGCAAGGAGAGATTAATTGCTTCTTTTTTGGGGGGGGTCCAAACCAACCCGTCATATCAGTCACAGTCGTGTGGCAGACCCTGTCACTGAAATGATGGGTTGGTTAAAGTGTGCATGTCCTGTTTTGTTTATACAACATAAGGGTGGGTGGGAGGGCCCAAGGACAATTCCATCTTGCACCTCTTTTTTCTTTTCTTTTTCTTTGCATCATGTGCTGATTGGGGAGGGTTTTTTGGAAGGGACATCCTGCGTGACACTGCAGTGCCACTCCTAGATGGGCCCGGTGTTTGTGTCGGCCACTAGGGTCGCTAATCTTACTCACACAGTCAGCTACCTCATTGCGCCTCTTTTTTTCTTTGCGTCATGTGCTGTTTGGGGAGGGTTTTTTGGAAGGGACATCCTGCGTGACACTGCAGTGCCACTCCTAGATGGGCCCGGTGTTTGTGTCGGCCACTAGGGTCGCTAATCTTACTCACACAGCTACCTCATTGCGCCTCTTTTTTTCTTTGCGTCATGTGCTGTTTGGGGAGGGTTTTTTGGAAGGGACATCCTGCGTGACACTGCAGTGCCACTCCTAGATGGGCCCGGTGTTTGTGTCGGCCACTAGGGTCGCTAATCTTACTCACACAGCTACCTCATTGCGCCTCTTTTTTTCTTTGCGTCATGTGCTGTTTGGGGAGGGTTTTTTGGAAGGGCCATCCTGCGTGACACTGCAGTGCCACTCCTAGATGGGCCCGGTGTTTGTGTCGGCCACTAGGGTCGCTAATCTTACTCACACAGCTACCTCATTGCGCCTCTTTTTTTCTTTGCGTCATGTGCTGTTTGGGGAGGGTTTTTTGGAAGGGACATCCTGCGTGACACTGCAGTGCCACTCCTAGATGGGCCCGGTGTTTGTGTCGGCCACTAGGGTCGCTTATCTTACTCACACAGCGACCTCGGTGCAAATTTTAGGACTAAAAATAATATTGTGAGGTGTGAGGTATTCAGAATAGACTGAAAATGAGTGTAAATTATGGTTTTTGAGGTTAATAATACTTTGGGATCAAAATGACCCCCAAATTCTATGATTTAAGCTGTTTTTTAGTGTTTTTTGAAAAAAACACCCGAATCCAAAACACACCCGAATCCGACAAAAAAAATTCGGTGAGGTTTTGCCAAAACGCGTTCGAACCCAAAACACGGCCGCGGAACCGAACCCAAAACCAAAACACAAAACCCGAAAAATTTCAGGCGCTCATCTCTATTATTTACATTTTCAGATGATAAAGAAACTCTCTTCTTCTGTACAATATGACCAGCAAGAGAAAACAACCTTTCACAGGGTACTGATGTTGCAGGTGTGGCCAAGTACTTCTGTGCAATGGAGGCCAGCCTGCTGTGTGAGCCTGCATGTTTGGACCACCACTCTAATGGACAGGACTCTGTACTGATGGTGGGCTCCGCTCTGAATCGACGCACACTGTTCTCAACTGAATCTTCCTCCTATTCAGAATCAGACTCTGATGAAGCAGCCAATAGGGCTAACTTTTTATTTGGTGGCGCTGATGATTTTGCTTCCACAGGTTTCTCTGCAACAAACCTCTGTTCCTTTAGTAAGTTGGTGACTAAGGCCCACACCTCACCCCTCTCAGCTCTGGGTATACACTTGAGGTCCTTGAATCTAGGGTCCAATGCGGTAGCAATCTTCAGATATGCAATGTTGGCATTTTCTTTGCGTGTCTCCAGGTCTGTTCTGAATGTAGACTTAAATTTGACCACGTAGGCTGGGTCATCATCTGAACTCTCCATGACCCAAGAGAGATGGCAAAAAGCAGGCAGAACCACAGAGCATGAAACATACTTTTCTCCTCCCAGAAGTTCAGTCACATACCTGCAACAGCAAAAAATAATCAAACCCATTTCTTTGGGTACGGGAGAATGCTGGTGGTCAGAAGACCGACAGCGGCATCCTGGAATCCAGATACCCAAAAGTCCCCGGTAAGTATACTAACCCTCCCTACCCTTAACCCTCCCTGCATAGTGCCTAACCCTAAAAGTCCGCTGGTGCTGCCTAACCCTAACTCTCCCTCCATGCAGCCAAACCCTAACCCTCCCTGCTCCCTACTAACCCTAACCCTCCCTGCTCCCTACTAACCCTAACCCTCCCTGCTTCCTACCCACCACCAGTAAGTGCCTAAACCTACCTAACTACATCCCATTCATGCTATATTTTTTACAGACAGGACAGTGGAAAAATGAAATATATGAAGTATGTAAAATATACCTGCAGGGCTCCAGTAGCGTTTCCAACCTCTGCAGTTTGTCCATTTCAGCTGTAGTTGGCATGGCAATCTTGGTGTTGTGTGTGGTGAGGACATCCCTCAGTGGCTGTTCATTTCTACAGACACTTTTTATCATGTCCAGAGTCGAATTCCATCTGGTTGGAATATCTTGTATAAGCGACTCCTTATTTTGTCTATGTTGAATTTGTTGTTTTTGTAATTCTGCAGCACTTGCTGGACTGTGTTTAAAGTGGCCTACAACTTTTCTGCATTTGGCTAGGACATTGTCAAACGCACCGTTCTGCAGAGATACTGTGACAGAACGCTGGAGACTGTGCGCAGTGCAGGGGACATGTTCAAAAGGCAGGTGTCTTGCAGCAGCAATCATATTTCTTGCACTATCTGTGCTAAGTGTGCCGACTTTATCTGAAATGTTCCACTCCTGTACAACATGAATAAAATGTTCAGCGCACGTTTCAGCAAAATGTCTCTCTTCTGTTTTCATTACAGTCAGAGCATGTGAATGTAGCTCCCAGTGTTCATCAATATAATGCACTGTAACTCCGAGGTAATTATGGTTACCCAGCGATGTCCAGTAATCTCCAGTGAGAGCAACATGTGGTGCACATTGTAACGCCATCGCTTTTGTAGTCCTCTCATTTTCATACAAGTCATGTATTCTTCTTGTGATGGTGCGTCTTGAGGGAGGCTCATACGTGCTGTCATTCGTTGCGATCCTAAGAACGTTCCTCAGACTGACATCTTCGACAATACTAATTGGCCTGCAGTTTGTAGCTATCCACTTCGCTATGTTATTTGTTAGCTTTTCTTGCTTTTGTTTATCTATACTTCTCCCATACGCTGTATCCAATGTAGTCTGCCGAAGCTTCCCTCCACTGTTTGTTTGAATGGGTGAGTTGCTGGCATCATTGGTGTGTATTGCATTTAAGTGATACTTCAGACTCGAAGTACTCCGGTGATAAGAAAATTCAGCTTTGCAGTGTTTACAAATAACTTTGGTTTTATCAACTGTGCCATCTGGTAGAGATTTAAAATGAAAATGTCCATGTAAGATTTCGGTTCCTTTCTCCATTTTCTGTGAAAATAAGAATTTACTTACCGATAATTCTATTTCTCATAGTCCGTAGTGGATGCTGGGGACTCCGTAAGGACCATGGGGAATAGCGGCTCCGCAGGAGACTGGGCACATCTAAAGAAAGCTTTAGGATTAACTGGTGTGCACTGGCTCCTCCCCCTATGACCCTCCTCCAAGCCTCAGTTAGGATACTGTGCCAGGACGGGCGTACACAATAAGGAAGGATTTTGAATCCCGGGTAAGACTCATACCAGCCACACCAATCACACCGTATAACCTGTGATCTGAACCCAGTTAACAGTATGATAACAGAGGAGCCTCTGAAAAGATGGCTCCCAACAATAATAACCCGATTTTTGTAACAATAACTATGTACAAGTATTGCAGACAATCCGCACTTGGGATGGGCGCCCAGCATCCACTACGGACTATGAGAAATAGAATTATCGGTAAGTAAATTCTTATTTTCTCTAACGTCCTAAGTGGATGCTGTGGACTCCGTAAGGACCATGGGGATTATACCAAAGCTCCCAAACGGGCGGGAGAGTGCGGATGACTCTGCAGCACCGAATGAGAGAACTCCAGGTCCTCCTCAGCCAGGGTATCAAATTTGTAGAATTTAGCAAACGTGTTTGCCCCTGACCAAGTAGCTGCTCGGCAAAGTTGTAAAGCCGAGACCCCTCGGGCAGCCGCCCAAGATGAGCCCACTTTCCTTGTGGAACGGGCTTTTACAGATTTTAGCTGTGGCAGGCCTGCCACAGAATGTGCAAGCTGAATTGTACTACAAATCCAACGAGCAATAGTCTGCTTAGAAGCAGGAGCACCCAGCATGTTGGGTGCATACAGGATAAACAGCGAGTCAGATTTCCTGACTCCAGCCGTCCTGGAAACATATTTTCAGGGCCCTGACAACATCCAGCAACTTGGATTCCTCCAAGTCCCTAGTAGCCGCAGGCACCACAATAGGTTGGTTCAGGTGAAAACGCTGGAACCACCTTAGGGAGAAACTGAGGACGAGTCCTCAATTCCGCCCTGTCCGAATGGAAAATCAGATAAGGGCTTTTACAGGATAAAGCCGCCAATTCTGACACGCGCCTGGCCCAGGCCAGGGCCAACAGCATGACCACTTTCCATGTGAGATATTTTAACTCCACAGATTTAAGTGGTTCAAACCAATGTGACTTTTGGAACCCAAACTACATTGAGATCCCAAATTGCCACTGGAGGCACAAAAGGAGGCTGTATATGCAGTACCCCTTTTACAAACGTCTAAACTTCAGGGACTGAAGCTAGTTCTTTTTTGGAAGAAAATTGACAGGGCCGAAATCTGAACCTTAATGGACCCCAATTTCAGGCCCATAGACACTCCTGTTTGCAGGAAATGTAGGAATCGACCCAGTTGAATTTCCTCCGTCGGGCCTTACTGGCCTCGCACTACGCAACATATTTTCGCCAATTGCGGTGATAATGTTTATGCGGTTACATCCTTCCTGGCTTTTGATCAGGATAGGGATGACTTCATCCGGAATGCCTTTTTTCCTTCAGGATCCGGTGTTCAACCACCATGCCGTCAAACGCAGCCGCGGTAAGTCTTGGAACAGACAGGGTCCTTGCTGGAGCAGGTCCCTTCTTAGAGGTAGAGGCCACGGATCCTCCGTGAGCCTCTCTTGAAGTTCCGGTTACCAAGTCCTTCTTGGCCAATCCGGAGCCACGAATATAGTGCTTTCTCCTCTCCATCTTATCAATCTCAGTACCTTGGGTATGAGAGGCAGAGGAGGGAACACATACACTGACTGGTACACCCACGGTGTTACCAGAGCGTCTACAACTATTGCCTGAGGGTCTCTTGACCTGGCGCAATACCTGTCGAGTTTTTTAATCATGTGGACGACTTCTGGGTGAAGTCCCCACTCTCCCGGGTGGAGGTCGTGCTGAGGAAGTCTGCTTCCCAGTTGTCCACTCCCGGAATGAATACTGTTGACAGTGCTATCACATGATTTTCCGCCCAGCGAAGAATCCTTGCAGCTTCTGCCATTGCCCTCCTGCTTCTTGTGCCACCCTGTCTGTTTACGTGGGTGACTGCCATGATGTTGTCCGACTGGATCAACACCGGCTGACCTTGAAGCAGAGGTCTCGCTAAGCTTAGAGCATTGTAAATGGCCCTTAGCTTCAGGATATTTATGTGAAGTGATGTATCCAGGCTTGACCCTAAGCCCTGGATATTCCTTCCCTGTGTGACTGCTCCCCAGCCTCGCAGGCTGGCATCCGTGGTCACCAGGACCCAGTCCTGAATGCCGAATCTGCGGCCCTCTAGAAGATGAGCACTCTGCAACCACCACAGGATGGATACCCTTGTCCTTGGTGACAGGGTTATCCGCTGATGCATCTGAAAATGCGACCCGGACCATTTGTCCAGTAGGTTCCACTGGAAAGTTCTTGCGTGGAATCTAACGAATGGGATTGCTTCGTAGGAAGCCACCATTTTTACCCAGAACCCTTGTGCATTGATGCACTGAGACTTGGTTCGGTTTTAGGAGGTTCCTGATTAGCTCGGATAACTCCCTGGCTTTCTCTTCCGGGAGAAACACCTTTTTTTTTTTTTTTCTGGACTGTGTCCAGGAACATCCCTAGGAAACAGAAGACAAGTCGTCGGAACCAGCTGCGATTTTGGAATATTGAGAATCCAATCGTGCTGCCGCAACACTACCTGAGATAGTGCTACACCGACCTCCAACTGTTCCCTGGATCTTACCCTTATCAGGGAATCGTCCAAGTAAGGGATAACTAAAATTCCCTTCCTTCGAAGGGATATCATTTCGTCCATTACCTTGGTAAAGACCCGGGGTGCCGTGGACCATCCCTACGGCAGCGTCTGAACTGATAGTGACAGTTCTGTACCATAACCTGAGGTACCCTTGGTGAGAAGGGTACATTTTGACATGAAGGTAAGCATCCTTGATGTCCCGAGACATCATGTAGTCCCCTTCTTCCAGGTTCGCAATCACTGCTCTGAGTGACTCAATCTTGAATTTGAACCTCTGTATGTAAGTGTTCAAAGATTTTAGATTTTTAGATTTAGAATCGGTCTCACCGAGCCGTCTGGCTTCGGTACCACAATAGTGTGGAATAATACCCCGTTCCCTGTTGCAGGAGGGGTACCTTGATTATCACCTGCTGGGAATACAGCTTGTGAATGGCTTCCAAAACTGCCTCCCTGTCAGAGGGAGACGTCGGTAAAGCCGACTTTTGGAAACGGCGAGGGGGAGACGTCTCGAATTCCAATATGTACCCCTGAGATATTACCTGAAGGATCCAGGGGTCTACTTGCGAGTGAGCCCACTGCGCACTGAAATTCATTGAGAACGGGCCCCCACCGTGCCTGAGCTTGTAAAGCCCTAGCGTCATACTGAGGGCTTGGCAGAGGCGGGAAAGGGTTTCTGTTCCTGGGAACTGGCTGATCTCTGCAGCCTTTTTCCTCTCCCTCTGTCACGAGCAGAAAAGAGGAACCTTTTGTCCGCTTGCCAACAAAGGACTGCGCCTGATAATACGGCGTCTTATTTTGAGAGGCGACCTGGGGTACAAACGTGGATTTCCCAGCTGTTGCCGTGGCCACCCTTTCAAAGGCAATACTTCCAAATGCCGTTTGGAATCCGCATCACCTGACCATTTTACTGGTAGAATTGGACAACGCACTTATACTTGATGCCAGTCGGCAATTATTCCGCTGTGCATCATGCATATATAGAAATGCATCTTTTAAATGCTCTATAGGCAATAATATACTATCAATATTTCCAGTCAGGGAATCCGACCATGCCAACCCAGCACTGCACCTCCAGGCTGAGGCGATAGCTGGTCGCAGTATAACACCAGTATGTGTGTAAATACCTTTTTGGATACCCTCCTGCTTTCTATCAGCAGGATCCTTAAGGGCGGCCATCTCATGAGAGGGTAGAGCCCTTGTTCTTACAAGCGTGTGAGCGCCTTATCCCCCCTAGGGGGTGTTTCCCAACGCACCCTAACCTCTGGCGGGAAAGGGTATGCAGCCAATACTTTTTAAGAAATTATCAATTGTTATCGGGGGGAAACCCACGCATCATCACACACCTCATTTTATTTCTCAGATTCAGGAAAACTACAGGTAGTTTTTCCCTCACCGAACATAATACCCCTTTTTGGTGGTACTCGTATTATCAGAAATGTATAAAAACATTTTTCCATTGACTCAATCATGTAACGTGTGGCCCTACTGGAAATCACGGTTGTCTCTTCACCGTCGACACAGGAGTCAGTATCCGTGTCGGCGTCTGTATCTGCCATCTGAGGTAACGGCCGCTTTAGAGCCCCTGACGGCCTATGAGACGTCTGGACAGGCACAAGCTGAGTAGCCGGCTGTCTCATGTCAACCACTGTTTTTTTATATAGAGCTGACACTGTCACGTAATTTTCAACAGTACATCCACTCAGGTGTCGACCCCCTAGGGGGTGACATCACTGTTACAGACACTCTGCTCCGTCTCCACATCATTTTTCTCCTCATACATGTCGACACAAACGTACCGACACACAGCACACGCACAGGGAATGCTCTGATAGAGGACAGGACCCCACTAGCCCTTTGGGGAGACAGAGGGAGAGTATGCCAGCACACACCAGAGCGCTATATATATACAGGGATAACCTTATATAAGTGTTTTTCCCCTTATAGCTGCTGTATGTTTTAATACTGCGCCTAATTAGTGCCCCCCTCTCTTTTTTTAACCCTTTCTGTAGTGTAGTGACTGCAGGGAAGAGCCAGGGAGCTTCCCTCCAACTGAGCTGTGAGGGAAAATGGCGCCAGTGTGCTGAGGAGATAGGCTCCGCCCCCTTTTCGGCGGCCTTATCTCCCGTTTTTTTGTATATTCTGGCAGGGGTTAAATGCATCCATATAGCCCAGGAGCTATATATGTGATGTATTTTTTTTGCCATGTAAGGTATTTCTGTCATGTTTTATTGCGTCTCAGGGCGCCCCCCCCAGCGCCCTGCACCCTCAGTGACCGGAGTATGAAGTGTGCTGAGAGCAATGGCGCACAGCTGCAGTGCTGTGCGCTACCTTATTGAAGACAGGAACGTCTTCTGCCGCCGATTTTTCCGGACCTCTTCGCTCTTCTGGCTCTGTAAGGGGGCCGGCGGCGCGGCTCCGGGACCCATCCAGGCTGGACCTGTGATCGTCCCTCTGGAGCTAATGTCCAGTAGCCAAGAAGCCCAATCCACTCTGCACGCAGGTGAGTTCGCTTCTTCTCCCCTTAGTCCCTCGATGCAGTGAGCCTGTTGCCAGCAGGTCTCACTGAAAATAACAAACCTAAACTAAAACTTTCACTAAGAAGCTCAGGAGAGCCCCTAGTGTGCACCCTTCTCGTCGGGCACAGAAATCTAACTGAGGCTTGGAGGAGGGTCATAGGGGGAGGAGCCAGTGCACACCAGTTAATCCTAAAGCTTTCTTTTGATGTGCCCAGTCTCCTGCGGAGCCGCTATTCCCCATGGTCCTTACGGAGTCCCCAGCATCCACTTAGGACGTTAGAGAAAACATTTTTAAATAAATAAAATAAAATTTATAAAAAAAAAAAACCTGTATTTTTTTTTTATAGCAGACAATAAAAGGGAGTATAATAGCTCAGCAGGGAGACCTTAATGAATGAAGGAGGCCCAAACTTCCAATCCCATCCACTATCTCTCCTGTTAATATAAGCAATATCAGCCCCAATGTACATAAACCCGTCACATCCAGTCCCACAGTGGCGTTGATAGAACCAGTGAATAGCCGCCGGTGAGAAGTGCTTCCTGCGCTGTCTCTGATACTTGCGCGCCGGCCAGCACACACGCTGCGGGACCATCCAGTCCCACAGTGGCGCCCGCCGAAGAAGAGAAGGGCTGCCCTGCGCGCTGCAACCCACGCGACCGAGGTTTCTCCTCAGTCGCGCGTAACTAAGTTACCCAGTTACGGCCAGCGCGCACTACGGGATCCCACTCACCCAGTCCCACCGCGACGCAGCTCCCGCTTGTGTTCTAAGTTAGAACACAAGCGGGAGCTGCGCCGCGGCGGGACTGGGTGAGTGGGATCCCGTAGCGTGCGCTGGCCGGAGCTGGGTAACTTAGTTAGAACTTCTAAGTTAATCACTACCTATCTAACTAAAAACTAAATGCTAAAGAGCAGCTATAAGGGAATCCTATGCCTTTGCTAGGGCCCTGTATAAAAACTAGTACTCACAGAGATATTGTGAAGATGTCTCAGTCTCAAGAGGTTATGGCGGCTGGCGGCTTCCTCTTCTCTGGCGGCATCCGGTGGCTTCCTCTTCTCCGGCGGCATCCAGCGGCTTCTCCATCAAGGGGGTCAGATGAATTACTGCTTCCGGCGGCTTCTTCCGCTACTGCTTCCGGCGCAGCAGCGTTAACGGCGTTAACAATATTATCGCCGTTATTGCCTTATGGCGTTAACGCTTTAATAACGCGTTATCTTGCCCAGCACTAATTTATGCATGTTCCCTTCTGAATTTAATTTTCAAAAATGCAATAGTTTAGGCAGCTATGGGCATTAAACAACATACAAATGTTCTAATTTCTAAACACGCAGAGATATAAAGCTAAAGTGAAAATAACATAAGATACCTCAGAGGTCTGAGATAGAAAAAAAAAACCCTAGTGTAGTATAGTAAGATATTAGCAGCCATCCGACTGCTCAGCTAGTGTGGTTAGATAGATATATTCACACCTCGGGTAACTGTAATGTAACTGTACACTTCCGGCGGTGCTGAGAAAGGGTTTGGCAGTGACCCCTTCAAAATGTCACTAGAGGTGCCAGTTTGAAAGAAGAAACGTATTATTATTGGGAGACAAAAGACACAGCACAAGTAAAATACACAACGTGTGTGTTTCCAGGAAGCCTAATCAGAAGGTAATTGGTCAGTCAAGACTTGATATACATCCTCATTCTACAGCAAGCTAACACATTTCCAAGCAAGTATAATTAACTAGGTGATTCATCATGCCCTACGGGCGCTCTTTACACCGTCGTAAGGGGCTACGCCCCCTTGACCTTTGCACGCCCCCTTGTGACGTGCAATATTTGTATTATATGGAGTATTACCTCCAATCATAATTGTGTGAATGGTTAAATATTGCATGGACAAAAGGCATGCGATGGTTAAGGGGTCGAAGCACCTTGCAACGGCATGAACAGCGCATGCAGGGTCTGATGAATCACCTAGTAGGTGCTGTGGTTGGGGGAGTGGTGGGTGCGGGGGAGACGTGGATGGGGGAGGGGGTCCCACGGGTGAGGGAGGGGCTGTTGTGGGGGTGCCATGGGTGGGGAAGAGGCTGGTACGGTGGTGATGTCGGTGGGAGAGGCACTGGTGCGTGGGTGCCGCGGGTGGGGGTCTGGAGCCACCGCGGGTGGGAGAAGAGTGGTTGCGGTGGTGACGTTGGTTGGGGATAGGGTCCGGAGCCACCGCGGGTGATGGAGGGGGGGTATGGGGGTGCCGCGGATGGGGCCCGGAGGTACTTCGAGTGGGGGAAGGGCTGCTGGGAGCTGTAGTTTATTTAGTGCGTCTACTTCCCTGTAATGCGACGCGTTGGGACACAGGCGCTAACAATAGTGACTGGCTGGCATAACTGACTGACTCGCTGAATCAATGTAAAAGGTGAGAATGCCCATTGCACTGCACAGAACTGTCACCATTTACATTGATTGAGCATCCAGACACTACCCTCCGCGATATCACCCACTCTATCCGTTACATTAGCCATCTCGGGGCTCTCAGGTCAGCCGGCCAGGTGCTGTGTTGCGGAGTCAGCGTCTCTGGGGATCTGGGCGCAGCTGTAGCAGGGAGGCACTTGTGGGACATCACGCGCAGAGGAGGCTTCGGGCTCAGAGAGCAGGGAGGGCTATGAAAGCCTTCCGCTGCGCCGCTTTCACACACATCTATATCGGTGGCCGCAGCAGCTTTTGTTCCACCTGCACCATGGCTAGGGAGTGGGGATTGTTGATGCCGGAGGGGGCAGGCGGACTGGCAGCAGGACATAGGATGCTTCAGTAAAAGGATTTTTTCTCCCCTATCTACAGTGCAGAGACTTGCTGCAGATGCCTTTTTGGCAGGTACAGCACCTTTTTTTATGGTCTGTACCAATTTTTGGCTCTCCAAACTTCCATTGAAAGTATAGGAAAAGGGACTTTACCCGTGGCCATGCCCCCTTTTTGAATTTGTACCGATTTTTATGTGTAAATTGCTGGAGGGTATGTTGCTGCAGATGCAGTGGGCCTATTTTGGGGTGTGGACCTGGCGCTGCAGCTCCATCAGCCCCATTGTTAATCCTGCTCTGGGAAAACACAGCAGCCAAAGGGCAGAGCCTCCCATTGGATGTAACCTGTGTAGGAGGGCGTTTCTCGCCCAATCAGCTGTGGACTTGGTTGGGTTAGACAAGCTGCTAACCCAATGAGAGCTCCTAGCCACGCCCAGCGTTAGCCACACAGTCACAGAGTGACAGATCTGGGCTATTATATAGAAAGATTTGCTGCACCGCAGAAACACAACACAGACAGGATAAAGGGATTACAAATGATAATGGCTACATAATGTTAAGGGAATGCAACATTTTTTGTTCCACCTCCACAGATTCCAACATTTGGGTTTATGAAATAGGGACATCCTAAGTGTGCCCAAAAAGGGGGCGTGGCCTCACAACACTTCCGGAGATCCAGACACCCCCCCCTCCCCCCCCTCCCCCCCACCTTCCCTCCCCTGGGTCTGGGACTCCAGGTCGACAACAAAACGGTCGACACACCTTAGGTCGACGCCAGTTGGTCGACACACCTTAGGTCGACATGGACAAAAGGTCGACATGGACAAAAGGTCGGCAGGAACAAGGTCGACATAGAAAAAGGTTGACATGAATTTTTTATGTTTTTTTTTGGTGTCGTTTTCTTCGTAGAGTGACCGGGAACCCCAATTAGTGCACCGCGTCCCCTCGCATGGCTCACTTCGCTCGCCATGCTTCGGGCATGGTGCCTTCGCTCCGCTTCACTCGGCACAGATTACCGTTCCAATTGTAGTCCACGTGGATCGTTAAGTATGAAAAGGTTCCAAAAAAGAAAAAAATTGTGAAAAAATCATGTCGACCTTGTTCCTGTCGACCTTTTGTCCATGTCGACCTGTTGCCCATGTCGACCTAAGGTGTGTAGACCAATTGGCGTTGACCTAAGGTGTGTCGACTTTTTTGTTGTCGACCTGGAGTCCGGATACCCCCTCCCCTATGCTCTCTCTGGCCTTTGTATATGTAAGATACAGAGTAAAAATAATTCTATAGCCAGTATTTGTGGGGTACATGCAAAAGCAGCCAGTATTTACCCTGCATGCAAAAAATAAATAAATGTATATGCACTCCTTGCATTGTAACATGGATTGTCCAGGTACACAGTTACTTGTTGTTTTTTTGGCTTTACTTCTACCTCAGAGCCAGGTTCTTTGTATAATGTAAAGGCATAACTGTATTTCAATAGGGAAATGTAATAGCCTGTTATGTGGCTACATTTGTGGATTTGTGGCAATGTCATAGCAAGTTACAAACCACTTGAATACTCAAGCAGTCAGGGAGCTATAAACTGGTTTAAAGCAACACTGCAATCTGCAAGAACCGTTGTGGATTGCAATGTTGCAATTTTAACAGAAAAACCAACCTGGTTGGTATTACTGCTTTAAATCTAGTGGCTATGGGGATTATTCCGAGTTGATCACACGTAGCATCTTTTTGCTGCCCGTGCAATCAACTAGACGCCGCCTATGGGGGAGTGTATTTCTGCATAGCAGGGCTGCGAACGCTTGTGCAGCCCTGCTATGCAAAAAAAAGTTTCCTGTAAAAGGAGACCAGGGTAAGAGTTACTTACCCTGTGCGACCGATGCAGCGATGCAGGTCCCGGAATTGACGTCAGACATCTGCCCTCCAAACGCCTTGACGCGCCTGCGTTGGACTCACCACTCCCCGAAAACGGTGAGTTGCCGCCGGGATCCGCCTTCCTCCTGTCAATCTTCTTTCTTTGTTCATGGTGTCGCTGCCCGGCGACGATTGTCGCCGCGCAATGCCGCTCCAACGCAATGCGCCCGCCACGCATGCGCATTTCAGACCCAATCACACGGCTGCTAAGATGTGCAGCGTGCGATCGGGTCGGAATGACCCCCTATGTCACCAAAAGCTTGCAGACGCTTGCAATTAACAAACTATTACATTTACCCCATGATATGGCTCTGAGAACAGCTAGTAACACAATTAGATCCTTGTAGTTCCCTGTCAGTGACATCCTACCTAGATCTGTTTGCTGTGGTGGGACTTGTGTTGGGCCCTACGCTGAGTTCATGATATAGCATATGGTAGTGCACCACATGACTGCTAAACTATATAGAGAGCATCTCAGTGTCTAATAATAATCTGAGCCCCCTTTAATTAAATAATAATCTGTGCTCACCAATGTCTGATGTCAGTAGCAGTGCCGTAACTGGACATTTTAGCGCTGTGTGCAAGAAACAGCATTGGCGCCCCCCCCCCCTATACAAAACAGGGCCAATGCACGCCAAAAATATAGGGGTGTGGCTTCATGGAGGAGGGGCGTAACCACGGAGCTCTCTTTTACACATTATGAAAGATAGAGCTCCGCTTTACACAGTACGGCAGGCAGAGCCTCCTTTTACACATTAGGCAGGTAGAGCTCCCTTTTACACATTATGGCAGACAGTCCCCCTTTTTTACACATGATGGTAGGCAGGCCCGCTTTTTTACACATGATGGCAGGCAGTCCCCCTTTTTTGCACATTACGGCAGGCAGTCCCCCTTTTTACACATTAAGCAGGCAGAGTCCCCCTTTTTACACATTGTGGCAGGTAGTCCCCCTTTTTTACACATTATGGCAGGTAGTCCCCCTTTTTACACATGATGGCAGGCAGAGTCCCCTTTTTTACACATTATGGCAGGCTGTCCCCCTTTTTACACAGTAAGCAGGCAAAGTCCCCCTTTTTACACATTATGGCAGGTAGTCCCCCTTTTCTACACATGATGGCAGGCAGACCCCACCTTTTACACATTATGGCAGTCAGAGTCCCCCTTTTTTACACATGATGGCAGGCAGAGTCCCCCTTTTTATACATTATGGCAGGCAGTCCCCCTTTTTTACACATGGTGGCAGGCAGTTCCGCTTTTTTACACATTATGACAGGGGGAGGGAGAGAGAGGGAGAGATAGGGAGAGAGACTGACTCACCTGACCTGCGATGATCCAGCATGCCTCTCCTGTAAACTTCCTGCCCTACGCTGCACTCTTTGCAGTGCAGGGCATTGTGGGTGGGCTGGGAGAGACATAATCTCTCCCAACATATTGGGAGAGAGCGGAGACAGAGCAGGGAAGGGAGCGTGGACAAGCTGCAACGCTGCCCGGCTACCTACGTGAGAGTGAGCTGGGCAATGCAGCTGGGTGACGGGCGCGCTGGGCAGTGATGTACTCTTTTGAATTGTCACCGAAGTGTGTGTTAACTGTGGTAGTCTACACAAAATGACATTCACAATAAACAGAGTATACCAATTTTTTTTTTGGTAGGAGGTAGGGCCTATAGATTTGTGCAGATATTGGCCCTCATTCCGATTTGTTCGCTCGCTAGCTACTTTTAGCAGAAATGCAAACACACAGCTGCCGCCCTCTGGGAGTGTATTTTAGCATAGCAAAATTGCTAACAAAAGATTAGCAATTGCTAACGAAAGATTAGCAATTCTGCTAATATTGGGGGTCATTCCGAGTTGTTCGCTCAGTATTTTTTTCTCGCAACGGAGCGATTAGTCGCTAATGCGCATGCGCAATGTCCGCAGTGCGATTGCGCCAAGTAAATTTGCTATGCAGTTAGGAATTTTACTCACGGCATTACGAGGTTTTTTCTTCGTTCTGGTGATCGGAGTGTGATTGACAGGAAGTGGGTGTTTCTGGGCGGAAACTGGCCGTTTTATGGGAGTGTGCGAAAAAACGCTACCGTTTCCGGGAAAAACGCGGGATTGGCTGCAGAAACGGGGGAGTGTCTGGGCGAACGCTGGGTGTGTTTGTGACGTCAAACCAGGAACGACAAGCACTGAACTGATCGCAGATGCCGAGTAAGATTGAAGCTACTCAGAAACTGCTAAGAAGTGTCTATTCGCAATTCTGCTAATCTTTCGTTCGCAATTTTGATATGCTAAGATTCACTCCCAGTAGGCGGCGGCTTAGCGTGTGCAAAGCTGCTAAAAGCAGCTTGCGAGCGAACAACTCGGAATGACCCCCATTAGCAGAATTGCTAACGAAAGCAATTTCCTTGCAGTTTCTGAGTAGCTCCAGACCTACTCCTAGATTGCGATCACCTCAGTCCGTTTAGCTCCTGGTTTGACGTCACAAACACGCCCAGCGTCCGAACAGCCACTCCTCCGTTTCTCCAGACACTCCAGCGTTTTTACCTGGCACGCCTGCGTTTTTTAGCACACTCCCTGAAAACAGCCAGTTTCCGCCCAGAAACTCCCACTTTCTGTCAATCAGCAGAGCAATTGAAAAGCTTAGTTCGCCTGTGAGTAAAATAGCATAGTTTTGTGTAAATTTGCTTAGCGCGTGCGCCCTGAGATGCATACGCATGCGCAGAACTGCCGGATTTTAGCCTATTAGCAATTCTGCTAAAATTAGCAGCGAGTGAACAACTCGGAATCAGGGCCATTATATGGTATGAAAACCGTATGCTATTTCTGTTTTGCTGCAGCTGACACATAATTTAAGCTTACACAGCTCCCCTGTATGATAGGGAGTACTTTAATAAGTTGTTGTTAAAACTTTGCAAGTATGCTAAAACCTGGTAATCCTGAATTACAAAACCTGCTATTAGCCCTTTAGGCTACGAATACCAGAGGTGAGAGCCAAAGCGACCCCTGCCTCACCTCAAGAGATCATCTAGTGTAGCTCATGAGTGAGGGCGACCCATAGTGGGAGCCAACGCTAAGCCTCGCCCATTGTGCTCCTCCATAATAGGTCTAAATATTTTTATGTAGGTGTTGCAGAACCTTAGAATTGAGTGCAAAGTGGGGTTTGAATCAGGGACCTGATATGTCCAGTATGTTAGGTTCCTGGTGCTCAGAACAAGGGAGATGTTATAAAGAGAGTCCAGAGCACCAGGACGTAATGCTGGGAAAGGGAAACAGAATGGGAATAGCCCCTGGCACCCTACCTCCGTTGTTTTACCCGTGCTGTCAATTCACTCTTGCGAGACTATGGTTTCTTGGGCCCATGGCAGCCGCGTTTGAAGGGCGGATTAAGTCTGCCCAACTCCGATGCCCCCTCAGGTCTTAAGGAGAGACAAAGAGTGAACTGAGACAGGGTAACAACAAGGGGCCCTCTAACTGAAACAACCAAAGCCAGGGGCTACTGACTAGTCTAAAACTGTTATGCACACCAGTGCCTGCAGGAAAGTACTGGTGTCAGAACTGTTATGCACTCCAGTGTCTGCAGGAATGTACTGGTGTCCGAACTGTTATGCAAAACAAATGGACTCACAGACAAACTGGGGAATATGACATAACGTACACAGAAGGTAATAGGGCAACAAAACACACACAAAGTGAACAGAGAAGCCCAGAGGCTAAGGAACTGGGTATCTCCCTTGTATTAGAACTGCACAGATGGAAAAAGCAAGATGTTGTGTTTTAATACGTAGAGAACCCGAAATGCTGTTGCTAAGGGCAACAGCAAAACCCTAAAGGGTTACCAACGGGTGTGGCAGCAAACTCCTTGGTCAGAGATGGAATGATAGACACAAGGAGAGTCTCCACAATCCTATTTCTCACTTGCAGTGCACAGGTTTTAGCTTACTGCCACTAAACTGACCCCTGACACCTAGCACAGTGAGACAGGATTAGACAGGCAAGTCTTAGAATACAGCCGCAAACTTGCTAAGTTCACAGAGTAGTAACAGAACCCCAGCAAGCCAAACGACTGACTCCAGTCTTACTGCTAGGTCTGGACTGGCAGAGTGTAATACCAAATCCCCAGGCCTATTTGCAGTAAGCAACAAACAAATACAAAGCTACACAGTACTGGCTAACTTTCATGAACTGACTAACCAACAAAGATTCAGCAGCATCTGCTTACCCTGAAAAGAGGCCTTATAAAGCAGGTGCTGTCCACGCCCCACTCAGACCTCACAGACTGTGAGCACAAAAACCAGCACCGGATCCCCTGCCGTGCACAGAGCCTATAACCACTGCACAGCAAAAGACCCGAACCGGAGTATCAGCTGCGCTCAGGTTACTTCACTAGCACTTGTCTCCCGGTTGCCATGACGACGTGGCAGCACAGGGCAGGAGACCCTAACAGTACCCCCCCTCTGACGAGGGGTCAAAGAACCCCTACCACCGGGTTTATCGGGGAACTGCGAGAAGAAAGAGCGTATCAGTCTGGGGGCATGAAGATCACAACTGCGCACCCACGACCGCTCCTCCGGGCCATACCCCTTCCAGTGCACCAAAAATGACAGCCGACCCCGAACCACCTTGGAGTCAAGAATCCTTTCAACAACAAACTCCCTCTGGCCACGTATCAGAAGAGGGGAAGGTCTTCCACTGGAAGAAGGATTACTAATCGCCCGTTTTAAAAGGGAACAATGAAATGTTTTATTGATACCCAAAGAACGGGGCAGATCTAACTGAAATGCCACCGGATTGATAACCCTGGTGATCTTATAAGGGCCGATGAACCGGGGCCCTAACTTATGAGATGGCTGTCTCAACTTCAAATTCTTGGTAGACAACCAGACGAAGTCTCCTAATTTGAAGCTGCAGGGTCTTTTCCGCTTATCAAAAACCCTTTTGGTCACTAATGACACAGACACAAGGGCTTTCTTCACTTTCCGCCAAATACCTCTAAGGACCGAAACCACAGAGGAACCACCAGGCGTGGAGTCCAGGGGGTCAAAAGAATTGGCCTTAGGATGATGCCCATACACACAAAGGAAGGGAGAGATCCCTGTAGCAGAGTGAGCCGCGTTGTTATAGGCAAACTCCGCCATGGACAGATGAGCAACCCAGTCAGTCTGACACTTGGAGACATAACACCTGAGGAACTGCTCCAAGGACTGGTTCACCCTTTCAGTCTGCCCATTAGACTGCGGATGGTAGCCTGACGACAAGCTGACAGAAATCTGGAGATCGGAACAAAATGCCCTCCAGAATTTGGCCACAAACTGGGATCCGCGGTCAGAGACCACATCAAGTGGCAACCCGTGGAGACGCACAACATGCAGCATAAATAATTCAGACAGGCGTCTGGCTGATGGCAGCCCAACCAGTGGAACGAAGTGCGCCATCTTCGAAAACCTGTCAACGACAACCCAGATGGCTGTCATCCCCGAGGATTTGGGCAAGTCCACCACAAAATCCATTGAAATGTGGGTCCATGGCTTAGATGGGATAGAGAGTGGATGTAATGGGCCAACAGGAACCCCTCTAGGAGTCTTATTTCGGGCACAGATGTCACATGCCCGAACCCACTGATCCACATCCTTAGCCACCGAGGGCCACCACACCGCCCTAGATAGCAACTCCCGAGTTCTGGCAATACCCGGGTGACCTGCCGACTTCTTGGCATGGAATTCCAGGAACACTCGCTGTCTTAACCTAGGAGGCACAAACAAAAGACCTACCGGAAGGTCTGGAGGAGCCTGCTCCTGTGCTCTAAGGACTAATGATAAGAGGTCCTGGGTAATGCCCACTTTAATACATGATGGGGAAACAATGGGCAACGGCTCCTCGGTGGTCTCCTGGATTGGAGCAAAACTCCGCGAGAGCGCATCAGCCTTGATGTTTTTTGACCCAGGGCGATATGTTATCAAAAAATTAAAGCGAGCAAAAAACAAAGCCCATCGTGCCTGCCTGGCATTGAGACGCTTCGCTGACTCTAAATATGCCAGATTCTTATGGTCAGTGAGAATTGAGACCACAAACTTAGCCCCCTCAAGCCAGTGTCTCCACTCCTCGAGTGCATCCTTAATAGCCAACAATTCCCGGTTACCCACGTCATAATTCATCTCGGCAGGCGAAAATTTACGGGAAAAGTAAGCACAGGGATGAAGGCGATTATCAGACACTCCCATCTGAGAAAGCACTGCCCCAATACCCATCTCAGAGGCATCCACCTCCACCACAAAAGGACGCTCTGGATCTGGGTGTCGCAGCACCTTGGCCGAAACAAATGCCCTTTTGAGACGGGCAAAAGCCGCTTTAGCCTCACAAGACCAGTGAGCAACATCCGCCCCTTTCTTAGTGAGTGCCACCAAGGGCGCCACTATAGACGAAAATCCAGCGATAAATCGTCTATAAAAATTCGCAAAGCCCAGGAAACGCTGAAGCGCCTTCAAACTAGTGGGCTGCACCCAATCCAGGACTGCCTGTACCTTGGAACCCTCCATTTGGAAACCTTCTGGGGAGATAATATATCCTAGAAATGCGATTTGCTGAACTTCAAATTCGCACTTCTCCAGCTTCGCCCCAAGCCGGTGGTCTCTGAGTTTCTGGAGGACTAAGCGTACATGCTTCCGATGTTCCTCCAGGGAATGGGAGAAGATTAGGATGTCATCTAAGTAAACAACTAAGAATCTATCCAAATATTCCCTGAGCACATCATTCATGAAATCCTGGAAGACTGCCGGGGCATTACAGAGCCCAAAAGGCATCACCAAATATTCATAATGCCCTGAGTGGGTATTAAAGGCAGTCTTCCATTCATCCCCCTCTCTTATTCGGATTAGATTGTACGCACCGCGTAGGTCAATCTTAGAAAAAATGGTGGCAGTACGAAGCTGGTCAAACAAGACCGAAATGAGAGGCAGTGGGTATGAGTTTTTAATCGTGATACGGTTCAATTCCCTGAAGTCGATGCAGGGTCGCAACGAACCGTCCTTTTTACCCACGAAGAAGAACCCCGACCCAACTGGAGACTGTGAAGGTCTGATAAATCCCTTAGCCAAGTTCTCCTGAATGTACTCTGCCATAGCCTGAGTCTCAGGACGTGACAGGGAGTACAACCTGCTCTTGGGAAGCTTAGCATTTGGCAACAAATCAATGGCACAGTCATAGGGGCGATGGGGAGGTAGTACCTCTGCAACTTTTTTGGAGAACACGTCCGCAAAATCTGCATAACACCCTGGCAATCCTGGCAAACTTAGCTGCGAGAGCCTGACTGGAAGGCTCAAGCAACTCCTGAAACAATCAGTACCCCAACTAAGAATCTCCCCAGAGACCCAGTCAAATTGAGGATTGTGGGCCCTTAACCAGGGTAACCCCAACACCAATGGGGCAAAAGTACAGACAGTCACATAAAAGGACAATTTTTCAGAGTGTGTGGCTCCAATAAACAAAGAAATCTGGCTAGTGCAAGAGGTAATTTTACCTTGGGATAATGGTTCCCCGTTTAACCCACAAATCTCAATTTCCGATGCCAAGGGTACTAAGGGAACAGAGTGTTTCAGGGTGAATTGGCGGTCCATAAAAACCCCGTCAGCCCCACTGTCCACAAAGGCCTCAGTCTTGACAGTTTGACCGAGGATCTTCAAGGTCACCGGAATGATAAAAGTCTTCTTGGGAAATTCTGACTTCTGGCCTGACAGGATATTTCCCATCACCCTCAGGCCCTGAAGTTTTCCGGCTTTTCTGGGCATGATACTTCCACATGACCTTTATTCCCACAGTACAAACACAACCCCTGCTGTCTCCTCCGCGTCTTCTCACGCGAGGAGAGGCGGGTAGCCCCAATCTGCATAGGCTCCTCAGAAAATTCCTCGGAGTCTGAGGTTCCCTTGGGAAGGAAGGAAATCTCAGTCTCCCTTTCAAGCCTACGCTCTCTCAGCCGTCTATCCACCCGGATGGATAACTGCATGAGCTGATCCAAGCTATCAGGCAAGGGATATTGTACCAGTTGGTCCTTTATCTGGTTAGAAAGACCTCTTCGGTACTGGTGTCTCAGGGCTGGGTCATTCCACTGGGTATCATGGGCCAACCTCCGAAACTCCGTACAGTAAACCTCAACTGGCCTTCGCCCTTGCTTAAGGATCGAAATCTGAGCCTCGGCTGAGGCCGTCTTGTCAGGGTCATCATACAACATGCCCAGTGCCGTAAAAAAAGCATCAACACTTTTAAGCGACGGACAGTCAGGCTGCAACCCATATGCCCAGACCTGTGGGTCTCCTTGTAGCAAGGAAATCACTATGCCCACCCGCTGAATCTCCGACCCAGAAGACTGAGGCCTAAGCCGGAAGTATAGCTTGCAGCTCTCCTTGAAACAAAGAACTGCGAGCGATCTCCAGAAAAACGATCCGGGAGATTTACTTTCGGCTCCTTAACCCCTGCAGGTGCTGCTGCTGCGGGAGCTCCGCCAGCAGCCTGGGAGGTGTGCATTTTAATGGACAAATCATTAAATTGTCGAGTCAGGACCTGCACCTGATCGACCACCTGTTGCAACGTATTTTGAGGGGTATGCTCCATATTCCCACAAAATTTCAACAGGAGTATTAGGCTGCTGAATATGTTATGCACACCAGTGCCTGCAGGAAAGTACTGGTGTCAGAACTGTTATGCACTCCAGTGTCTGCAGGAATGTACTGGTGTCCGAACTGTTATGCAAAACAAATGGACTCACAGACAAACTGGGGAATATGACATAACGTACACAGAAGGTAATAGGGCAACAAAACACACACAAAGTGAACAGAGAAGCCCAGAGGCTAAGGAACTGGGTATCTCCCTTGTATTAGAACTGCACAGATGGAAAAAGCAAGATGTTGTGTTTTAATACGTAGAGAACCCGAAATGCTGTTGCTAAGGGCAACAGCAAAACCCTAAAGGGTTACCAACGGGTGTGGCAGCAAACTCCTTGGTCAGAGATGGAATGATAGACACAAGGAGAGTCTCCACAATCCTATTTCTCACTTGCAGTGCACAGGTTTTAGCTTACTGCCACTAAACTGACCCCTGACACCTAGCACAGTGAGACAGGATTAGACAGGCAAGTCTTAGAATACAGCCGCAAACTTGCTAAGTTCACAGAGTAGTAACAGAACCCCAGCAAGCCAAACGACTGACTCCAGTCTTACTGCTAGGTCTGGACTGGCAGAGTGTAATACCAAATCCCCAG
This sequence comes from Pseudophryne corroboree, assembly GCF_028390025.1. Taxonomy (NCBI): domain Eukaryota; kingdom Metazoa; phylum Chordata; class Amphibia; order Anura; family Myobatrachidae; genus Pseudophryne; species Pseudophryne corroboree. The sequence continues at coordinate 342,600,643 of NC_086451.1, read as the reverse complement.
GCCTATTTGCAGTAAGCAACAAACAAATACAAAGCTACACAGTACTGGCTAACTTTCATGAACTGACTAACCAACAAAGATTCAGCAGCATCTGCTTACCCTGAAAAGAGGCCTTATAAAGCAGGTGCTGTCCACGCCCCACTCAGACCTCACAGACTGTGAGCACAAAAACCAGCACCGGATCCCCTGCCGTGCACAGAGCCTATAACCACTGCACAGCAAAAGACCCGAACCGGAGTATCAGCTGCGCTCAGGTTACTTCACTAGCACTTGTCTCCCGGTTGCCATGACGACGTGGCAGCACAGGGCAGGAGACCCTAACAAAAACTAAATGTATGTGCGGCTTGCCGCCCAAGGAAAAGAACAACAAAGGAAATGCTGTCCACACGCCGACACAATACTTTTGTGTATCGGCGGTGACAGCATAAGCAGAACCCTCTGCAAAACACCAGTGACAGATATAACCAAGGAATACAGCGGCCAAGGCCGACGGACGCGGCAGAGCCGCTACTCACGGAACCGGTACCAATACTGGCAAACGGACAGGAACCCCCAATGCTGCCGACACAGACTCTCAGAACTGGAGGACAGGCAGAATCCCAAACGACAGACCGGTGGACACCAAGAAGCCAGAAACTTGACCAGGCATAGGCAAAGCCACAGGACTTCTGGACAGGAATGCTTCACGGCAGGACACGGGATCAGACACAGGAATCGACACAGGGACTGACACAGGAATCGACACAGGAAGCAGCTAGACAGACACTGCTAGACTGGAGCTCAGGAACTGGCAGGAACAAGCTCAGAACTCAAGCAGTCTGGAAGACTGTAAACCTAGAAATATCACCAGCGTCTGTGAATTGCACTCAGCCAGCATATAACAGAGAGGCCTAATTAATTATGTCATGCAGCTGCCCTGTTGCATGACTCCAAACTGACAAGATGCAATTAGCAGCCAGGTGAGGCTGAACACATGGGAACAAGCTGCAATTACACAGACTCACCACCGGCAGAAAACAAGAGTATTCTTAAACAGAGCAACGGGAAATCCTGGCCTGCAAGACAACTTATAAACATAAAATAGGAATGAACCACTACCTGTGGTTCATAACAGTATCCTCTCCTTAAGGGTGAGATCCGAGCACCCCATGACACCCACGGGGAACATAAACAGAAGTATAACATAAAATACATAACCAAAATGCAAAATGGAAATGAGCCACAGCCGTGGCTCATAACATTACCCCATCCTTGAGGAGGGGTCAAAGGACCCCAAAATTCAGACTATCCAACACAAGGGATACAAAAAAAAAACCTGACACACTGGTCTAACAGACAAGAAAACAGAAACAAGCTGTAACAACAGCTTGTAACAGTGCCCTCCCCTTGACGGTGGCCACTGGACACAAGACTGTTAAGCACACCAGTGCTAACAGGAGTATACCGGTGTATGAACAGAGAGGGAAGCGAAGCAAACAAACTCACAGACAGTATAACATAACATACACAGGAGGTGATGGAATAACTAATAAACACAAAGTGAACGGAGAAGCCCAAAGGCTCAGGAATTGGGTGTCTCCCTAGTGTCAGGAATGCTCAGATGGAATAGAGCGGACAATGAAGCGAGGTGTAGTGATTTAACATGTGGAGCACCTGAAATGATGTTGCTAAGAGCAACAGAAAAAACCCCAAAGGGTTACCAACGGGTGTGGGAATAAACTCCTTGGTCAGGGATAGAAATATAGACACAAGGAGAGTATCCACAATCCTAACCCCCACTTGCAGGGCACAGGTTCAGCTTACTGCCACTAAACTGACACCTGGACGCACTGCACAGTGAGGGAGGATTAAGCAAGCAGGTCTGAGAGTACAGCCGCAAACCTGCTGGGTTCACAGAATAGCAAAAGAACCCCAGCAGGTCAAACAACTGACTCCAGTCTTACTGCTAGGTCTGGATTGGCAGAATGAAGTACCGAATCCCAAGGCCTATTCGCAGTAAGCAACAAGTAAATACAAAGTCACACAGTACTAGCTAACTCTCTGGAACTGACTAACAAACAAAGATTCAGCAGCATTTGCCTAGCCTGAGAGGATGGTTTATATAGCAGGTGCTGTCCACGCCCCACTCAGACCTCACAGACTGTGAGCACAAAACCAGCTCCGGATTTCCTGCCATGCACAGAGCCTGTAACCACTACACAGTAAAATCCCGGACCGGAGTATCAGCTGCGCTCAGGTTACTTCACTAACACTTGCCTCCCGGTTGCCATGGTGACGTGGCAGCACAGAGCAGGAGATCCTAACAGTACCCCCCCTCTGACGAGGGGTCAAAGAACCCCTACCACCGGGTTTATCGGGGAACTGCGAGAAGAAAGAGCGTATCAGTCTGGGGGCATGAAGATCACAACTGCGCACCCATGACCGCTCCTCTGGGCCATACCCCTTCCAGTGCACCAAAAATGACAGCCGACCCCGAACCATCTTGGAGTCAAGAACCCTTTCAACCACAAACTCCCTCTGACCCCGTATCAGAAGAGGAGAAGGTCTTCCACTGGAAGAAGGATTACTAACCGCCAGTTTTAAAAGGGAACAATGAAATGTTTTATTGATACCCAATGAACGGGGCAGATCTAACTGAAATGCCACCAGATTGATAACCCTGGTGATCTTATAAGGGCCGATGAACCGGGGGCCTAACTTATGAGATGGCTGTATCAACTTCAAATTCTTGGTGGACAACCAGACGAAGTCTCCTAATTTGAAGCTGCAGGGTCTTCTCCGCTTATCAAAACCCCTTTTGGTCACTAATGACACAGACACAAGGGCTTTCTTCACTTTCCTCCAAATACCCCTAAGGACCGAAACAACAGAGGAACCACTAGGCGTGGAATCCAGGGGGTCAAAAGAATTGGCCTTAGGATGATGCCCATACACACAAAGGAAGGGAGAGATCCCTGTAGCAGAGTGAGCCGCGTTGTTATAGGCAAACTCCGCCATGGACAGATGAGCAACCCAGTCAGTATGACACTTGGAGACATAACACCTGAGGAACTGCTCCAAGGACTGGTTCACCCTCTCAGTCTGCCCATTAGACTGTGGATGGTAGCCTGACGACAAGCTCACAGAAATCTGGAGATCAGAACAAAAGGCCCTCCAGAATTTGGCCACAAACTGGGATCCACGGTCAGAGACCACATCAAGTGGCAACCCGTGGAGGCGCACAACATGCTGCATAAATAACTCAGACAGGCGTCTGGCCGATGGCAACCCAACCAGTGGAACGAAATGCGCCATCTTCGAAAACCTGTCAACGACAACCCAAATGGCTGTCATCCCCGAGGATTTGGGCAAGTCCACCACAAAATCCATGGAAATGTGGGTCCATGGCTTAGACGGAATAGAGAGTGGATGTAATGGGCCGACAGGAACCCCTCTAGGAGTTTTATTTCGGGGACAAACGTCACATGCCCGAACCCACTGATCCACATCCCTAGCCACCGAGGGCCACCACACCGCCCTAGACAGCAACTCCCGAGTTCTGGCAATACCCGGATGCCCTGCCGACCTCTTGGCATGGAATTCCAGGAACACTCGCTGTCTTAACCTAGGAGGCACAAATAAGAGACCTACCGGAAGGTCTGGAGGAGCCTGCTCCTGTGCTCTAAGGACTAATGACAAGAGGTCCTGGGTAATGCCCACTTTAATACATGATGGGGACACAATGGGCAATGGCTCCTCGGTGGTCTCTTGAACTGGAGCAAAACTCCGCGAGAGCGCATAAGCCTTGATGTTTTTTGACCCAGGGCGATATGTTATCAAAAAATTAAAGCGAGCAAAAAACAAAGCCCATCGTGCCTGCCTGGCATTGAGCCGCTTCGCTGACTCTAAATATGCCAGATTCTTATGGTCGGTGAGAATTGAGACCACAAACTTAGCCCCCTCAAGCCAATGTCTCCACTCCCCGAGTGCATCCTTTATAGCCAACAATTCCCGGTTACCCACATCATAATTCATCTCGGCAGACGAAAATTTACGGGAAAAGTAAGCACAGGGATGAAGGCGATTATCAGACACCCCCATCTGAGAGAGCACTGCCCCAATACCTATCTCAGAGGCATCCACTTCTACCACAAAAGGACGCTCTGGATCTGGGTGTCGCAGCACCTTGGCCGAGACAAATGCCCTTTTGAGACGGGCAAAGGCCGCTTTGGCCTCACAAGACCAGTGAGCAACATCCGCCCCTTTCTTAGTGAGTGCCACCAAGGGAGCCACTATAGACGAAAATCCAGCGATAAACCGTCTATAAAAATTCGCAAAGCCCAGAAAACGCTGAAGCGCCTTCAAACTAGTGGGCTGCACCCAATCCAGGACTGCCTGTACCTTAGAACCCTCCATTTGGAAACCTTCTGAGGAGATAATATACCCTAGAAATGCGATTTGCTGGACTTCAAACTCGCACTTCTCCAGCTTCGCCCCAAGCTGGTGGTCTCTGAGTTTCTGGAGGACTAAGCGTACATGCTTCCGATGTTCCTCCAGGGAATGAGAGAAGATTATGATGTCATCTAGATAAACAACTAAGAATCTATCCAAATATTCCCTGAGCACATCGTTCATGAATTCCTGGAAGACTGCGGGGCATTAGAGAGCCCAAAAAGCATCACCAAATATTCATAATGCCCTGAGTGGGTATTAAAGGCAGTCTGTCATTCATCCCCCTCTCTTATTCGGATTAGATTGTAAGCACCGCGTAGGTCAATCTTAGAAAAAATGGTGGCAGTACGAAGCTGGTCAAACAAAACCGAAATGAGAGGCAGTGGGTACGAGTTTTTAATCGTGATACGGTTCAATTCCCTGAAGTCGATGCAGGGTCGCAACGAACCGTCCTTTTTACCCACGAAGAAGAACCCCGGACTGTGAGGGTCTGATAAATCCCTTAGCCAAGTTCTCCTGAATGTACTCTGCCATAGCCTGAGTCTCAGGACGTGACAGGGAGTACAACCTGCTCTTGGGAAGCTTAGCATCCGGCAACAAATCAATGGCACAGTCATAGGGGCGATGGGGAGGTAGTACCTCCGCAACTTTTTTGGAGAACACATCCGCAAAATCTGCATAACATCCTGGCAATCCTGGCAAACTTAGCTGCGAGAGCCTGACTGGAAGGCTCAAGCAACTCCTGAAACAATCACTACCCCAACTAAGAATCTCCCCAGAGACCCAGTCAAATTGAGGGTTATGGGCCCTTAACCAGGGTAACCCCAAAACCAATGGGGCAAAAGAACAGACAGTCACATAAAAAGACAATTTTTCAGAGTGTGTGGCTCCAATAAACAAAGGAATTTGGCTGGTGCAGGAGGTAATTTTACCCTGGGACAATGGTTCCCCGTTTGACCCACAGATCTCAATCTCTGATGCCAAAGGTACTGAGGGAACAGAGTGTTCCAGGGCGAATTGACGGTCCATGAAAACCCCATCAGCCCCACTTTCAACAAAGGCCTCAGTCTTGACAATTTGACCGAGGATCTCCAAAGTCACCGAAATGAAAAAAGTCTTTTTGGGAAATTCTGACTTCTGGCCTGACAGGATATTTCCCATCACCCTCAGGCCCTGAAGTTTTCCGTTTTTTCTGGGCATGATACTACAACATGACCTTTATTCCCACAGTACAAACACAAACCCTGCTGTCTCCTCCGCGTCTTCTCACGCGAGGAGAGGCGGGTAGCCCCAATCTGCATAGGCTCCTCGGAATATTCCTCAGAGTCTGAGGTTCCCTTGGGAAAAAAGGAAACTGCGGTCTCCCTTTCAAGCCTACGCTCTCTCAGCCGTCTATCCACCCGGATGGATAACTGCATGAGCTGATCTAAGATATCAGGCAAGGGATATTGTACCAGTTGGTCCTTTATCTGGTCAGAAAGGCCCCTTCGGTACTGGTTTCTCAGGGCTGGGTCATTCCACAGGGTATCATGAGCAAACCTCCAAAACTCCGTACTATAAACCTCAGCTGGCCGTCGCCCTTGCTTTAGAACCGTAATCTGAGCCTCGGCTGAAGCCATCTTGTCAGGGTCATCATACAAAATGCCCAGTGCCGTAAAAAAAGCATCAACACTTTTAAGCGACGGACAGTCAGGCTGTAACCCATATGCCCAGACCTGTGGGTCTCCTTGTAGCAAGGAAATCACCATGCCCACCCGCTGAATCTCCGACCCAGAAGACTGGGGCCTAAGCCTGAAATATAGCTTACAGCTCTCCTTGAAACAAAAGAACTGCGAGCGATCTCCAGAAAAACGATCCGGGAGATTTACTTTCGGCTCCTTAACCCCTGAACTTGCCGCTGCTGCTGCGGGAGCTCCGCTAGCGGCCTGCGGGGTGTTCATTTTAATGGACATCTCATTAAATTGTCGAGTCAGGACCTGCACCTGATCGACCAACTGTTGCAAAGTATTTTGAGGGGTATGCTCCATATTCCCACAAAATTTCAACAGGAGTAGGTCTGCTGAATATGTTACACACACCAGTGCTAACAGGAGTATACCGGTGTATGAACAGAGAGGGAAGCGAAGCAAACGAACTCACAGACAGTATAACATAACATACACAGGAGGTGATGGAATAACTAATAAACACAAACTGAACGGAGAAGCCCAAAGGCTCAGGAATTGGGTGTCTCCTTAGTGTCAGGAATGCTCAGATGGAATAGAGCGGACAATGAAGCGAGGTGTAGTGATTTAACATGTGGAGCACCTGAAATGATGTTGCTAAGAGCAACAGAAAAAACCCCAAAGGGTTACCAACGGGTGTGGGAATAAACTCCTTGGTCAGAGATAGAAATATAGACACAAGGAGAGTATCCAAAATCCTAACCCCCACTTGCAGGGCACAGGTTCAGCTTACTGCCACTAAACTGACACCTGGACGCCCTGCACAGTGAGGGAGGATTAAGCAAGCAGGTCTGAGAGTACAGCCTGGGTTCACAGAATAGCAAAAGAACCCCAGCAGGTCAAACAACTGACTCCAGTCTTACTGCTAGGTCCGGATAGGCAGAATGAAGTACCGAATCCCAAGGCCTATTCGCAGTAACCGGACCGGAGTATCAGCTGCGCTCAGGTTACTTCGCTAACACTTGCCTCCCGGTTGCCATGGCGACGTGGCAGCACAGAGCAGGAGATCCTAACAAAGACAAGGAAAAAAAAAATCTTTTTTTTTTTTTCTTATATATCAAGGCAAGAGTCAAAAAGTATTTCTTTTTCTTCTTCTTCTTTTTACAAAGCTCTTTAGGTCTGACCAAGGTAATTCCCCAAACATTGTCTGAACTGATGGAACCACTCAGCAAGGCTGCGTTCAAATCAGAAATAGGTCTCTTACCCTTGGGAACTGAACTTTCAGGCAAAGTACTACTATTAGAAGAAGACAGAAAAGCACATCCTGCAGTCAAAACAACAGGCTGAGACTCTTGTACCGAGTCTACAGTATACGGTGAAGTCTCAGCAGATAAGATGAGTGACCTAGAGGAACCTGAACCAATTTCTTTGGAACCATATCTTTTAATAACTGCATCACTGAATGCTGGGGGATCCTGAAGAATGGGATCTTCAGCTTTCATTAGGCTGGTCGCCCACTCAAAAGGCTCTCCTCTAAAAGAATAAATCAGATAGAGCACAAGGTTCTCTGAAGTGATGCCCAGAAATGGTCTAGACAACATAATGATGAAATCGTGTTTGTAAAGCGCCAGAAATTGGACTAAGTCCCCATCAAAGATTATAGATGTTGAGATATCAACAGAGTCAGGATCTGCTTCATTCCCATCTGACTCACTAGAGTGCTTTGCTAGGACCTGGTCACTATTGACCTTACTCGAGGCTGAGACTTTCTGAACCCCACCCGGGGCAGTGACTTTCTGAACCCCACCCGAGGCAGTGACTTTCTGAACCCCACCCGGGGCAGTGACTTTCTGAACCCCACCCGGGGCAGTGACTTTCTGAACCCCACCCGGGGCAGTGGCCTTCGGGAACCCAGCTGGGGCAGTGGCCTCCGGGAACCCCACTGGGGCAGTGGCCTCCGGGAACCCCGCTGGGGCAGTGACCTCCGGGAACCCCGCTGGGGCAGTGGCCTCCGGGAACCCCGCTGGGACAGTGGCCTCCGGGAACCCCGCTGGGGTCAGCACCTCGGATTCTTTTACTGGGACCGAGCCGTCGGCCTCCCCCACTGGGACCGAGCCATCGGCCTCCCTCACTGGGACCGAGCCATCGGCTTCCCTCACTGGGACTGAGCCATTGGCCTCCCTCTCTGAGTCGATAATTATCGAAACTTCTCCCGGGACTATGACTTCCGGGACTTTTGCTGAAACTATAACCTTTAGAACCTCCACAAATGCTATGCCTCTTAAGTTCTTTCCTGGGGAAGCGACCTCTAGACCCTTCTTTGAGGCTGTGTCTCTCGAGACCCCACTTGGGGATATTACTTCAAAGATCCCTTCTGGGGTTTTGCTTCTCGAGTTCCCTTCTAGAACTATGGTTTTAGATACCCTTTCTGGGGTTGCGCTTTTCAAGTCCCTACCTGGGGTAACAGCTTCTGAGACCCCTTCTGGTATGGAAACCTGAGCTATAATATTTGATGTCCCTCTATAAGCTAGAGCATCGGGTACCGCTCCAGCACTCTGGGCATCGGGTACCGCTCCAGCACTCTGGGCATCGGGTACCGCTCCAGCACTCTGGGCATCGGGTACCGCTCCAGCACTCTGGGCATCGGGTACCGCTCCAGCACTCTGGACATCGGGTACCGATCCAGCACCCTGAACATCGGGTACCGCTCCAGCACTCTGGGCATCGGGTACCGCTCCAGCACTCTGGGCATCGGGTACCACTCCAAGACCCTGGGCAACGGGCACCACTCCAGGACCCTGGGCAACGGGCACCACTCCAGGACCCTGGGCAACGGGCACCACTCCAGGACCCTGGGCAACGGGCACCACTCCAGGACCCTGGGCAACAGGCACCACTCCAGGACCCTGGGCAACGGGCACCACTCCAGGACCCTGGGCAACGGGCACCACTCCAGGGGTGTGCAACTCTGCTTGAACAGGAAAATCAAGAGAGGAGAGAAACATTCTCTTTTGATTCCTGAATCTATAATGGGGCTCCCTTGCCCAAGGACCCCAATTATAGGACAGAGAGCTTTTTAGTGTGGGTTGTGTGACAAGTACCTCTGCCACAGTAGAGACAGGAGTAGGTCTTGTATCCTGACTCAACTTGGCCAGAGGGCAAGACTTGTCACCACACTTTGGCTTGCGCAACTCACAGGTCTGCAGATAGTGGCCTAAACCCCCACAATATAGGCATACGTTTAAGTTTCTGTTATGCAGACGCTCCTCTTCTGAGAGCCTGGGCCGCAGAAAACTTTTAAACCTTTTCTCTTCAATTAAACCAGAGGATTCTCTTGTCACTATACTGTGAACAAGAGTCTCTTTAGAGATAGATGTACTCTCAACGACTTCTGGCAAGATGAGCAAGATTTTAGTCAGAAGGTTTTGCAGTTGCTTTAAGGATTGCTGCAAAACTTCTAGTCGCTCAGGTTTTAAAGCACTGAAAGCAGAGTTCAGGGCTGAGAGAGATGCCTGCAGGGCTTGCATAGTAGACATAGGAGGATTTAAAACTAGACAAGACAAGACAAGGCAAGACTAGACAAGGCAAGACTAGACAAGGCAAGACTGGATTTTTTTTTTTTTTTTAAATACCGGACTGGATTTTTAAACACCGGACTGGATTCTAAACACCAGACTGGATTCTAAACACCGGACTGGATTCTAAACACCGGACTGGATTCTGCACACTGAGTTCTAGACAGGACTGGATTTCTAGACTAGACACTGGACTGGGCCAAAAAAGAAAAAAAGTTTTATTTCTTTTTTTGTGGTATGGCTGGTGATAATGTTAGGTTCCTGGTGCTCAGAACAAGGGAAATGTTATAAAGAGAGTCCAGAGCACCAGGACGTAATGCTGGGAAAGGGAAACGGAATGGGAATAGCCCCTGGCACCCTACCTCCGTTGTTTTACCCGTGCTGTCAATTCACTCTTGCGAGACTGTGGTTTCTTGGGCCCATGGCAGCTGCGTTTGAAGGGCGGATTAAGTCTGCCCAACTCCGATGCCCCATCAGGTCTTAAGGAGAGACAAAGAGTGAACTGAGACAGGGTAACAACAAGGGGCCCTCTAACTGAAACAACCAAAGCCAGGGGCTACTGACTAGCCTAAAACTAAATGTATGTGCGGCTTGCCGCCCAAGGAAAAGAACAACAAAGGAAATGCTGTCCACACTCCGACACAATACTTTTGTGTATCGGCGGTGACAGCATAAGCAGAACCCTCTGCAAAACACCAGTGACAGATATAACCAAGGAATACAGCGGCCAAGGCCGACGGACGCGGCAGAGCCGCTACTCACGGAACCGGTACCAATACTGGCAAACGGACAGGAACCCCCAATGCTGCCGACACAGACTCTCAGAACTGGAGGACAGGCAGAATCCCAAACGACAGACCGGTGGACACCAAGAAGCCAGAAACTCGACCAGGCATAGGCAAAGCCACAGGACTTCTGGACAGGAATGCTTCACGGCAGGACATGGGATCAGACACAGGAATCGACACAGGGACTGACACAGGAATCGACACAGGAAGCAGCTAGACAGACACTGCTAGACTGGAGCTCAGGAACTGGCAGGAACAAGCTCAGAACTCAAGCACTCTGGAAGACTGGAAACCTAGAAATATCACCAGCATCTGTGAATTGCACTCAGCCAGCATATAACAGAGAGGCCTAATTAATTATGTCATGCAGCTGTCCTGTTGCATGACTCCAAACTGACAAGATGCAATTAGCAGCCAGGTGAGGCTGAACACATGGGAACAAGCTGCAATTACACAGACTCACCACCGGCAGAAAACAAGAGTATTCTTAAACAGAGCAACGGGAAATCCTGACCTGCGAGACAACTTATAAACATAAAATAGGAATGAACCACTACCTGTGGTTCATAACAGTATCCTCTCCTTAAGGGTGAGATCCGAGCACCCCATGACACCCACGGGGAACATAAACAGAAGTATAACATAAAATACATAACCAAAATGCAAAATGGAAATGAGCCACAGCCGTGGCTCATAACACAGTATTGGAGCCATAGTCCACTTCTGACGTTATTGAGCTTTATTGTCTATCTAACATAACATGTTAATAGAAACTGGTCCCAACAGCACAAGGAGATACCTAATCCTGGCGCTTTTAGTGGCAAGCAGCGTGTACATGCAGGTTTGTACTGTACTGCGCTGTAGAAAAAGGCGGGCGGCCACGAGTGAATGTGCGCCAAGGAGTGAGGTCGTTAATCTCCTGGGCTGACGGTTAGCTGCATTTAGTATGGAGCCCCCGTATAACAGTGGGGAGATCCGTACAGCTACCGGAGCAGGGGTGCGGGAGTGCCACACCGCCACTAAGCCCCGCCCCCAGCTCCGAACCCACTCACTTTTCCGCGCATCTCTTCTTATAGTGGTTTGCAGAGCACTTCACCTTACACACTGAGCCATAGGGCTCCTATGCTTCTTGGAGCAGCGCTGTGAGCGGGGCTAATAGGCTGGGGGGAAAACCCGCACCTAAGCAGACCGCCACCCTTGCTAATCACGGGTGGTGGTTTCTACTTACCGCCGCTGAAAAAAACGGTCGGTGTGCGGGAGGCCTCGGGACCCCGACACTAGCTGCAAGCATCGGTGGCCGGTCCCCAGGACCCATTGATCCTATGGCCGGGGACCCGGCTACAAGCCTTGTGGGCTGTGAGGGGTCCCCTCCAACGGAATCCCCCAGTGCAGGCAAACTGCAGCAGAATGCAGTTTGCCTGTGAAGATCATTTCTGAGGAAAATAATACTATAAATGTAAAATAAAACATAAAAAAGGGCTGGAGACAGCCCTCTACGCATCCGGCTCCCTCGAGCACTAATCTAAAACTGGGCTTGGGAAGGGTGTAGACGGGGAGGAGCCAACTACTCTTCTTTAAAATTTAAAGTGCCAGGCTCTGCTCATACACCATGTACACCCCAACATATTCACTCCAGTGTCCCCTAAGGATGAAGAAGAAATGTGAGTTCAGGAATAAAATATACGATCGATAGATAATATTAAAAACTCACATGAGGTACAGCTTTATTCTTGGTGTTCACCTGAAGACACCCTAAGTGAATCTAAGCAAAATATGCTGGGCTTATGGTTATTTTTATGCCCCCTTCTGATCACCCATTGGTGGATTCGTTCAGGGGAGTGACCTTTCCAACAAACATCTTAAAAACACATAAAATTCCCCTAGACGGTTTTTATAAATCTCTTTAATCTTTCTACCTAACCGTAGTGATCATATTAATTCTTCCTTGATCTCTAGATCCAACTTGGTTCAATAGATAAAGTTTAATTGCATTCCACGATGGTTCTTTATTCATCTATTAGTATTCTCTCCCGGACACCACTTAATCTTTCGTGTGTTCCATTTATCCTTCCTGTGCCGTGTCCGGAAGTGCATCACCGCTCCTTCCATCTTGCGCCGTCTATGCGTTCCACGGGTTAACTGCTCCTGGAAGTTCCTTTACTTCCTAAATTACTCACGGAACGAACTTATAGGCCTGTATGTTATCAGTTGCATTGCTAGAGAACACAACCAGTTTCCTAACTGACATGTCACAGGCTGTGTTTGAAAAATGACAGTTTGGAGCTGATTGGCTGGTACTTTTTCATTCCTTATGCGTTTCAGATTTATCTCCTGTTAAGGCTTAATACATTTTGGCCTACGTGTCTGGCACCATGCATCAACACGGATACCTACACCTGGACATTTCTCCAGGCTGGTGCTGGTGGCTGGTGATGATGTCAGTCAGCAAGTACATTGGCCCTCATTCCGAGTTGATCGCTCGCTAGCTACTTTTAGCTGCCGTGCAAACGCATTGTCGCCAGCCATGGGGGAGTGTTTTTTCGCTTTGCAAGTGTGCGATCGCATGTGCAGCCGAGCGGTACAAATTTTTTTGTTTAAAACAAGACCAGCCCTGTACTTACTTATCCTGTGCGATGATTCCAGCGACGGAGGTCCCGGAATTGATGTCAGATACCCGCCCTGCAAACGCTTGTCGCCCTGTCACGCTTGCATTTTCCCTACCACTCCTAGAAAACGGTCAGTTGACACCCATAAACGCCCTCTTTCTGTCAATCTCCTTGCGATCTGCTGTGCAAATGGATTTGTCGCTAGAAGCATTGCACAGCAACGATGCTGTTTGTACCTGTACAATGCGCGTGCGCATTGCAGTGCATATGCATGCACAGTTTTGTAGTTTGTTCACCCGATCGCTGCGCTGCGAAAATCAGCAGCATGCGATCAACTCGGAATGACCCCCATTGTGTCATCACAGACACGGTATAATTGGCTGCTGCCTCTGTAACCTCACTTCTCAATACGAGTTGCCTGGTGAAGGAGCTTTGAAGAGAGAGAGAGAGAGAGAGAGAGAGAAAGAAATTCAAGACAGCAAATTATCAAACTGAAGATCTCTCTAGGCGAGAAGAGATCGCCCAGCCTCACTCTAGTAAATGAGGCAGAGATGAATGATGACATTTACTTACAAATGGTCACTTACCATGCTGTGATGTTTGGCACAATTGTAACATCACATGTAGGTGTTGAAATGGAAAACGCCCCAAAAGTGGTATACTACACTGGGGAGGAAGCAGAAAAGGATGTCACCAGTGAGACGAGCTCTGATAGTTATTACCCAACCGGCTATACTGGTGATAACAATGATGAGGATGATGACAGAGAGGCAAACGCACCTGATGGGGATACAGATGACATCAGTGCAGAAGAAGACATCTGCAATACTGAGAGCTTTGACACTGTTATCATACTCCATGACAGCGATGAGGAAGACATCATTGAGGCAGATAATTACTACCCAAAGGTGAAATTTTATGTGTGGGACGGATGGCTAGTTAAGACCAACAAGAAAACATCTTTAGCCAGGAAAAGACCTCCCGGCCTCAGAAGAAGCTGAGCCACACATAAATGATTGACATGAGGTTCTGGACAACACCACTCAGAAAAACATCTCTTGGCTGGCGAAGGCCTTCTAACCTAAATCTCATTAAAGTGGCTGAGCCACATACAGACATTGCCATAAATGTCCTTACACCACCACCATCACCACCACCACCTAGAAAACATATCCAGGTGAGAAAAGACCTCCTGGCCTCACTATTATAGAAGAGGCCAAGCCGCACACAAGCGCCTGCTATGAATTTCCTGACAAAACCACCACAGGTGCTATAAATAAAAAGCCCAAATCCAATGTCAGGACCTGGATACAAAGCAAGCCGGGGAAAACATGTAAGAAGGAAGACAGTGAGAAAGCCCATAGCACAGAGAAAAAATCCAAGAGAAATGTTTTCCAATGGATAAGAACAAAGCTGGGCAGAAAACCAAATAGATCCAACTAACCTGCTTATAGCGAGATACTTACAGCTCACCATCTTACAGCTGCAAGTAACAACTTACTATTATTTACCATCCTAAAATACCACCTATTTAACATCCAAAAATAACATCTATATACAAATATAATATAACAACTTATAACAGCAATAAATTAAAATAACAACTACAATCGTGTTTGAGTGTTTATGCTTTGTGACCTTTACTACCATGGGGTGGTCTTCTGTATGCCGACTGACGGGATCCCAGCGCACAGTATACCGGCGCCGGGATCCCGACAGCCGGCATACCGACACTTATTCTTCCTCGTGGGGGTCCACAACCCCCCTGGAGGGAGAAAAAAAAATAGTGTGGCGCGCGTAGCGTGGCGAGCGCAGCGAGCCTGCAAGGGGCTCATTTGCGCTCGCCACACTGTCGGTAAGCCGGCGGTCGGGATCCGACCGCCTGCATATCGTAGTGAACCCCTACCATGTATGCTGGTTTTGGCTCCAATTGTTATTTGGGTATAAATACAGGGGTATGGTAAAGTGACAGGGTGATAGCTGCCCTGATGCTATGTAAGCACGCTGTCATATGGGGGAAATCATTTTCCGGATTCACCTTTGATGTGGGCAGCGTCTGGTCTGAGGCTTTATGGAGGTGATTTGTGACTGGTAGACATAAGACAATGCACATACTGAACGACCTGCATTAATACTATAATTTAATATAGTGTATTCTTTTAAATGGGCTCATATTAACTTCTAAGGACATTCTCTGTTGTTTTTATCATAACACGTGTAGTTCTATTATATTAATCATAGCATTCATCTGGCATATTCTGTAGCTGCAGAAGTTCATTTGGACAGTTTTAGTTACTGGTTGACTTCATAAATGATTCCATAAATGATTATTACACACATGGCTTTATTAAATAGTAACAATCCCTTTTAAATCACAGTTTTATGTATGTATTACCATATTGTAGCCTTGTGTATGTGTTGGATATGTGAGGGGCACAGTACAATAAGGACGATTGCTGGGATTACAGGTAATGCCCTACGGACAGCACCATGCAGGATATACTGGTACGTGGGTCAGATGTCAGGGTGGTACATTAGGGACATAAGGCGCATGCCTCATGGGGAAAAGGCATGACAAAATTGATCCCAGAGAAATCCCATTTTATATACATAATATAGCAGATCCATGCAGTGTGCAGCCATACAGCCAATCCCTTGCAGCCACACACTACACAGATCTGCCCAGCCACAACACTGATCACCCATTCACAAAGTACAAGATAAGCTTCAAATTGTTAGAACTCTCCAGCTTTCTATGCAAGGGCAGATAGCTCAATGAATAGAGTGTCCGACTGCAATGTCATAGGCAATGGGTTTGTATCCCGGGCACATCAGCATCCCGAAATGTAATAAAGGACAGTGCAACTGAACAACAAGGAGCTCTCAAGTCCATGAAGGTTGTATAGGTATTGCAACAAAAGAGGTGAGGGTAGGAGACAGGGGTGGTCAGGAGATGCTGGGCTTCAAAAATGGAGGAAGCTGCAAGAGAAATCAATTTATAATTGACAAGTGCTGCCAACAGCGCCCCCTACACTGCAGCGCTATGTGAGGAGCCCTCTCCGCATACACCTAGTTACGGCCCTGGTCAGTAGAGCTACTTGGAGGATCCATATATGAGTCTGCTGACAGAGGTTAAAAGTGAGAGGCAGTAGGTGATGTGGAGAGGCAGAGGGTGATGGGCAAAGGCAGAGGGTTACCGGGAAAGACAGAGGGTGACGGGCAGAAGTTGATGGAGAGAGGGTGACTGGGAGAGGCAAGAGGGTGAGATGGTTTCAGTATGATATCCCGGCTGTCGGGATCCCAGTGTTTAGGATACCGACACTAGGATCCCATAAGCCGTAACAGAGGTGGCAAGCGCAGCGCATCCCCTCGCGGGCTCCCTGCGCTCACCACGATTCCCTCGGGTGGTGGCATGGACCACCACCCGAGTGATGATTCCAGCCGGCGGTATTTCACCAGGTGCCAGGATCCCGACAGCCAGAAATTGAATGTCTCCTGGAGAGATGCAGAGGATGATGGGCAGAGGCACAGAGTGACAGGAAGAGGGTGATGGGGAGATGCACACAGTGACGGGCAGACGGTGAAGGGCACACAGGGACTTGGAGATGCAGAGGGTGATGGGTACAGGGTGTCAATGAGGGCCAGAGGGTGATAGAGAGAGGTAGAGGGTGACCGTCAGTCACGGGTCACTAATCAGAGGATTTCAATAAGCCCTCTGCTCCTGCTTGCGGCGCTCACAAAATGACACCCACAAGTCCCAAACAGGCAGCACATTTGCAGCAGGCCGGCCCGACCAGGATTGCTGACAGTCTGGATTCAGGGCCGGTTCTAGACCTTGTGGCGCCCAAGCCAAAAGTTTCCTTTGGTACCCCCAGCCCCCGCCCCCCCCCCCCCCCCCGACAGGGAAAATAGGGTTAGTGCGCGGCGCAGGCGCACAGCAAAAATAGGGAAGGGGTGTGGTCACAGTTATGCCCCCTGTAGCTCTGCCCCCAATAGTTGTGCCCCGAGTAGCTGTGCCCCCAGTCAGGGCCAGTGCTAAGGTGTTCAGCGCCCTCCTGAAAACTATACATTTGTGCCCTCCCATACTTTACAAAGGGACAGCGCACATAACGCCCCCTGTAGCAGTGACATGTATACACATAATGCTCCCTGTAGTAGTTCCGCTTACACACGTAACACCCCCTGTACCAGTGATGCTTAGAGACGTAACGCCCCCTGTACCAGTGACGCTTACACATGTAAAGCCCCTGTACAAGTGACGCTTACACATGTAAAGCCCCTGTACCAGTGACGCTTACACACGTAATGCCCCCCCCGTACCAGTGATGCTTACACACGTAACACCCGCTGTACCAATTATGCAATGCCCCCTGTACCAGTACACACGTAACGCCCCCGTACCAGTGACGCTTACACATGTAACGTTCCCCTGTGCCAGTGACGCTTACACACGTAACGCCCCCTGTAGCAGTGACGCTTACACACGTAACTCCCCCTGTAGCAGTGACGCTTACACAAGTAACGCCCTCTGTACCAGTGACGCTTATACATGTAATGCCCCCCTGTACCAGTGATGCTTACACACGTAACGTCTGCTGTACCAATGACGCAATGCCCCTGGTACCAGTGACGCTTACACATGTACCGCCCCCCTGTACCAGTGATGCTTACACACATAACGCCCCCTGTACCAGTTACGCTTACACATGTAACGTTCAAAAAGAAGAAAAACTGCGCTGGTGCCTGGATTTTTGTGTTTCAGCTGCCCTGAACAAGAAGGATAATGGGATAAATACTAACAGATGTGTTAAGAACAAGGCGCTATTGACAATGTATCATGTATTTGCAACAATTAAATGTTGCAGTATTTATGGTGCAATACCTGTAAAAAAAGGGGGATTAGTAAATGTTTACAGCCCTTTTTAGTTTTTTCGGTCCTGCCGGGTTTTCTTGCTGCCGGCTCTGTGTCCCGCTATTGTCTTTATGCGGGATAGTCCAAAAAACCTATCTTTCCCTATGCTACCCACCTTATGTATTTCAGTGGTGGGACGGGATCTTCACTCCGGGCGGCTTGGTGTCTCTTCTCCGCGGACGTGACTTGCTGTGGTCGCGTCTTCTGTGTGCAGTGTTAAACTGCTGCGGCCGCTCCTGGTCCCGGCATCTAAGGCGGACGGGTTAAAGTCTTTTTTTCTGTGCGCTCTGTTTGAATGGCAGTGCACGGACCGTAATTGCTTTCCATTCAAACAGAGCGCACAGAAAAAAAGACTTTAACCCCCTTTTTTTACAGGTATTGCACCATAAATACTGCAACATTTAATTGTTGCAAATACATGATACATTGTCAATAGCGCCTTGTTCTTAACACATCTGTTAGTATTTATCACATGTAACGTTCCCCTGTACCAGTTACGCTTACACATGTAACGTTCCCCTGTGCCAGTGACGCTTTCACACGTAACGCCCCCTGTAGCAGTGACGCTTATACACGCAACGCCCCCTGCAGCAGTGACGCTTACACACATTATGCTGCACAGTCACACACACGCACAGATACACACACAGACACACACGCACACACACACACACACACACATACATTGTGTACATACATTACACACATACACAGTCACACATATATTACACATACACACACACTTTCACTCACTCACTCACTCACTCACTCACTCTCTTTCAATCCTCTTACCTAAGGAAGTCTGCAGGCCGGAGCTGGAGCAGATCATCCTCCTGTTCAGCCTGGTCCTGTGTAGCTCTGCCCCCCAGTTACGTGTAGCTCCCCCCCCCCCCCCCCCAGTTACATGTAGCTCTGCCCCCTTTTAGGTCAGCATACTGCACTGACACAGGGGAGGGGGAGAGGAGGCTTCATGCTGCCGGTGTGTGACAGGCGCAGCAGCAGCCGGCAGCAGCAGAAGAGGTACATCAGCACAGTACAGGGATGCAGAGCGGGGAGAGCGCCTCTCCATTCCTGGCGCCTCCCTGCACTGCATCCCTTTGCTGAGCGACCTGCGCCAGCTCTGCCCCCAGTAGTTGTGCCCCCAGTAGTTTTGCCCTCAGTCGTGTGCCCTCAGTAGTTGTGCCCCTTGTAGCTGTGCCCCCCGTAGTTTTGCCTCCAGTACTGTGCACCCTGTAGCTGTGCCTCCTGTATTTATGCCCCTAGTAGCGCCGCTTACACAAAATAAATAAATAAAAAATACTCGCCAGCCCCGCTCCTGCTTCCCGACCGCTGCTGCCCTCCGTCCCTGGCTGCCGGCGCCTCTCCTCGGATCTATGGGAGAGACGTCATGATGTCTCTCCCATAGCACCGCACAGACACTAGAGGTCAATTATGACCTCTAGCATCTATGGCCACTCCCACAATGCCGCGCGGTGCGTGATGACGTCAAGCGCACGACACCAGTAGCGGCTCTTGCCACGGCGGCGGCGCCCTCGGGACAGTGGCGCCCCGGGCAAACAGGCTTTTTTCCCGGGGCGCCGCTGTCCCGACGGCGCCGCCGCCGTGGCAAGAGCCGCTACTGTCTGGATTGTCCAAGGCAGTCCCGGGCAGAAGCAGCCGCTGACAGCTATCTGGCTGATGGTGCTGCGGATGATCAGTGATGATGATCTGATCTGTGGCGGAGTGCTCGGTGGACTCCTTACTCCCCTAGGGGTCCAGATGCAATGCACCAGCTACATTGGCGGTAATTGCTCTACTGTCTGCTTGGTTGCAAGTTGCAACCGTGGTTTATTATATGAATGACATTTTGATTTGCCCTCCCATTAAAGATTCGCTGACAGTGATTCCTATCAAGCCACACTGGAAAATGTCTAGTATGACATCCCAGTCTATTTAGTAATTTCCTATTATTCTAAACCAGTATTATTGTGTAAACACAATTGTAATAAACACAAATACACAAGATATCACTAGCTTTTATAGAGCATACCAGAAGCGAATTGGGAATTGTATTCTGAAAATGGCCATATATTTCTCTATTTCTAAGTGTTCCTATAGTAAATGTCTGCACAGGTGAATTAGAGTGGTGGCAGCAATATGTCATCTACAGGAAATTTTCAGGAAAACTCACACACCTCCGGCACTGCCAACATGTGTACATATAGCGGATCATTAAAGGGCATAACAAGCAGGGGGTGGAGCTTTAAAAAAATAATCTGGCGGCTGCATGATTTTCTTTTGGGAGAAAAAAGACGCGGTAAATAACAGAGGTTTGGGATCCATCACCCTGGCACATTAGGAGGGGGCTTTCTATAGTCTAAACTCTCATAACATTTTTTTTTACAAACATTTAATAAAATGAGTTTCAAATAAGATAACTAAAAGGCATGATCTAAAAAATCAACATCTACAATGCTTTGAGAAAAAGAAATGCAATAATCTATAACAAGATCACCAAAGCGCGTGTTGTAGACTGTATGCAACATCAGTAGCTTCCAATGAAGAGGTGTGTCCACAGTTGAGTGATCGGGGACATACTAAGGGGATTGGTCAGCAATTCCATTTATTTATTTATTTAGCAATTTGGCATCCCATAGGACCATTGTCATTTGGGCTTTCAGTAACACAGTTTCCCATCATTTAAAGCGGAAATCAGTGCTGATGAAATTAGCACTGATTTCCTTTTTAATTCTCCACTCCTGGGCTCTAAGACCTAGCCATCTGTGACTGCTGACATCATTGCCCATTTTGCACCCCATTGTGACATATGATCAGTATTCTGGAGCGCGTATGCAAATATGAAAGTGTCTGGAAGGGAATTGAAGCTGGCCAGCTGCAGCTGGGGACTGATGATCAGCAGGGGCAGATCCAGGGGAAAATGACAGGGGGGGCACGGGCCCGAGTGCCCCCCCCCCCTGGATCCGCCACTGATGATCAGTCTCCCGAGACATGCTCTGCTGTACCATGTGCGAGGGCGAAATGTCACTTGGGGATCTATTACTACTGGGGATGTTGAGGGGAGGGGGGTGCGGGGCAATAGTACAATTGAGACCCATGGACACAGGAATGGAGGGATAATGCCACAGAGGCATCAAGACTCGTATTCTGTACCTTAGCCTTTTCTCCTATTATAAAAAGGTACAAATGACACAACTTTGTAATGCAGGGTGAAGACTTTAAGGTAAATCCAAAAAATAACAACACTGACACCCCACACATTAATTGTGTTTTAATATACTTAAGCAGGTATCATGGCTTCTATTGTTAAGATTCAAGAATAGCATTGTATTGGGTATGTCATATGTCGTTGCTGTTATAATTTGGGGTCTGTTTCTTCCATCTCCACCCTTTCTTCCTTTCCCTTTTTATTTTGTCTTTTGTATTCTCAATTTGCTGCGTCCGTCATTGTTGGGAGTGATAATATGCAAATGGTAGTGACAGCCCTCCCTTGCTGTACATGCGTGTGCCACAGTCACTTTCAGTATATCTGCACGCAATAACAGCACCATTGATTCCTGATACCTAACCACATCTGAAAATTCACTGGGGAGTGGGGGGGGGGGATGGGTGTGTGGCGGCTCCAAGGCACCACCCGAGGGGGAATATCATTTTATATATATATACACACACCATAATTGATCTAAATAGATTGTTGTCCTATGTCCAAAAATTGTTTAAAACCAGAGCGCGATTTTAGAATGCAAAGAAAGTGAAGCCTGCAATCTCTACGTTGGCAGAATTTATACTAGAAACTGAATTTCGTATGAAGAACTATCATTCATTAATAGCTAGAGCAGAGGTTCTAAAACTCGGTCCTCGGGAGCCCACACAGTGCATGTTTTGCAGGTAACCCAGCAGGTGCACAGGTGTATTAATTACTCACTGACACATTTTAAAAGGTCCACAGGTGGAGCTAATTATTTCACTTGTGATTCTGTGAGGAGACCTGCAAAACATGCACTGTGTGGGCCCCCGAGGACCGAGTTTGAGAACCTCTGAGCTAGAGGATAAGGAAACAAATTCTTATAACATGTCAGGTGCAGCTCCGCCATGTTACTAATTCCATTAATACTATTTAACTGAAACATTTATGGCCATTATTTGGATTCCATACAGGTGCTTTTATTAGATATACAACAGTAATACATTTAATGAAGTTCATTTGATTCTTATTACACATCCTGTTCTGGCAGTAATCAATACTAATTGCCTTATAATGAGGTGGAATAATAAGTCATAGTTCATTCTACTCCTTATATAAATATAAATGACCTTCACTGTGCGGGAATTATCAGTGCAGATTCATCAGGAAGAAAATATCGTTTGTGTTACATTATAGTATCAATACGTGATGGAAGTTTTTAAATGAAAGACTGCGATTGATTATAGACTATCATTATATAAGCCCAACAAAGGCAATTAGCCATTTAAATACATTTCAAACATATCCACAAGTGTCTTTATACTGTAGGTATCCAAAATAAATGTAAGTACTATAAAACCACAATAACCTGAGAGCTTTGATTGCTAAATAGAAATTGAGCCAATCAATCGGAATAAGTCTATGAAGGACTTGTATTATACCCCTTTTACACTGCCACTAAAACCAGAGTACCTGCCGTGATAACCCGGGTTGCGGCTCAGTAGAAAAGGGTTCATCTGTGTACAGTGACCCGGGAATCCAACCCAGCTAGCTTGCAGGGTAGGCTCCGGGAAGGACCCGGGTTAATGGGCAGTGTAAACGGGTAAGCCGTTTCATCTAGCCCAGCTCCCGTTTACACCATGGAGAGATTCATTGCGGGGATGCTGCTTCCTGCAGTGCTGTAACACATCCGGGAACTGGGACAGTGACATTGAAGGGCGGAGCCAGAGTCTCTGCTGCTGCTTAGAGACTTCCGGTACCACTGCAACCATGTGCAGTGTAAACCGTGTCGGAGCCGAGGTGGAAAGGGTCAGTCCCGACAAGGACGGTGCAAGGACTCTCGGCACCCTATGCAAAACTTCAGCCTACTGCCTCTAACCACCACCAATCCTCCCTTCCCAGCCTTTCAGATCAAAATGAGATTAATAAATTCCACATGATCAAGTACAACAACTACTTGTGATAAGTAGACTCTGTGCCCCCCCCCCCCAGATCCCAGCACCCTAGGCAGCTGACTTATGGCAGAGCCGGCCCTGGTCCTGGGCCTGATCCGGTTTGGAACTGTGTCCCCAATCTCGGGTCAGATCCAAGACTTGGGTGGAAAAGTTATATATTACGTCTCTGATTTGCAAGGACAGATTTGCAGTGTGTCCGTATACCGGGATGCTATTGATATCAGGTGTCTGAAATCCTGACGGTCAGAATGCCGACAGTGGCATCTATTCTCAATGATTACCGGTAAGTATTTTAACCTTAACCCGAACCCATCTCTCCTAGAGATGTGCACCGGAAATTTTTCGGGTTTTGTGTTTTGGTTTTGGGTTCGGTTCCGTGGCCGTGTTTTGGGTTCGAACGCGTTTTGGCAAAACCTCACCGAATTTTTTTTGTCGGATTCGGGTGTGTTTTGGATTCGGGTGTTTTTTTCAAAAAACCCTAAAAAACAGCTTAAATCATAGAATTTGGGGGTCATTTTGATCCCAAAGTATTATTAACCTCAATAACCATAATTTCCACTCATTTTCAGTCTATTCTGAACACCTCACACCTCACAATATTATTTTTAGTCATAAAATTTGCACCGAGGTCGCTGGATGACTAAGCTCAGCGACCCAAGTGGTCGACACAAACACCTGGCCCATCTAGGAGTGGCACTGCGGTGTCCCGCAGGATGGCCCTTCCAAAAAACACTCCCCAAACAGCACATGACGCAAAGAAAAAAAGAGGCACAATGAGGTAGCTGTGTGAGTAAGCTAAGCGACCCTAGTGGCCGACACAAACACCTGGCCCATCTAGGAGTGGCACTGCAGTGTCAGGCCGGATGGCCCTTCCAAAAAATACTCCCCAAACAGCACATGACGCAAAGAAGAAAAAAAAGAGGCGCAATGAGGTAGCTGTGTGACTAAGATAAGTGACCCTAGTGGCCGACACAAACACCTGGCCCATCTAGGAGTGGCACTGCAGTGTCACGCAGGATGGCCCTTCCAAAAAATACTCCCCAAACAGCACATGACGCAAAGAAGAAAAAAAAGAGGCGCAATGAGGTAGCTGTGTGACTAAGATAAGCGACCCTAGTGGCCGACACAAACACCTGGCCCATCTAGGAGTGGCACTGCAGTGTCACGCAGGATGGCCCTTCCAAAAAACACTCCCCAAACAGCACATGACGCAAAGAAAAATGAAAGAAAAAAGAGGTGCAAGATGGAATTGTCCTTGGGCCCTCCCACCCACCCTTATGTTGTATAAACAGGACATGCACACTTTAACCAACCCATCATTTCAGTGACAGGGTCTGCCACACGACTGTGACTGAAATGACGGGTTGGTTTGGACCCCCACCAAAAAAGAAGCAATTAATCTCTCCTTGCACAAACTGGCTCTACAGAGGCAAGATGTCCACCTCATCATCATCCTCCGATTCATCACCGTGTACATCCCCCTCCTCACAGATTATCAATTCGTCCCCACTGGAATCCACCATCACAGCTCCCTGTGTACTTTGTGGAGGCAATTGCTGCTGGTGAATGTCTCCATGGAGGAATTGATTATAATTAATTTTAATGAACATCATCTTCTCCACATTTTCTGGAAGTAACCTCGTACGCCGATTGCTGACAAGGTGAGCGGCGGCACTAAACACTCTTTCGGAGTACACACTTGTGGGAGGGCAACTTAGGTAGAATAAAGCCAGTTTGTGCAAGGGCCTCCAAATTGCCTCTTTTTCCTGCCAGTATACGTACGGACTGTCTGACGTGCCTACTTGGATGCGGTCACTCATATAATCCTCCACCATTCTTTCAATGGTGAGAGAATCATATGCAGTGACAGTAGACGACATGTCCGTAATCGTTGGCAGGTCCTTCAGTCCGGACCAGATGTCAGCATCAGCAGTCGCTCCAGACTGCCCTGCATCACCGCCAGCGGATGGGCTCGGAATTCTGAGCCTTTTCCTCGCACCCCCAGTTGCGGGAGAATGTGAAGGAGGAGATGTTGACAGGTCGCGTTCCGCTTGACTTGACAATTTTCTCACCAGCAGTTCTTTGAACCCCTGCAGACTTGTGTCTGCCGGAAAGAGAGATCCAAGGTAGGTTTTATATCTAGGATCGAGCACGGTGGCCAAAATGTAGTGCTCTGATTTCAACAGATTGACCACCCGTGAATCCTTGTTAAGCGAATTAAGGGCTCCATCCACAAGTCCCACATGCCTAGCGGAATCGCTCAGTGTTAGCTCCTCCTTCAATGTCTCCAACTTCTTCTGCAAAAGCCTGATGAGGGGAATGACCTGACTCAGGCTGGCAGTGTCTGAACTGACTTCACGTGTGGCAAGTTCAAAAGGTTGCAGAACCTTGCACAACGTTGAAATCATTCTCCACTGCGCTTGAGACAGGTGCATTCCACCTCCTATATCGTGGTCAGTTGTATAGGCTTGAATGGCCTTTTGCTGCTCCTCCAACCTTTGAAGCATATAGAGGGTTGAATTCCACCTCGTTACCACTTCTTGCTTCAGATGATGGCAGGGCAGGTTCAGGCGTTTTTGGTGTTGCTCCAGTCTTCTGTACGTGGTGCCTGTACGCCGAAAGTGTCCCGCAATTCTTCTGGCCACCGACAGCATCTCTTGCACGCCCCTGTCGGTTTTTTAAATAATTCTGCACCACCAAATTCAAGGTATGTGCAAAACATGGGACGTGCTGGAATTTGCCCATATTTAATGCACACACAATATTGCTGGCGTTGTCCGATGCCACAAATCCACAGGAGAGTCCAATTGGGGTAAGCCATTCTGCGATGATCTTCCTCAGTTGCTGTAAGAGGTTTTCAGCTGTGTGCGTATTCTGGAAAGCGGTGATACAAAGCGTAGCCTGCCTAGGAAAGAGTTGGCGTTTGCGAGATGCTGCTACTGGTGCCGCCGCTGCTGTTCTTGCGTCAATACATCTACCCAGTGGGCTGTCACAGTCATATAGTCCTGAGTCTGCCCTGCTCCACTTGTCCACATGTCCGTGGTTAAGTGGACATTGGGTACGACTGCATTTTTTAGGACACTGGTGAGTCTTTTTCTGAGGTCTGTGTACATTTTCGGTATCGCCTGCCTAGAGAAATGGAACCTAGATGGTATTTGGTACCGGGGACACAGTACCTCAATCAAGTCTATAGTTGGCTCTGCAGTAATGATGGATACCGGAACCACGTTTCTCACCGCCCAGGATGCCAAGGCCTCAGTTATCCGCTTTGCAGCAGGATGACTGCTGTGATATTTCATCTTCCTCGCAAAGGACTGTTGGACAGTCAATTGCTTGGTGGAAGTAGTAAAAGTCGTCTTACGACTTCCCCTCTGGGATGACGATCGACTCCCAGCAGCAACAACAGCAGCGCCAGCAGCAGTAGGCGTTACACGCAAGGATGCTGTTATGATTCCAGTACTTCTGACCAGAGGAGATCTTATGACAGAGGCCAGAGTACTGGAAGGAAATGCTGGTTACGGGAGCGGGAAAGCCTAGTAACCCCTGGCGCCCTAACTCCGTTGTCTCGCCCGTGTAATCAGAAATCCCCTGCGAGACTATGGTTGCTTGAGCCCATGGCAGCCGCGTTTGAAGGGCGGATTATGTCTGCCCAACTCCGATGCCCCCTCAGGTCTTAATGGGAGACAAAGGGAAATCCGAGACAGGGTGATAACAAGGTGGCCTCTGACTAAGCAACCAGGCCAGGGGCTACAAGCTAACTAACTTAAACCAGAAGTATGTGCGGACAAACCGCCAGGGAAAAGGACAACCAAAAATCCACTAATCCGTTACTCCTATCCAGCACCGCTGGATACCAGAGTGGATTTGTGGGAGCGGAATCCTCCGCAAAAAGCTCCGAAACACAATATAACCAAATAATAAATAGTAAGCGGTCAAGCCGCAACACACGGCTACGCCGCGACTCACGAACACCACAGGATGTTAAAGGTGCTCGGTCTGGACTCCAGGAAAGGATGACAACTTCCGAGTACTGGATCACTGAGGACAGGAACGACCGGATAGAACAGGACTGGAAAACTCTCTGCAACTGACACAGCAAACAGGAAGCTATAACCGGCGTCTGTGAGAAGTCCTGAGAGTGCCTTTAAATGGAAGCCCTCCAATCAGGAGCCAGACAGGGCTAATTACAACATGCCGTGCAGCTGCATGCTGCACGGCCAGGAACCAATGAGGTGATTAACTTAGACCCAGCAACGGGGAACGCGGTCCGACAGTGGCGTCCCCGTTGCTAGGGTCTGTGCGGCTCCGTGCGCCCGGCGTCTAGCGTTGCTAGGGAGCCGGCGGCTGTCCGCATGCGGCGTCCCTAGTTGCTAGGCGCCGGGCCGCACTGACGAGCGGACCCTCGGCGCCTAACAGTACCCCCCCCTTGAGGAGGGGTCAAGGAACCCCTAAGGCCAGGTTTCTGAGGAAATTCTCGAAAAAATGCCCTCTTGAGCCTCGGGGCATGGAGATCCTTATCCAGGACCCAAGACCTTTCTTCTGGACCATAACCTCTCCAATGTACCAGAAAATAAAGCCGACCCCGGGACAACTTGGAATCGAGAACCTTCTCCACCAAGAACTCCTGCTGACCCTGTACATCTACTGGTGATTTCCCCTGAGAGACCTTTCGAGGAAATCTACTGGAAGAAACGTATGGTTTCAACAAGGAGCAATGGAACATATTTCCGATCCGGAGAGTTCTTGGTAAACGTAACCGGAAAGCAACTGGATTGATTTTTTTTATAATATGAAATGGTCCAATAAATTTGGGGCCCAATCTGGCTGAGGTTTGTCGAAGTTTAATGTTGCGAGTCGACAACCATACCCTATCTCCTACTTTAAAAGTGCAAGGCCGCCGGAGCCTGTCAGAAAATTTTTTCTCCCGAAATGCCGCTTTTCTGAGAGCAAGGTGCACTTTTCTCCAAATGAGTCTGAGATGAGAGGTCAAGGTCAGCGAGGAGACAGAGGAATGTTGAAAAAAGGAATTAGCCCTGGGGTGAAAACCGAAAACTGTAAAAAATGGAGACACATTGGTGGAGGAATGACAGGCATTGTTGTAAGCAAACTCCGCCAAAGGAAGAAACTCGGACCAATCATTTTGAAGTTTGGCAGAGTACAAACGCAAATACTGTTTTAATGATTGATTAACTCGCTCAGTCTGCCCGTTGGATTGGGGATGGTAGCCGGACGTTAAAGACAATTTCATCTTTAATGAGGCACAAAAAGACTTCCAAAATTGTGCAATGAATTGTGGACCCCGATCAGAAACAATATCAGTGGGTAATCCATGGAGTCTGAAAACATGGCGGAGGAACAAAACTGCCAATCCCTGGGCAGATGGCAGTCGGGGAAGAGCAATGAAATGGGCCATCTTGCTAAAACGGTCCACTACTACCCATATGACTCGGCATCCGGCTGACAGAGGGAGGTCTACCACAAAATCCATGGAAATATGAGACCATGGCCTGAGAGGAACATTTAAGGGCATAAGTTGACCGATAGGCAAGGAACGGGGAACTTTATGCTGTGCACAGACTTGACAAGAAAAAACAAACTCCTTAATGTCTTTGGAAAGACCAGGCCACCATACTGAGCGGGAGACTAATGCCAAAGTCTTAGAGATCCCCGGATGCCCGGCAACTTTGCTATCATGAAACTCAGTCAAAACAGTTGCTCTCAAAAACTCAGGGACATAAAGACGACCAGCAGGAGTATTTCCAGGAGCTTGATGTTGAAGCTGCTTTAACTGGGTGAATAAATCTTGTGTGAGACCTGCCCGAATGACTGAAGACGGAAGTATGGGAGTAACAGGACTGTTATCATGAACTGGAAGAAAACTGCGTGACAGGGCATCCGCCTTGGTATTCTTGGAACCTGGCCTGAAGGTGATAAAAAACTTGAAACGAGTAAAAAATAAAGCCCAACGAGCCTGCCGGGCATTCAGCCGTTTAGCTGATTCGATGTACTGAAGATTTTTGTGATCAGTCAAAACTGAAATGGTATGTGTTGCTCCCTCAAGCCAATGCCTCCACTCCTCGAAAGCCCATTTAATAGCCAGTAATTCCCGGTTACCAACATCGTAGTTGGATTCAGCAGAAGAGAATTTCCTGGACATAAAGGCACAAGGATGTAATTCTAGAGAGTCCGGATCCTTCTGAGACAGGATAGCCCCTACTCCAACCTCCGAGGCATCAACCTCAACAATGAAGGCAATTCTGGGTTGGGATGTCTGAGGACTGGGGCTGAGATGAAGGCTTGTTTCAAGGCCTGAAAAGATACTTCAGCTTCACGTGACCAGTTGGTTGGATCCGCTCCCTTCTTAGTCAGTGCCACAATGGGAGCAACCAGGTCGGAGAAAGAATGAATAAATCTTCTATAATAATTCGCAAACCCTAAAAAGCGCTGAATTGCTTTTAAGTTGGTGGGTTGCGCCCAACTAAGGATGGCTTGGAGCTTCTTTGGTTCCATACAGAATCCCCGAGGGGAAATAATGTACCCTAAAAAGGATACCTCCGTGACATGAAATTCACACTTCTCCAGCTTGGCATATAGGTGATTTTCACGTAATTTTTGAAGAACCTGACGTACCTGGGTAACATGTTGTTCAATAGAGTCAGAATAGATCAAAATATCGTCTAAGTAGACGACTACGAATCTTCCAAGAAAATCACGGAGCACATCGTTAATGAGATCCTGGAAAACTGCCGGAGCGTTAGACAGGCCGAATGGCATAACCAGATACTCGTAGTGACCCGATTGAGTACTGAATGCCGTTTTCCACTCATCTCCTGACTTGATTCGGATGAGGTTATACGCTCCTCTCAGGTCAATCTTAGAAAAAATCACAGCCGAACGTAGCTGATCAAAGAGGACAGAAATCAGCGGCAAAGGGTAAGTATTTTTTACTGAGATCTTATTCAAGGCTCTAAAGTCAATGCAGGGTCTGAGTGATCCATCTTTCTTCTCCACAAAGAAGAAGCCTGCACTTAAAGGGGATTTAGATGGCCTGATAAATCCTTTCCCTAGGCTCTCTTTAACATACTCATTCATGGCCACAGTTTCTGGTCCGGACAATGCATATAACCTTCCCTTTGGCAATGTGGCACCAGGAATTAGCTCAATAGCACAATCATAAGGCCGATGGGGAGGCAGAATGTCCGCATTGCCCTTGGAAAATACATCAACAAAATCCTGGTATTCCACTGGAATAGGTGCGGGAATGACAGCAGCAATTCTGAGGGGAAGCGTAATACATTCCTTATTACAGATGGTACCCCATTGTGAGATCTCCCCCGACTGCCAATCAATGATGGGATTATGAAAGGCCAGCCAAGGGTGACCCAGAACCACTGGAACTGCTGAACAATGGGTAAGGAAAAATTCAATTTTTTCGGAATGAAGAGCTCCAACCGAAAGTAGAACAGGGGGTGTACAGAGAGAAATAACCCCATTGGATAAGGGACTCCCATCTAAACCATGCATGGTGATATGCCTACCCAAGGTTAACTGAGGAATACCTAAGGCCTTGGCCCACGTTAAGTCCATAAAGTTCCCTGCAGCTCCACTGTCAACGAAAGCCGACACCGAAGAACAGAGGCTGCCAAAGGAAACTTTAGCTGGGACTAACAGGGAATTATTCGAGGAGATAAGCTGCAGACCAAAGTGAACCCCCTCACAATTCACTTGGTCGAGGCGTTTCCCGACTTGCTCGGACAATTACGGGCAAAATGTCCTTTACCCCCACAGTACAAACAAAGACCAGAATTTTGCCTTCTGGTTCTTTCTTCAGGAGACAGCTTGGAGAGACCCATCTGCATGGGCTCCTCTATGTCCACAGGAATGGAAAAAACACAAGGGGTAGACCCGACAGGTGCTCCTTTTTCAGCCCTCCGCTCTCTGAGACGACGATCAATCTTAATAGAAAGCTCCATGAGTTTATAGAGAGTCTCAGGAGCGGGATACTGAAGGAGACTGTCTTTTATAGACTCAGATAAGCCGAGGCGAAACTGACTGCGCAGGGCTGGGTCATTCCATCCACAGTCATTCGACCAACGGCGAAACTCCGTACAATAAATCTCTGCGGGATTCCTACCCTGTCTGAGAGCACGTAACTGACTCTCGGCGGATGCCTCTCTATCAGGGTCATCATACAATAGCCCTAAAGACCCCAGAAAGGCGTCTACAGACAACAATGCCGGATCCTCTGTTCTTAAACCAAAAGCCCAGGTCTGGGGATCCCCCTGAAGTAAAGAAATAATAATTCCGACCCGCTGAGATTCCGTACCTGAGGAGACTGGTCTTAAACGAAAATAAAGTTTACAAGACTCTTTAAAATTAAAAAACTGCTTTCTATCACCAGAAAAACGGTCAGGCAAATGCATTTTCGGTTCAGGAACGACCCTCAGGGAAGTCCGTAAAAGATCTTCCTGTGACCTCACCCGAAGGGAAAGATCCTGAACCATCTGAGTAAGTTCTTGAATCTGGCTAACTAGAAGCTGGCCAGGATTTGGCCCTAAACCAGTGGGATTCATGAGGCCGACAAATCTTCTAAACTGAATAAGGGAAAAAATCAAACCCTGTTAAATTTTAAGTTTTGGTCTGGCCGGTTATAATGTTATGATTCCAGTACTTCTGACCAGAGGAGATCTTATGACAGAGGCCAGAGTACTGGAAGGAAATGCTGGTTACGGGAGCGGGAAAGCCTAGTAACCCCTGGCGCCCTAACTCCGTTGTCTCGCCCGTGTAATCAGAAATCCCCTGCGAGACTATGGTTGCTTGAGCCCATGGCAGCCGCGTTTGAAGGGCCGATTATGTCTGCCCAACTCCGATGCCCCCTCAGGTCTTAATGGGAGACAAAGGGAAATCCGAGACAGGGTGATAACAAGGGGCCCTCTGACTAAGCAACCAGGCCAGGGGCTACAAGCTAACTAACTTAAACCAGAAGTATGTGCGGACAAACCGCCAGGGAAAAGGACAACCAAAAATCCACTAATCCGTTACTCCTATCCAGCACCGCTGGATACCAGAGTGGATTTGTGGGAGCGGAATCCTCCGCAAAAAGCTCCGAAACACAATATAACCAAATAATAAATAGTAAGCGGTCAAGCCGCAACACACGGCTACGCCGCGACTCACGAACACCACAGGATGTTAAAGGTGCTCGGTCTGGACTCCAGGAAAGGATGACAACTTCCGAGTACTGGATCACTGAGGACAGGAACGACCGGATAGAACAGGACTGGAAAACTCTCTGCAACTGACACAGCAAACAGGAAGCTATAACCGGCGTCTGTGAGAAGTCCTGAGAGTGCCTTTAAATGGAAGCCCTCCAATCAGGAGCCAGACAGGGCTAATTACAACATGCCGTGCAGCTGCATGCTGCACGGCCAGGAACCAATGAGGTGATTAACTTAGACCCAGCAACGGGGAACGCGGTCCGACAGTGGCGTCCCCGTTGCTAGGGTCTGTGCGGCTCCGTGCGCCCGGCGTCTAGCGTTGCTAGGGAGCCGGCGGCTGTCCGCATGCGGCGTCCCTAGTTGCTAGGCGCCGGGCCGCACTGACGAGCGGACCCTCGGCGCCTAACAGATGCATCGGAGGAATCCCAGGCAGGAGAGGACTCGTCAGAATTGCCAGTGACATGGCCTGCAGGACTATTGGCATTCCTGGGGAAGGAGGAAATTGACATTGAGGGAGTTGGTGGGGTGGTTTGCGTGAGCTTGGTTACAAGAGGAAGGGATTTACTGGTCAGTGGACTGCTTCCGCTGTCGCCCAAAGTTTTTGAACTTGTCACTGACTTATGATGAATGCGCTGCAGGTGACGTATAAGGGAAGATGTTCCGAGGTGGTTAACGTCCTTACCCCTACTTATTACAGCTTGACAAAGGCAACACACGGCTTGACAAATGTTGTCCGCATTTCTGTTGAAATACTTCCACACCGAAGAGCTGATTTTTTTGGTATTTTCACCAGGCATGTCAATGGCCATATTCCTCCCACGGACAACAGGTGTCTCCCCGGGTGCCTGACTTAAACAAACCACCTCACCATCAGAATCCTCCTTGTCAATTTCCTCCCCAGCGCCAGCAACACCCATATCCTCCTCATCCTGGTGTACTTCAACACTGACATCTCCAATCTGACTATCAGGAACTGGACTGCGGGTGCTCCTTCCAGCACTTGCAGGGGGCGTGCAAATGGTGGAAGGCGCATGCTCTTCACGTCCAGTGTTGGGAAGGTCAGGCATCGCAACCGACACAATTGGACTCTCCTTGTGGATTTGTGATTTCGAAGAACGCACAGTTCTTTGCTGTGCTTTTGCCAGCTTAAGTCTTTTCATTTTTCTAGCGAGAGGCTGAGTGCTTCAATCCTCATGTGAAGCTGAACCACTAGCCATGAACATAGGCCAGGGCCTCAGCCGTTCCTTGCCACTCCGTGTGGTAAATGGCATATTGGCAAGTTTACGCTTCTCCTCCGACGATTTTATTTTAGATTTTTGAGTCCTTTTTTTACTGATATTTTGTGTTTTGGATTTTACATGCTCTGTACTATGACATTGGGCATCGGCCTTGGCAGACGACGTTGATGGAATTTCATCGTCTCGGCCATGACTAGTGGCAGCAGCTTCAGCACGAGGTGGAAGTGGATCTTGATCTTTCCCTATTTTTGGAACCTCAACATTTTTGTTCTCCATATTTTAATAGGCACAACTAAAAGGCACCTCAGGTAAACAATGGAGATGGATGGATACTAGTATACTTATGGATGACGAGTGACTGACGACACAGAGGTAGCTACAGCCGTGGCCTACCGTACTGCATCTGCTAGTATAGAGATGATAATGATATAAAAAATATATATATATCACTACTGCAGGTATATATAATATAATGACGGACCTGCTGGACACTGTCAGCAGACTCCTAAACTACTAGTATGAAGAAGATAGAAAAAAAAAACCCACCACAGGTAGGTATACAATTATGGACGAGCACTGACGACACAGAGGTAGCTACAGCCGTGGACTACCGTACTGCGTCTGCTAGTATAGAGATGATAATGATATAAAAAATATATATATATATCACTACTGCAGGTATATATAATATAATGACGGACCTGCTGGACACTGTCAGCAGACTCCTAAACTACTAGTATGAAGAAGATAGAAAAAAAAACCCCACCACAGGTAGGTATACAATTATGGACGAGCACTGACGACACAGAGGTAGCTACAGCCGTGGACTACCGTACTGCGTCTGCTAGTATAGAGATGATAATGATATAAAAAATATATATATATCACTACTGCAGGTATATATAATATAATGACGGACCTGCTGGACACTGTCAGCAGACTCCTAAACTACTAGTATGAAGAAGATAGAAAAAAAAACCCCACCACAGGTAGGTATACAATTATGGACGAGCACTGACGACACAGAGGTAGCCACAGCCGTGGACTACTGTACTGCGTCTGCTAATATAGAGATGATAAAGATGACAGAGATGAACAAAAAAAATATAACACTACTGCAGGTAAATATTTATATAATATAATGAATGACGGACCTGCTGGACACTGTCAGCAGAATGCGTTTATAGAATAAAAAAAAAAAAACACCACCGGAGTGTTTAACTTTTTCAGGCAGACAATATACTGGTGGTCACTGGTCAGTCACACTGGCAGCAAAAGTGTGCACTGTACTCCTGCTATAACTGCACCCCAGTCTCCCCCACAATTCAGCTGTGTGAGCAGTGAGCACTCAGCACAGTCAGATATACATATAGATGATATTATCGTGCAGCACACTGAGGCTGAGCACAGATATGGTATGTGACTGTGTATCGTTTTTTTTCAGGCAGAGAACGGATTATATTAAATAATAAATAAAACTGGTGGTGGTCAGTCACTAGTAACTATCAGCAAAACTCTGCACTCTGAGTACTCCTAATGCTCCCCAAAATTACTAAGTAATCAACTCAAGTGTCTCTATCTATTCTAACGGAGAGGACGCCAGCCACGTCCTCTCCCTATCAATCTCAATGCACGTGTGAAAATGGCGGCGACGCGCGGCTCCTTATATAGAATCCGAGTCTCGCGATAGAATACGAGCCTCGCGAGAATCAGACAGCGGGATGATGACGTTCGGGCGCGCTCGGGTTAGCCGAGCAAGGCGGGAAGATCCGAGTCTGCCTCGGACCCGTGTAAAAAGGCTGAAGTACGGGGGGGTTCGGATTCCGAGGAACCGAACCCGCTCATCTCTAATCTCTCCCGCAGCCTAACCCTAACCCACCCCTCCCACTGCCAAACCTTAACTGTCCCCTCCCGCAGCCTTACAATAATTGCACCGCCACAGGCTAACTGTAATCCTCCCCCTAGTGCTTAACCCTAAACCTAACCCCAGTACTTACCGCTGGGATACTGACCATCGGCATGCCGCTGTTGGCATTCTGACCTTAGGGATTTCAACCACCAGGATCCTGATCGCATCCCCTTATACCTGGATATCTCTTATGCCATAGGCAAATAACATCTCAGCAAAATTATTAACACCATGGTACAGTGGGTTTCATAACTGTTAAAAACACAGTAATAGAATATGGATAATAGGTGAAATATAATGAAGTTAGACAAATATAAATGTCCACCATAAATATATAAATAATGTAACAAAATAAAATCATAGTATAAGGCTAGTGCTTCCACTGTGTAGAGCATAAAAAATAAGAGTTATGGTAAAACGTACCTTTGTTAACTCATTTTCCTCGAGGTCCATAGTATCCACATGGATAACCTTGGGGTATGCTTGTTGGAGACCAGGTCAGGCACAGAACAGTTAAGCTTTCCAGAGCTCCCAAGATGTCCTTCTGCCTCATACCCCGCCCACAGCTCAGGCTCCTCAGTTTAATTAACAAGCCCAAATCAGGAGCTGGAGATAGAGAGAAGGAAGGGTAGTAAACACAGAAAACACACTTTCACCATCAGGAGACAAGAACTGGTGACCGAGAAGAGTAACCTATTGAAGCAAGGTGCATCAATGTCGGCGCTCTGTGGATACTATGGACCTGAAAAAAAGAGTTATCAAAGGTAAGTTTTACCATAACTCTTATTTTCTTCTTCAATGTCCATAGGTATCCACAGGGATAACCTTGGGGATGTCCCAAAGCAGTTTAATTAGGGAGGGGATGATCCTAAGATGAAAGGATAATGTTGCTTCCTAAGTAGAGAGAACACAGCGTGCAAATGCGGCATCTTGAGAGGCAAATGTATCAAAGGCGTAGAACCTTAGAAATGTGTGGACAGAGGACCATGTGGCTGTCTTGCATAGATGTTCAGCAGACGCGCCACGGCGGCTGCCCACGAAATGACCCATGGATAGAGTGAGCAGAGACTGTATCCGGGACTGGTAAACCAGCTTCTATATAAGCTTGTGAGATAGTCCTGCAAAGCCATCTAGCCAGGATCTGTTTGTTAGCTGGCCAGCCTCGTTTGTGGAATCCATAAAAAACAAATAAGGAATCCTTCTTCCTGAAGGAAATAGTATGTTTCACGTAAATACAAAGAGCATGGACTACATCCAAGAAAGACTCTCCTACAGGGAGGTCTGGTAAGTTGAAGGCCAGCACAACAATTTCTTTGTTGAGATGGAAGTGGGATACTACCTTGGTGAGGTATCCTTGCTTGGTCCTTAGGACTGCTCTGTCATGATGGAAGACCAAGAATGGAGAGTGACAGGAATGCGCTCCTAAATCTGACACTCTTCTAGCAGAGGCTATTGCAAAGAGGTCCGCAGAGTGTAGTGGTTCAAATGGTGACTGTTGCAAGGCACGAAGAACCAATGATAAATCCCATGGAGCCACTGGAGGAACGAAGGGAGGCTGAATTCGGAGCACCCCCTGGAGGAAGGTACGCACGTCAGGCTACTGAGCAATTTGTTTCTGGAACCAAACTGACAAGGGCGAAACTTGCACTTTAAGAGACACTAGTCTGAGGCCAAGCTCTAATCCCACTTGAAGACGGGCCAGGATCCTGGATATTCGAAACACGAGAGGATCATATCTTCACTGAGCACACCACCGGAAGTAGAAATGCCATATGCGGTAATAAATACGGGCGGAGGTGGGTTTACGTGCCCGGAGAATTGTCTGAATCACAGAACGAGAGAATTCCATGGACCTTAAGATGGATGACTCAAGAGCCACACCGTCAGACAGCCAAGCTAGGTCCAGGTGCAGGCAAGAATCTTAAGACATATCGGCATTGCATAGTGATGGCATGGCCATGATGATGTGATCACGAAACCACACCCCCAGACCAGTCTCATTTGTCTTGTTGCGCCTTCGCCCCCTATGACTCGCACCCCTATCCGCACTGCTCCGTACTATGATGAAGCTGCTGCTGTGCTTGGGGGCCCAAATTTTTTAATACAGATCAATAAATTTTATAAATAATGAAGTTCATGCTTATTCAGTAAGATTACTATACCCAAAATAAAAAGTGCATATTCAAATTGCAGCACTTAATCATATTCTCCTAATGATTATAAATTTTCAGTATATA
Source organism: Pseudophryne corroboree (assembly GCF_028390025.1). Taxonomy (NCBI): domain Eukaryota; kingdom Metazoa; phylum Chordata; class Amphibia; order Anura; family Myobatrachidae; genus Pseudophryne; species Pseudophryne corroboree. The sequence continues at coordinate 342,562,929 of NC_086451.1, read as the reverse complement.
TCGATAAAGAATATTAGCTCAGAAGTAAGATGCATGATAGCTGGTAAAACACTTTTTAATGTCAAAACAGACATTACGGGCTGAGAGGAAAACCCAGATAAATTGTACAGCTATCAGAATCAGAATCAGCTTTATTGGCCAGGTATACTTACGTATACTAGGAATTTGTCTTCGGTTTGCTATACAACAGCCAAGTAGGTAACAGGTAAGCAGGTGTGTGTGTGTGTGTGTGTGTGTGTGTGTGTGTGTGTGTGTGTGTGTGTGTGTGTGTGTGTGTGGTGGGGGGCAAGTAAAGTTACACAGATAGGTATACCGTAGGGGCACAAGTTGGTTACATGTACGTCTAGTCAGTCAATGTTCAGGAGTTCAGCAGGCGGACAGCTTGGGGAAAGAAACTTTTGAGGCTTCTGGTGGATCTGGCGGGGACAGCCCTGTAACGCCTGCCTGAAGGAAGCAAGTTAAACATGCTGTGGCTGGGGTGTAGCTGGTCTTTTACTATCTTCATTGCCCGCTTTTTAGCTCTGGACAAGTACAGGTCCTGGACTGAGGGAAGTTCGGCCCCGATGATCTTCTCTGCGGTTCTGACCACCTTTTGGAGCCTGCATCTGTCCCTCGCGCTGGCGGAGCTGTACCATACGAGTATTGAGGAGCACAGTACCGACTCCACAATCGCGGAGTAGAAGAGGAGCAGGAGCATCTGTGGGATGTTGAACTTCCTTAGTTGCCTGAGGAAGAACAACCTCTGCTGCGCTTTCCCAACAGTGGCGTCAGCGTTGGACCCCCATTTAAGGTCCCTGGAGATTGTGGTCCCTAGAAACTTGAAGGAGTCCACTAGCGATACCACACTGTCAGCAATCGTTAGCGGAGGTGCACTAGATGACTTCTTCCTGAAGTCCACTATCATCTCGACAGTTTTGAGGGGGTTGAGGTCAAGGTTGTTGTGGATGCACCACTGGGCCAGCCGGTCTACTTCCCGTCTATAGGCCGATTCGTCCCCATCGTCATGTATATACATGACACCGTAGACCTGCCGACCAAGCTATCAAATATAAATCATCTGACAGACCTGTCTACACACAAATGTTACACAATTGGAGACAGTTCAGAATTCGATTGAATCGTCACACTTGGACAATCTTTTGAACGAAGCAACCTTGAAAATGCCGAATTTTGTTTTCGTGTAACCACCATGGTGTGTATTTGTATAATTGCTAGCACCACCTGTGGTATAACAGTAGTACTGAGCTGCTGGCAATTCTAGGAGAACGGTATGAAAATAGTATCAACGATTGCGTATTCGTACACAAATATAAAAGCTTCACGGTTTACTTGTGATAGACATTCTGAGCGTCCATTCAGAGGTCCAGTGGTGCATACGCAAGAGGTGGATCAGAGATGCTGTCAGTAGGTTTCTCTGTAAAAATCCCGGCTACAGCATCATTAGCATATTTTCACAGATCCACTGCGTGTGAATATTCATTTGCGAATGCAGCTTCGTCCACTTCTGACTCAAGCCAAGTAACCTGTAAAGCTGCTAGCTCTCACTCACTCACTGGCAACATGGAGCCTAGGAGGCCATTTATTATGGCCCACAGGAAGCAGGACAGATACTGGAGATGTCAGGACAAAAGTATTACAGTAGCGTTTTGGGTTCTCTTATATTTGCCCTGCCCCATAATGCACTGTGTCACAAGGTGGGTACACACTGGTAGATATATCTGCCGATCTATTGATCATAGATATATCTATGGACGGATCGGGCAGTGTGTTGAGCATACACACTGCCCGATCTGTCGGAGACTGATGTCATGAACTGGGTGGACGTGTACACACGCCCGCCCAGTTCAGCTGTCAATCACCGCTGGCTGCCGCAGCATGTGTACAGGCGGTTGGCCGACCGCCCGTACACACACACAGCGACGCGCCAATATATCGGTAGATATATTGGCCGTCAGCTGTGCTGCGGGGCCGACGCGATACGTCTGTGAACGACATAGTTCACAGACGTATCGGCCGTACACACTGGCCGACGTCCCGCGATATATCGGCCGTTCAAGAGAACAGCCGATATATCGGCCAGTGTGTACCCACCTTAAGGAATCTCCCTAAACCTGCAGCCACAATGAGTCAAATCTGCCAGTGAGGTCAGACAGTCTAATGCTTGGTACACACACCTACCGATATATCTGCAGATCAATTGATCTGCAAATATATCTAATGGTGCCCATACACTTGTGAGATATTAGGCGCTATCCTTCGATTTCGACCACATCTGTGAGAGAAATTGAAGGATTGTATGCACATTTTAGGTACCTTGAGACGCGATGTGCGGGCACGCCACTTGAATGTCGCATCTCAAGATAGTATGTGCTGCACTTAATATTTCTTGCATCGCAGTGTGGTCGCATGTGGTTTTTAAACCACATGTGATATATCGCACTGCGATGTGCGATGGGCACCTGCCGGGAGCGGCCAGAGGCCGCTCCCACTCGGCGGTGACGTGCCAATCACGTGATTACCATGCGATCTATCGCATGATCGCATGGTAATCACTTTGGCAGTTCAGGTGCGATTTCATTGCAACCGACCTGCCGGTCGTGTCTCGGGGCATCGCACAAGTGTATGGGCACCATAAAGCCGGATCGGGCAGTGTGCTGTGTATACACACTGCCCTATCCGTCAGGGACTGACGTCTAGTCACCGCCGGCTACTGCAGCTTGTGTACGAGCGTTCGGCTGTACACACACACCGACGTGTCAATATACCTAACGATATATTGGCCGTCGGCTGTGCAGCAGGGCCGAAGCGATATGTCTGTGAACAACGCAGGTTCTATTTCCACTCTATGGGTGTTGTGGACATCCACGAGTGGGAATAGTCCGTTAGTCGGCATGCCAACTGTCAGTCGTTTGATCGCTCGGGATCCCGTCATCGGCATGGTGACCTCTGGGATCCTGAGCAGCGGTCACATGACCACATTACCCTGTAATGTCTGTGTCTTTGTACACAAGCGGCAGAACTGAAACACCTCCAGTAGGTGTCTCAAGGCGGCTGAGTCATTTGCATATTGTCGCACAGCTGATGCGTACTAATTCAGACTCTCTATTACATACCGATGCCATTAAGAGCATTACATAGTGCAGATTCACATACAGGAAACTTAAATTTAACCCACTTTATTTTAATTTACTTATATTTTTCATCACTGTTATCCTATGTATCCAAAACATTTTAAAAAATATTTCACTAGTTTGTTAGTGGTTTTTTATTTATGGTAAATATACTGTTTCATAATAAATAAATGTTCAGTTTATTATTAGTATTTAGAAGGCGTCTACTAAATACATATCTGGATTTCTTCATCAGTGGAGATCCTTGTGCAGTTCCTCTAGTGTGCCATTAAAACACATCTTGTTTTTACTTGGCTTTGTGTTTACTATTTATGAGTAATGCTGCACCCCGTGACCCTATGAATAATATTAAATATAAACATGGCTAACACTGATAGCGTTTAAATAAAACTAAATATAAAAAGTTTCATTGAGAGATAACACAACAAAATGAGAGGAGAAACTGTTCAGGGCGCCTGTCAACATTAACTCTGACTCACTTCCCTCTAGTCCAGGGGTTCTCAAACTCGGTCCTCAGGACCCCACACAGTGCATGTTTTGCAGGTAACCCAGCAAGTGCACAGGTGTATTAATTACTCACTGACACATTTCAAAAGGTCCACAGGTGGAGCTAATTATTTCACTTGCGATTCTGTGAGGAGACCTGCAAAACATGCACTGTGTGGGGTCCTGAGGACCGAGTTTGAGAACCTGTGCTCTAGTCTAACTCACAGGTACTCAAACTCGGTCCTCAGGACCCCACACAGTGCATGTTTTGCAGGTCTCCTCACAGAATCACAAGTGAAATAATTAGCTTCACCTGTGCACCTTTTAAAATGTGTCAGTGAGTAATTAATACACCTGTGCACCTGCTGGGTTACCTGCAAAACATGCACTGTGTGGGGTCCTGAGGACCGAGTTTGAGAACCCCTGGTCTAACTCATACTTTCCTACCTGACCCTCTCCATGAGGGAGAAAATGCTCTGTTCCTGGACTTTCCTGGTAATGTGTGATTGCCATCACCTGTGGTGAAACACCTTTATTATAAATTAACTAGCTCACCACAGGTGATGGCAATCATACATTACCAGGAAAGTCCAGGAACAGAGCATTTTCTCCCTCATGGAGAGGGTCAGGTAGGCAAGTATGCTCTAACTTCACAGACCTACCCTCCTGGAGTGATGGTTTGAAAAGTCATCAACTATGAGCTGTGTTTAGTAATAAAATAAATTAGTGGAATATGTGAAATCGAGAGTTCAATTTGCATAACACATTAGTAAAATGTGGGCAAGATGTGGCGGTTTTGTATATTTAAAGGTGTTCTGACTTTCGTGAAACGCCTTTCTTATCAATTAACTAGCTCACCACAGGTGATGGCAATCATACATTACCAGGAAAGTCCAGGAACAGAGCATTTTCTCCCTCATGGAAAGGGCCAGGTAGGCAAGTATGTCTTAAGTTAAACTCCACAGAGCTTGTTAGATGCAATAACATAACTTTTATACCACATTAAAGGTGGCTGTTATCATTTCACTAGTATACAATTAGATCATACTTGCCTACCTGACCCTCTCCATGAGGGAGAAAATGCTCTGTTCCTGGACTTTCCTGGTAATGTATGATTGCCATCACCTGTGGGTGAGCTAGTTAATGGATAAGAAAGCTGTTTCACCACAGGTGATGGCAATCATACATTACCAGGAAAATCCAGGAACAGAGCATTTTCTCCCTCATGGAGAGGGTCAGGTAGGAAAGTATGAATTAGATGCCTTTTGCCCTATCTAGGCTATAAAGCACATGCCATTGTCTGTGCAACCAATCAATGTAAAACTGACCATTGAAGTAAAGCAGTCCATATTAGAATAATGAAGATTAATGAGCAATGAGAGGGGAAAAAACCATTACATTTAATAAGGGAAGTATACCATTTTTGGTTTATGTTTGTTGATTTGAGAATCCCACACTTTTAAGTCACAGAAGATCTCTGCACATTGATCACTCAGTGCAGATGGATCATATAAATGCTCTTTAGATCATTAATATATGCCATGCTTCTTAACTTAGACAGGTTTTTGCAGAAAAACATGCAGCTATTAAGCTATATGTTCCACAGCATTTTTTAGGCTTTTAAGTGACACTCCTTATGTAAATCACAAATCCATTCTGAAAAATGTGTAAATGTAAGAAAATAATGACATTTATTAAGTATCTTTATATCAGGTTGTTGTTGTTTTTTAACTATGCATTCTAATAAACAGGAATAATTATATGGAAAACCTGTGAATATAGCTTGTACTTTGATAAGCACAAGTTGCCTGTGCGACCGCAAAGTAATTGAGTATTTATAAAATTATAAAGAAAGCATATCACACAATACAGGCTGAATGGCACCAATATAAACACAGGTAGCCTCAGTACACAAGGGATGCCATGTTTCATTTTGGCAGCCATGAGATCTTTAAGCTCTTCCTGACACACAGCATGATTCACCACTTAGACTGGGATGTTAATAGACGTTATGTGACTGGTGATTACAATACGTTCCTTTGAAATTTTACAGACTGAATCATGGAAGGGAACGCAGTGTTATAACAGGTAAGAACTTCATCACCTCTTTATACCATAATTACTTATTCTGGGAGATACAGAACCAGTTTAACTCTCTGTCTACCATAGGAGCGTCTGTGAATGGTGTTGTATCTTCTTTTTTTATTATTATTATCCTTTATTTATATGGCGCCACATGGGATCCGCAGCGCCCAATTACAGAGTAACCAAATAAGCAAAACATGAAGACAATGACTTAGGGTGTTTACACACGGTGAGATCCTTGCATTGCCCGATTTTCACTTGCGATTTCCCTTGAACTCCCCGGAGCCCAGATAGCACAGATTTTGACTAACTTTTCTTGAGATATGGACTATGTGTGCTTACGATTTTGGCTTATGTGAGATGTCATTGACATGTGAGATGAACTAGATAGTACACCGATCTAGCAAGGATTGACTTGCCTGGACAGTCTATCTTTTCTTGCGATGCCGACCTGGCAGGACCGCGCATCGGGATCGAATCAGGATCGCAAGGTGACTTTCACCTTGCGATCTGCACTAACTTTTCTTGCGATTTTGACTATATAGTCAAAATCGAAAGAAAATATCTTACCGTGTGTACACACCCTTACAGTTCAATACAATATAGGACAAGTACAGGCTATATCGATTAGACTACTGTAATGCCCTCTACCTTGGTCTCTGTCAGGTCCGGGTGTTTTTGTGAATCCGTTAACCTGGAACCAACCACAGGTGTAGGTGCTGGGGTATGAAGAAAACAGGGAGGACGAAGGAAGTTCCGTTTCATATATTTATTAAAGTAACAATTCAGTAAGGAGTTAAATGACTAGTTGTTAATCATCATTATACTGAAGTATTGCAGGAATGACAGAAATAATATGCAAGAGAAAACTCAGAGATAAATAAAAGAAATGTTCATGGAAACATATGCAAAAACAAGCTGAAGAATAAATGTTGAATTGTCCAAATATAAACAGGCTTTGATGCTGAACTGCAGATTGTGTTTAACTGGTTAATGCAGACATGGAGAATTAACTGTAAGAATTTGCAATGGAGTTTTAAGAGTTAACTGAGAGACTGTGAAGAATTATCCTTGTAATGACAACATAGGAAAAAGTACTGAATTGGGTTACTTGCGGGTTCCGGAGATCACTGTGAAACTGTAGTAGATGGTGAGGTGATGAATGGGTTAAATGCAGAGTTGAACAAACGAACAGCTGAGGGAATTGGAATCCTCCAGACTTTGTATGATAGGCAGACAGACAAGGTAACCTCATGCAGGACACTGGGAATCCAAGTATTTCCAATAGGTGTGCAATTGACTGATAGCACAATGGAGAGCCGGTAGATCTTTGGCAGTGAAGGCTGCAAAACGGACCTCTGGGAACGGAGGCGATATCTGGACCACGGGAATCACACAGGAATGCACGGAGAGAGTTCAGAGCTAGAGCACAGCTTTGATACAACAAAGCACTGGCCCAGAGTGACATAATCCCAGCCTACTTAAAGGCAGCACAAGCACGGGATTGGCTTACACCTGCCCACAGGTGTTTTCACAAGTGCTCAGTATTAGCTATTTGGTCTCCAACATGGCCACCTCCTATACAGCAGACACACCGCAGTGCCTTAGGCCATTTGGTCCCCGCACTCACAGTTCCCAGACTCTGCATTACCTGTGCCATTGATCACGCCGTGTCCCCACACGGGCGCACAGCACCGCGAGCAACCGCAGTGGCAACGGATGAACCCCAGAACCCGCAAAGGTGAGAGACCGGTTCGTGACAGTACCCCCTCTTCTACGGGTGGTCTCCGAACACCTTTGAACCTTGTCAGGATTTTTGGAGAAGTATTTCTGTACCAGTCTTGGAGCATGAACATCTTCAGAGAAAACCCAGGATCTCTCCTCCGGGCCGTAACCCTTCCAGTCGACCAGAAACTGTAAACGTCCATATCGGGAACGTGAGTCCACAATCTCTTTAACTTCAAATTCCTCATTCTGCAAAGAGTGAACTTTAGGAGATCTGGACTGGGTAGTACGGAACTTATTGAGAATCAAAGGCTTCAGTAAAGATGTATGAAAGGCGTTAGGAATTCTCAAAGACGGTGGCAGCTTGACTTTGTATGACACAGGGTTGAGTACCTTTACAATGGGAAATGGACCAATAAACCTGGGAGCAAATTTCTTAGAAGGAACTTTGAACTTGAGATTGCGCGTAGAAATCCAAACTTGGTCTCCCACTTTGTAATTCGGTACAGCTTTACGTTTTTTATCTGCAAAAGATTTATAACGAGCGGAAGTTTTGACCAAGGACTTACGTACACAACTCCAGATGCTAGATAGACGTTGAAGCTCTTGATCTGCCGCTGGGACCTCTAGGGCTGGCAATGGATGAAACTCTGGCACACGAGGATGAAAGCCGAAGTTAATATAAAAGGGCGTAGATTCTGAAGATGAATGGAAGAGATTATTATGAGCAAATTCTGCCAATGGTAGGTAGTCAACCCAGTCATCCTGTGAGGACGATATATATAGCCGGAGAAATGTTTCAAGGTCTTGGTTGACTCTCTCAGTTTGTCCATCTGTCTGAGGATGATATGCAGAAGAAAAGTTCAACTTGACATTTAAAGATGAACAAAGCGACCTCCAAAACTTGGCCACAAACTGTGTTCCCCGATCAGAAACAATTTCTCGAGGAAGGCCATGCAACTTGAAGATTTCAGAGATGAACAATCTGGCTAGTAAAGGGGCTGATGGTAACCCAGTTAATGGAATGAAATGTGCCATTTTCGAAAATCGATCCACTATCACCCAAATGGTATTTCGCCCTTTTGATGGAGGTAGATCGGTCACGAAATCCATTGAGATATGAGTCCATGGTTGTTTGGGTATGGATAGTGGATGTAACAAACCTGGTGGAGAACTTCTTGGACTCTTATGTTGGGCACATTTAGGACATGCTGCTATAAACTCTTGGACATCGGCTTTGAGACGTGGCCACCAATAAGACTGTTGAATAAACTTGAGAGTCTTTAGAACCCCAGGATGACCCATGAAGGAAGAGGAGTGAGCCCAGGTAAGCAGCCGTTTTCGAAGACTTGTGGCGACAAAGGTCTTGCCAGGCGGAGGAACTGGAGAGGTTCGAGTCATTAAAAAGGACCTAGGATTCACAATGGCTTGATTCGTGGTAGCATCATTTAATTCAGAAGAAGCAAAGGACCGGGAAAGGGCATCTGCCTTTTTGTTCTGAGACCCTGGACGATAGGTGAGTTTGAAATCAAATCGTGAGAAGAAAAGCGCCCATCGAGCTTGTCGTGGATTCAAACACTGAGCTGACTGCAGATACAGAAGATTCTTATGATCAGTATAAACTGTAATGCGATGTTGAGCTCCTTCTAGAAGGTATCTCCACTCCTCAAATGCCAACTTGATGGCAAGTAACTCTTGCTCACCGATTGCATAATTACGTTCTGCCGGGAGGAACTTACGGGAGAAATATCCGCAGGGATGGACCTTTTTATCTTCAAAGACTTGTGACAACACAGCTCCTACTGCTTCTGTAGATGCATCCACCTCTAGTAGAAAGGGACGATTCAGATCAGGCTGTCGAAGAATGGGGGCTGACACAAAGGCTTGCTTTAAATCAGAGAAGGCTTTGATTGCTTCTGAAGACCAGTTCGTAGGATTTGCTCCCTTACGAGTTAGGGCTGTGATGGGAGCAGCTAACGTAGAATAATTCTTAATGAATCTCCTATAGAAATTAGCAAAGCCGAGAAATCCCTGAATCCCCTTGAGAGTTGTAGGAGTGGACCAATCTCGGATAGCTTGTACCTTACCGGGATCCATACATAGCTCTGATCCAGAAATGATGTAACCAAGGAACGGTATGGAAGATACTTCAAAAGTGCACTTCTCTAACTTACAATAAAGTTGATTTTTCCTCAGACGTGTCAGTACCTCTTTAACTTGGTGACGGTGAGACTTTATATCCCTAGAGAATATTAGGATATCATCCAGGTACACTACTAGACACTTGTAGAGAAGATCACGAAAAAGTTCATTCACATAGCTTTGAAAAACTGCAGGTGCATTACAAAGACCGAAAGGCATTACAAGGTATTCGTAATGCCCATCCCGGGTATTAAAAGCAGTCTTCCACTCGTCCCCTTCTCGGATGCGGATTAAATTGTAGGCCCCTCGGAGATCCAGTTTTGTAAACACAGTAGCTCCTTTTACCCGGTCAAATAATTCTGGAATTAAGGGTAATGGATACTTGTTTTTCACAGTGATCTCATTGAGTCCACGGTAATCTAGCATGGTCGTAACCCACCGTCCTTCTTCTTAACGAAAAAGAATCCGGCTCCTGCAGGTGAAGAAGATGGTCTGATAAATCCTTTGGTTAGATTTTCTTGTATATAATCAGACATAGCTTGCGTCTCTGGGATGGATAGCGGATAAATTCGTCCCCTAGGAGGTGTTTTACCCGGAACCAGGACAATTGGGCAGTCCCATTCGCGATGAGGAGGTAGAGAGTCTGCTGCTTGTTTACTGAAAACATCCGCAAAGGATTGATACACCGGAGGTAAGTCGGGAAGGCTGATTGACCGGAGAGGTACAATTGAGGCTAAACAGTCCTTGGTACAAGATTTACCCCATGAAAGGACTTCCATGGTTTGCCAATTAAGTTGAGGGTTATGTTTCTGCAGCCAAGGTAAACCAAGTATCACATCTTGAGAGGCTTTGGGAATCACGTAGAAGGAGAGGTATTCGGAATGGAGCACACCAACTTTCATCTTGAGACATACGGTTCGATGAGTAATTATACCATCTGGAATTCGACTTCCATCCACTGCTGTAACGGCAACTGCTGCTTCCAGAGGCATGGTTTGAACTTTAGACCGCATGACAAAGGCTGAGGAGATGAAGTTCTCGGCTGCCCCAGAATCTAGGAGAGCTGAAACTTTCACTGTAGAACTTGGAACTTCTAATTGAATAGACAAGGTCGGCTCTTTCCCAGAACGTGATTCTAGAGTAACTCCTAGCTTAACCTCTCTTGAATAAGCTAGGAGCGAGAGTTTCCCGGTCGGAGTTTGCAGAATTTAACTAAGTGTTCAGAGGACCCACAGTACATGCAGAGGTTACCCTGTCGACGACGAAGTCGTTCCTCTTCTGTGAGGCGAGAGCGCCCAATCTGCATAGGTTCGTCTGTCGTTACCGGAGACTGTGATGAAGAATCTTGTCGAGGCCTAGGATGATAACGTGGACTGGATCGCTCTGCCCTGGATTTCTCTAAACATCGCTCCCTGTAGCGTAGGTCAAGTTTGTTACAGAGAGAAATCAATTCATCCAGTTTAGTTGGCACATCCCGGATAGTTAAATCGTCCTTGATTCTCTCAGAAAGTCCATTCCAAAACGCGGCGATCAGGGCCTCCTCATTCCAGTTTAACTCTGAAGACAACGTGCGAAACTGAACAATATATTGATTGACAGGACGTAAACCTTGACGTAGACGGAGAATCTCCAAAGATGCTGAGGTGGTCCTGCCGGGTTCGTCAAAGATTCTCCGGAAAGAAGATACAAACTCTTTGTAATTAGAGAGGATAGGATCACCTCTCTCCCATAATGGTGATGCCCACTCCAGAGCCTGACCGGAGAGGAGGGCAATAATATATGCGACCTTAGAACGAGCTGATGGGAAACTGGCGGACATCAGTTCGAACTGGATCTCGCATTGATTCAGGAATCCCCTGCAAAGTTTTGGAGTTCCGTCAAACTTACTCGGAGAGGGTAACTGCAAGCGGGACGTAGGCAGCATCACAGGAGAAGCTGTAGTGGTAACTGGGACAACCGGAGTTGGAATCTGGACTTGAGACGTTTTAATTGCTGTATGAAGAGTCTCTAAACGGTCTGCCATAGTTTGCATAAACTGCACTATTTGTGTCTGTATAGACTCCTGGTTTTCCAGACGGGAAAGGATATTTGACGTAGCACCGCCTCCTGCGAATTGGTCACTTGACGGATCCATGTGGCCAGTGCTTACTGTCAGGTCCGGGTGTTTTTGTGAATCCGTTAACCTGGAACCAACCACAGGTGTAGGTGCTGGGGTATGAAGAAAACAGGGAGGACGAAGGAAGTTCCGTTTCATATATTTATTAAAGTAACAATTCAGTAAGGAGTTAAATGACTAGTTGTTAATCATCATTATACTGAAGTATTGCAGGAATGACAGAAATAATATGCAAGAGAAAACTCAGAGATAAATAAAAGAAATGTTCATGGAAACATATGCAAAAACAAGCTGAAGAATAAATGTTGAATTGTCCAAATATAAACAGGCTTTGATGCTGAACTGCAGATTGTGTTTAACTGGTTAATGCAGACATGGAGAATTAACTGTAAGAATTTGCAATGGAGTTTTAAGAGTTAACTGAGAGACTGTGAAGAATTATCCTTGTAATGACAACATAGGAAAAAGTACTGAATTGGGTTACTTGCGGGTTCCGGAGATCACTGTGAAACTGTAGTAGATGGTGAGGTGATGAATGGGTTAAATGCAGAGTTGAACAAACGAACAGCTGAGGGAATTGGAATCCTCCAGACTTTGTATGATAGGCAGACAGACAAGGTAACCTCATGCAGGACACTGGGAATCCAAGTATTTCCAATAGGTGTGCAATTGACTGATAGCACAATGGAGAGCCGGTAGATCTTTGGCAGTGAAGGCTGCAAAACGGACCTCTGGGAACGGAGGCGATATCTGGACCACGGGAATCACACAGGAATGCACGGAGAGAGTTCAGAGCTAGAGCACAGCTTTGATACAACAAAGCACTGGCCCAGAGTGACATAATCCCAGCCTACTTAAAGGCAGCACAAGCACGGGATTGGCTTACACCTGCCCACAGGTGTTTTCACAAGTGCTCAGTATTAGCTATTTGGTCTCCAACATGGCCACCTCCTATACAGCAGACACACCGCAGTGCCTTAGGCCATTTGGTCCCCGCACTCACAGTTCCCAGACTCTGCATTACCTGTGCCATTGATCACGCCGTGTCCCCACACGGGCGCACAGCACCGCGAGCAACCGCACTGGCAACGGATGAACCCCAGAACCCGCAAAGGTGAGAGACCGGTTCGTGACAGTCTCCCAGCAAAAGAACTGCACTGATTACAGCTGGTGCAAAACACAGCTGCCAGGCTGTTAACCAACCAGCCACGCTCTAGCCACATTACACCCATACTCTACTCCCTTCACTGGCTGCCTGTAAGATGGCGAATCATCTTCAAGATTGGCTTACTGAGTTTCAAAGCACTACATGACCAGGGCCCAAGGTACCTGAAGCAGCTTCTGATCCCATACTGCCCCACTCGATTACTGCGATCTATAGATGAAGGACTTTTAGCAGTACCTAGAATCTCCCGTAATTCATCTGGGGGTCGAGCTTTTGTAATGCGGCTCCGACTCTATGGAACTCACTTCCCCGCACAGTGCGAGAGGCCCCAACTATAGAATCCTTCAAAAGCAGACTCAAGACTTTCCTGTTAACTCAAGCATTTCCATAATGTCCCTTTAGTATCTACATGCTCCTGTATTTTATGAAAAGCTGTTCTGTACTTCATTATTGTCTGTACTATATTATGCTATGTATCTGTTAAGCGCCTGAGTCCTATTGGAGAAAGAGCGATATCTAAATAAAATTGTTGTTATTATTATTATTATTATATAAACATAGCTGCGTCAGTAAACAGCACTGAAATAAGTATCAGGGTGGCAGAAAACCGTGGGATTTGGTGCCATCAAAGGGAGTATTGAAAAGAGGATAGGTTATGTAAGAGACATAAAAGCACATGAGGGAAGAGGTCCCTGCTCGTGAGAGCTTACATTCTAAAGGGGAGGGGCACACAGACACAGTATAGAGTATAGTTTCCTTAAAACAAGTACACAAATGTAACTCTCTGAACTGAAAATGTCTTCATTCCCCTTATTGTTAAAATGCAAACAAAAACAATTCTGCAAAATTACTCTATTCACCAAATTCCTGTTGTACAAAATCTTGGGTGCGTGGTACACATTTTTTAACTAACAAGATATTATTATTTTAGATAATATTTTAAAGCTGTGTCCTTCCTAGCAAACATTTAATGTGGCCCCTTCCCCTAGTCTCGTGTGCTGCTCTTTGCTGCCTTTTCCCTCCCAGAGTTTCTGTGCTTATATCACAGCCTTGGACGCAAGATGGTGAGCAGGGGAGCAATGTGTGAGCTGAGCAGGGGCGCAGCCAGAACTTTGTGTGCAACATTTTGAAGAGGCCCCGGTCCCAATGCTTCTAGAGATACACTTCTCTGCAGCAGTTGTACATTTTATGCCCCATAATAGTGCCCTAGTTCATTTTTTGAACCATAGTAGAGCCTTATTTAATGTTATGCTCCATAGTAGTGCCCTAGTTTTATGAATTTATGAGTCTCAATAGTGCTAAAGTTGGCCCTATGTCCCATTTCAGAGCTGCCAGTACACATTATGCCGCACAGTACCCCTAATTCACATTATGATATATAGTTGTATAGTTCATATTGTGCCTCATTATAGTGCCCCGGTTCATATTATGTAACATTAAAATGCCCTCCAGTTCATTCTATAGCACACTACAATGAGTAGGTCCAGGGGCATAACTAGGTATATTACAGGCCCCAAGGAAAAAGTTTGAAAGGACCCCTACATACCACCCAATGGCGAAAAATGTTTATAACACATGTAACTGTGACAGGGAAGGTGGGCCCCTCTCAGCTCTGGGCCCCATAGCAGCTGCACTGCCTGCACCTATGGTAGCTACGCCCTTGGAGCTGAGTGACCAATCTCACTGCACGTGTCTTTATATAAAGATCAATGATCTGAAGGCATTACTGTGTTCCTATTTTGACAACTGATAGATAAGACATTCATTATTAATACCAATGTGTAAGTATAAACTATACTTAGTTGCATGTTGCAGCATCACTAACAGTGGCGTATCTATAATGGGTGCAGTGTGTGCGGTGCACATGGGCCCCTGAGTCCAGAGGGGGCCCACACCGCACCCATTTCTTCTGTACTTACCTTTCCGGCATCCATCGGTGACCGTGTGTGGGCCCCCTCCTCTCCTGTAGCTGGCACCACCGCTGCTAGTGAACTGAGCACTAGAGACTCCGGAAAAATGGCGCGGCGGCCATTTTTTTTTTTAGTCCTGTGCATGCGCTGTAGATTCTGGCACTGTGCTAGAGTCTCAGTGCTCAAAGCGCTAACAGCGGCGCTTCCGGCTACGAAAGAGGAGGGGGCCCACACAAGAAGACTGCACACGGGTCCCCTCCTCTCTACATACTCCTCTGATCACTAAGGAGGGGCTGGGGTTATAATAACTATGTGACTGGCCACAAATCACATCTTAAAGTCCCTTGATTTAGGAGGGTATACTGCTCCCTGAACATTCTGGCAGTGTAGGCAAATATAAAGTAGTATAAACACTTTAGTTTTTTCCAGGAATATTATTCTGCTTAATAAAATACAGCTGTGATTTATACAATATTATTGTAAAATGTTTCCTTACTTTGTTTTATTACAAGCATGAATACGAGTATGAACTAGGCGAGGAAGCTGTGACTGCTGTGCAGGTTATGCAAGGAACATACCACTTGAAAAACCTCCCCATGAGTATATTGTTTACATACTACAGACTCATCCAGCAAGAACTTTGCTTTGTTTCCACTTCGTCATGCTGGTTATTTATTCTGTTACTGCATAGCTAGTCATTAACATTATCAAGAGCAGCTCTCCTGTGTGCATTTTATCAGCCTGTTGCAAGAGGTTATGATCACATAACCATAAAATGTGTATAACATGCAGACACTGGGGGTGATTCAGACCGGTTCCGGTATGAATGGTCGACCATGTTATGGTCGACAGTCATTAGGTCGACCACTATTGGTCGACATTGACATGGTCGACATGGACACATGGTCGACACATGAAAATGGTCGACACATGAAAAGGTCGACATGAGTTTTTTTTTGTGTTTTTTTTTGGTGTCGTTTTTTGCGTAAAGTGACTGGGAACCCCAATTAGTGCACCGCGTCCCCTCGCATGGCTCGCATGCTTCAGATTACCGTTCCAATCGTAGTTCACTTGGATCGTAAAGTATGGAAAAGTTCCCCAAAAGAAAAAAATAGTTAAAAAACGCATGTCGACATTTTCATGTGTCGACCTTTCATGTGTCGACCATTTGTCCATTTCGACCATGTCAATGTCGACCAATAGTGGTCGACCTAATGACTGTCGACCATAACATGGTCGACCATGTGAATGGATACCATTCAGACCTGATCGCTGGGTTGCAGTCTTTGCTGTCCTGCGTTCAGATAGTCGGCGCCTCCAAGGGGAGTGTAAATCCGCTGTGTAAGTGTGCGATGCCATGTGTACGCGGAGCTGCAAAACTCCACTGTGTGCAGCAGGGGCGTTACTACAGAGAAGGGTGGGCCCCCTCCGGGTGGGCCCCCTCCTCTGAACGGCGCTGTAGACTCCGGCAATGTGCCGGAGTCTACTGCGCATGCGCAGGTCTCCGGAAACATGGCGCCCGCCATGATCCGGAGACCAATTTGGCTACCGCGCATGCACGGCGGCTATTTTGGCGGCGATTTCCACCGCGGACGCTGTGCCCGCCGCTGGACTCCGGTTAGTTTAATATTTAAATGGGTGCAATGTGTGCGGTGTGGGCCCCCCTGGACCCAGGGGCCTGTGTGCACTGTACACATTGCACCCATTATAGAAACGCCAATGGTGTGCAGTCTCTGCGCACCCCAGGACTTACTCCGACAGTGTGATCACATCAGGCTGATCGGGGGCCGGAGCTGAGGTCAGACACCCTCCCTGAAAACGCTTGGAACGCCTGCGTTTTTCCGGACATTCCCAGTAAATGGTCAGTTACCACCCCAAAGGCTTCCTTCTGTCAATCACCTTGCGAACGCCCGTGCGTTCGGAATATTCGCACCATCCCATCGCTGACCGGCGATGCCTTTTGTTGTTGTCCGACGCGTGTGCGCATTGTGGTGCATACGCATGCGCAGTGACTACCTGATCGCCCGCTGTGCGAAAACGCAGCAGCGTTCAGGTCTGAATCACCCCCACTGATGGAACATACCCAATAAAAGGCTCAGCATTGAGTATGCTAAATTAAACATGTCTTAAATAACAAAAGAAATCTATATCTTGCTGCACAATCTTCACATTTCCATAAAAAGAGCCATATTATTTATTTAAAGAGGGTATTTATGATCTTTCATTTATAATTCCATAGCCCAGCAATAATAACCAGTTCATATAAACTAATTCACTTATTTTATCATATTAAGACATTCACATTAATCACATTATTAAATATTGATATTGGCATTGATGATTTTTTTGGTGAGATAATAGAAATCTACTTACAAAGATTAGTCACATAATTCTGCATGTAGGTTTTTAAAGTTACTTTTCCTTAAACTAAACTAGAATTCCTAATAAAATACATTGCATATGGAATTGCAGTGCTTCTGTATGTGCTTAGCTGCAATGATTGTATACTGCCAATTTACAACTGGCATCATGTACTTACAAATACAAGGATACCTATTCAGGAGCAAATACTGTAGCTCAATGTGTTAAGTCTCTTTGGTACATGGGGTTGGGAGTTCAAGTCCCCTACATGGCTTTCTGAGCATTGTGTATTTTAAATACATGGGAATTTAACTAAAAGTTATTATTGGCACGGTGCACAAAAAAAAATAAAAAAAAATCACCCTGTTACTCATAGCTGACAAGTTGAGTGTGTGAATATGGTATGCGTGGTTTCGTGTTCTGTTCCCTGGCTTGGATTGTATACTGAGAGTTACAAATGTCAAGGGATGGTGGTGTACCTTGGGCGCCTGACCTTTCAGTGGACTTATAGCAGGACCAAAGCAATGGTCACCTCACAATACGAATAATTGTATGGGTGCGAATTTGCAAAACTAATAACATACAGGGTAATCATAAAATTAACACATTGTTTAATACACGATTTCATAAAACAATTTCATAAAACAATTAAAGCGTACCAAAACGGTAAGCTAGGAGCCGCAGGTGTTATAATGGGGCAGGGTGGTCGGAACCTTCACCCTGCTCTGGCCCCTAAGCTTATCTGTGGATCGATGTCCCCGGATGGATGATAATACTTGTGGAATGTTATTCAAAAAGAAGCTGAAAACGTACCGGTAGGGTAAATTAGGAGCCGCAGGTGTTTGAGAAAAGCAGGGTGGTCCAGACTTCACCCTGCTCTGGCTCCCAAGTATTACCACTGGTCGATGTCAGGTGTATAAGCAGTCAAAGTTCTTCCTTAGGTCCAGTTGCTGAAGATCAGGTAGCCAACGCGTTTCGAGATCTGTAATCTCTTCCTCAGGGCTCAATGGTCTCTCTCCTCTTCAGATTCGGCTTTTAAAGATGGTGGGAAATTAGTTCCAGGTCAAAAGGTTACTGAGACCGGAAGTGCTGAATAAAGTCTCAAAAAAGGTTTTTCAATGCTGATTTACTTCATGTTCATAAGGTTGAAGTGCTTGTGAGAAAGTATACCAGTAAAAATAGGTGTAAATAAGGTATTTAACCCGATATGATGTGAAAACGAGCGACCGGAAGTGAGTGTCGCCGGAAATTCAACTGGACCAAAGGAAGAACTTTGACTGCTTATACACCTGACATCGACCAGTGGTAATACTTGGGAGCCAGAGCAGGGTGAAGTCTGGACCACCCTGCTTTTCTCAAACACCTGCGGCTCCTAATTTACCCTACCGGTACGTTTTCAGCTTCTTTTTGAATAACATTCCACAAGTATTATCATCCATCCGGGGACATCGATCCACAGATAAGCTTAGGGGCCAGAGCAGGGTGAAGGTTCCGACCACCCTGCCCCATTATAACACCTGCGGCTCCTAGCTTACCGTTTTGGTACGCTTTAATTGTTTTATGAAATTGTTTTATGAAATCGTGTATTAAACAATGTGTTAATTTTATGATTACCCTGTATGTTATTAGTTTTGCAAATTCGCACCCATACAATTATTCGTATTGTGAGGTGACCATTGCTTTGGTCCTGCTATAAGTCCACTGAAAGGTCAGGCGCCCAAGGTACACCACCATCCCTTGACATTTGTATTCCTTTGGGGGTAAGAAGGAAAACCCCGTAGGTGTAACCTAGGCTGCCTGTTCACCTTCCAGCGCCCAATAAGTTTTCCAGTATACTGAGAGTTGTCTTTTTTAAATATAGAAAGATTTAACTGAAGGAAATATCTGCTGTACATACAGGAGCCAATCAAACAAGCCTGCCTGCCCCCAGTGCATGGGGGGGTTTCCAGAACTGGGTGGAGCCAATCACAGGGGTGGGGACTGAGGGGACCCAGTATATGTTGGGTCCGTAAAGCTAATGTGTGTGTGTGTGTGTGTGTATATATATATATATATATATATATATTAAGGAGAGGTAAACAGGTGGCACTCATCAGGCTGGAAAAACGTGGTTGCTTTATTGGCTAACAGCCGACATGTTTCGGAGACAGCTTCTCCGTCCTCAGGGCCCTGAGGACGGAGAAGCTGTCTCCGAAACATGTCGGCTGTTAGCCAATAAAGCAGCCACGTTTTTCCAGCCTGATGAGTGCCGCCTGTTTACCTCTCCTTGCTATCTGATGGGAATCTTTTCCATGAGGAAGGCACCACAGCACCATACTATTTCACATGAGAGTTCCGGATGATATATTGGACTATATATATATATTTATACATATCCACACATATATATACCGTATATACAGTACACCTATATATATATATATATATATATATATATATACATACACATGCTTACATACATATATATATATATATACATACAGTACACATATATATATATATATATATATATACACGTGTATATATATCATATGTGTGTGTCTATATGTATGTATAATGTATATACATGTGTATATATGTATGCACATGGATATACTGTATATGTACTATAATTAACATGAAGCAAACTTTTTATTAAGCACTTACAAGTGCCACCAGGTAGACAGCAGGCTGCAGAGGAAGCTAGACAGCCATTAATAATGCAGCAACAAAGAAAAAAAAATCTATATATATTTATTTTTGGTGGAGGGGGGGGGGGTTCTGGGTGCTCGGAAACCCCCCCTGCGTGTGCCACTGGCCCCCACCACCCAGTACATCAGTAGAACATCGGACTTGCAATGATGAGGAAACACTGGATCCTCACAAGTGTATGATTAGCTAATATAGAGATGGAGAGGTTCCATCTCAGAAGAAAAAAATTGGTCTGTCAGGAAAGATTTCTGGGTACTCAGAAACAGTGATCCTCCCCCCACCCCCTAACTTGCGCCACGGCTATGTTCATTGATAATGTCAATTATTATCTTTAAACATAAAGCTATACACTATTACCGTGGAGCCGCTATGGCCGCTAGACCACGTGCACGTGCTACGCACTTTGTACGCTATTTGCGTACAGAGTCCCGCACGTGGTACGCACTCGCCGTACACACGCTGCGCTGAGTGTACGGAATACACACAGCGGGCGCACACACAGTTGATAACCTTCAAACCTTGTTAATAAAACACAGTAAGAATATACTTATACTCTAAACCTTAGTAGTCAAATACTGTAATAATGTAACGCTTAAAAACCTTAACAATGTGTATGCTGTTTGAGCGATTGAGACGCTAAGAGAGCCCTTTGCAGGAAAGTGAAAACACAACACCGGGTTTGGTTACAACCACAACGGCTCTAACACTGCCGTGGATTATTCAGAGAAAAAGGGGAAAACAATACAAGTTATACACTACAAGCTAACACAGAAATGTAACAGAATAACAGAGAATAAGACGAACAATGGCTACAGAGAACATACATACGTGGGGACTCTTTCGCATGCGCGACCTGGAATCCAGTCCTCAGCTATCAGGTAGAAAGCCTTCAGAGACATCAGGCTGGCCAGGCAACAGTGGTCTTTATATACACAACATACATTCACAATACAATGGTACCTGTAATCTCATTGTTCATTGGACACAGGGATGTGTCTCTACATTACAGCAAAGGTCATAGGTGGATTTGAACAGGTGGGCTGTGTCTTTCCCCAACTGCTCTGGTGGGAGGTATCCTGAGGATTCCCGCCGCATGTGTAATTTACAGCAAATACAGTTAATGTTCATAATCTACTTCTGTACATAACTATACGCAGGAGCGAGCGATCCTTTCCTAACACCGGAATGTTACCCTTAAAATACCCTACAGCTGGATACTAGACACCACCTTTCAACCTTTATCTGACCCTTCCTATCATGCAAAGAGGAATCTCTCTGTCCAGGAACAGTTTAAACTAATCATACTCGCTGACATGGTCTAGGGGAATATTAACTACAAAATGCACTATTTGGGTTAAATATTCTATGATCGAGTCGCACGCTACACGCTCACAAACTCCGCCGTAAATACACATCTCATGCGCACGATCGCCGGAGCGATCTTACGCAACTTGCGGGTATGTCTACGCACGGGGGAACAGGTGCACGAGCAGCGCGCATGTGCATGAGGGGTTAGTACAAGGGGTATGCATCATGATATTTTTCGACTTTGACAGTCTACCCTTTGGCAGTCAACAATAACTGCCACTATCTAAACAATTAAGCAGAAAAAGATATATTACAATGAAATACCTATAAATTATTGGGTGGAGGGAGGAGAGGAGAAGGTGGGAAATGTATGACCTAGTGGGATAGTAAAAGCATGTATGTATGAAATTCATGTCTAAGGGGTCATGTATCATCGTGCCGTACATGTTCTAGATAAGCTTCGAGGTATTGCGAAGTATACATTAAATCCTTCTTATCCCGTATTAAGGGTCTGTAAGTGGGCTAACAAACACTACCGAGCTCTTTTCGGCTTTTAGTTCCAACAAATGGGGTGCACATTAGTTGATGATACATGGAGGGGGAAAATATGTGAGTGCGAATATATGTACATATATCACATGTCGACTATGTGTGTTACTACCTGAAGATCGTAGAGATGAAGATAAGAAACATGTGTTATAAATACATTCATATGATAATGTGTGTAATTGTCCTTGGATGTCTTCTTGAAGTCTTGTCCGGATAGGTGTATCTTTGCTGTGGGTGGTAAGCAAAGTTTTTTTCAAGTGTCCATAGAAAGTTAAAGTCTCTAAAGTGTCTCGCAAAGTCTGTGAAAATGTTCATCAAAGGTCTGTAGAACTGTTCATCAAAATCTTCTTCCGAGTGGATGTCTTTTTACCTTGGAGAAAAACAAAGGAGAAACGGGTGAAAGAAACGGACCATGGAATCACGTCTTATCACAACATTGTCTCGATTGATGGATATAAATAAAACCAGTTGTTGTAACAATGCCCTCGCTCCTTAAACTCATCAATTTGGTACTGAGCTTGCAATGCATTAAAATCCGAACACATCTAAATATCAATCCAATCATTATGACAACTCCCAGGATACAAAGGAGAAATTTCCCTACATTCACGATAAAATTTTGAGCCCATTCTCCTAAACCTGAGAACCAATTGCGTGGGTTCAACCATGAAACCCAGCCGGTCAGTTCATTACTCACAGCAGTAAGGGTAAGGTTGTGTCTCCTTCGGAACTCCCACTTCAATTGCAAGATATCGTCCATCTTTTGATCTATGACCTCGTTTGGGTCATCGGTGCTGTTTGTGATATATGTACAGTACTTCACACCATACTGAGTTGCTAGGGTGACACAATACCCGCCTGTCACCGCTGTGAGGTTATTGAGAACCATCCTGTGCTGGATCAGTTCCATTTTGTAAGCTTGCAATTCCCTCCCAGTATACCTGAAGGTGTCATCATACATCTCGGTGATATTGTCTATCAGGTTCGCTAGCGCATTAATATACCTAAAATTTATAATTCCTCTGGCGGTATGGGTGATATCTAACGCGAGTAGGAATTGAATCCCGGTGGATTCGTGGATCAAATCAGAGGCTGTGTGCTCTGTCCTATCTATAAGGTGTCTCTTAACAATGTGTTCGTAGTGAGTGTGAGTGTAAGGAGCTTGAACATTGCGGTGAACGTCTTTCATTTTATCATGGGTAATGGTCATTACTTCTGGCAACACTCTTCCAATGTAACACAATCCCTCTGAGTTTGGGGCAAGCCACTTATACGCCTTCCTCCCACATATGAAATATGCATCATCGGGGAGGACATATGGGACAGAATATGACATCACCATATTGCAAACCTTCCAGGTGAAAAATCCTATCCCTAACTTTCTCATCTGTTCAGTACACGTATCAGGCTGTATGATATGCGCACAGTATCCTGGAGATACTTCTCCAACCCGCATGGTCCTACTTCCTATTGTATACCTATACTGAAAATATCTCCCATCGTTGGCTATTTGGCGTATAAGTTCTGAGTCTACGGGCATTCTATCGGCTCTGTGTGAAAATGCCATGGTTTGGTTGTTCCATGTCACTTCCCAATTTCCCGGCTTTCGGGGATTGGAAATGTTAAAACATACTAAGGACCTATCCACATGATATTGGTGGAGCTTCAAACTAGGAGGCCTAGAAATATAAAATTTCTTGTCCACCGGTCTCCCACCCCTTAATTCAAGTACCTCACCTATTGTTAAAGAGTATGGCACTAGTCCTGACTTGCTCTGACCTTGAGGTACTTGTGAGCACACCCAGCATTCTGTTTGGTTTAAAACCTTACCCACTAATGAGTGATAGTCACTCAATGGATGACGGTCCATGTTGATATTAAGGCTGGACTGACATCTCTGGATGCACCTGTCCTCAACTATGTTTTCACAATTCCTACAGATACAATTCTCTTCAGCTAACAATCCTTCACAATGTCTCCTAGTGTCATGACTACCAGATCGTTTTCTGATACTCGCCTTTGCTCGGTGACTGTGTTGCTCTTGGAATTCTACGAATCCGTCCTTGTCATCAGAACCCATTCCAGATCCTTTCTCGACCTCTCTGGTACTCTCACCGAAACAGACTGTTCTGGTCAACAACAGGGTCAACAGGAAAATCCGGAACGCAGTCTCTTCGGTAAGTCCATCTTGCAGGAGGAGAAAGAAAAAGTGGTAATGGGAGGTAAAGAAAATAATTAAAAGGGAAAGAAAACTGGCGCGACAACCGCCTCTGATCTTGTAGTTCTTTGTGCTCAGGTGCCGTGACAACAGTCCTGCCTCTCAACTTTCCCGGAACAGGCACTCCAGTGATATGGTTTCCTCTATACTCTGCTCTTTGTCACAGGCTTTCTCTGGGTCAGCGACCTTCTTACAGTGGGACGAGTGGACCCAAGTCTCTCTTTCGGCAACCTTCAATGCTGTCGTGCTGGTCAGTAAGACTTGGTACGGTCCTTCCCACCGGTCAATCAGGCAACCTGAGCGTAGAAAATTTTGAATCATTACATAATCCCCAGGTTCAATGTCATGACAATTACTGTCTGGCAGATCAGGAATCACTAGCTTTAGATTGCTGTTTTGATTCCTCAACTGCTTGCTCATCTTAACCAAATACTTTACAGTTACTTCATTGTTGCATTTCAAATCATCCTGGGGGTCAATCATTACATGGGGTTGTCGACCAAAAAGAATCTTAAAGGGTGACAGGTTAAGAGGGGCCCTGGGAGTGGTTCTGATGCTGTACAATACAAGTGGCAAAGCTTCTGGCCACAACAATCCAGTTTCAGCCATCACTTTGCTGAACTTGTTCTTAATAGTGCTGTTTACTCTTTCCACTTTCGCACTCGCCTGTGGGCGGTACGGAGTATGCAGCTTACTATTAATTCCCATTAATTTGCACATTACCTGAAAGACTTCACCTGTAAAATGGGTACCCCTATCACTTTCAATTATCCTAGGGATACCATACCTGCACACAAATTCCTGCACAATTTTCTTTGCAGTGAACACAGCAGTATTTGTGGCAGCGGGGAACGCTTCTACCCAATTTGAAAACACATCAATACAAACCAATACATACTTTAAGTTTCTACAAGGTGGCAATTGTATGAAATCAATTTGTATCACCTGAAAAGGGCCGTCCGTTGGCGGGATATGGGATGGTTATGTTGGTATTGCCTTTCCAATATTCTTCCTCAAGCAGGTGAGGCATGTCATTGCTCTCTTACCCGCATGAGAAGAGAATCCTGGCGCGCACCAGTAGGCTCTTACCAACTTGCACATACCTTCTATGCCCAGATGAGTCAGACCATGTGCCGCCTCAGCTAAACTTGGAAGGTATGCTCTGGGTGCCACTGGCTTACCCTGTCCATCTGTCCAGAGTCCTGAGGACTCCTGGCCGTATCCTTTTGACCTCCAGACTGCCTTTTCCTGTGGGGAACACAAATTTTGCATTTCACTCAATTTCTGCGTGTTGACGGTATTGAATACCATCAGTTGTGTGATGTCTGTCTGTATGGGGGTGCTGGCTGCTGATTTAGCAGCTTCGTCTGCCCGGCTGTTACCAAGTGACACTGGGTCTTGGCTGTACGTGTGGGCTTTACACTTGATAACAGCCACTCTGTCAGGTTCCTGTATCGCTGCTAGAAGTCTTTTGATATGGGTCGCATGCGCCACGGGTGTGCCAGCTGCCGTCATGAAATTTCTGAGGCGCCATAGGGCCCCGAAATCATGTACTACTCCAAAGGCATACCTAGAATCCGTGTAGATATTGGCTGACTTTCCCTTAGCCAATTCACACGCTCTGGTTAGGGCGACCAGCTCAGCAACTTGTGCTGAGTGTGGTGGACCCAGGGGTTCCGCTTCTATGGTACCTTTGTCATCTACGACTGCGCATCCAGTACACAAGTCTCCCGAGTCCGTCTGTCTGTGGCAACTACCGTCAGTGTAAAAAGTAACATCTACACCTTCCAGTGGGTTGTCACTGATGTCAGGCCTTGCAGTGAAATTTTGGGTCAAATATTCTATACAATCATGTGTGTCAGTGTCTGTACTAAATCCTCCTTCACCATCACTCTCATCCCCCACCGTTTGTGCCTGTCCAGGCACACCTGGGAGATACATTGCAGGATTTAGTGCGCTGCATCTCCTTATGGTGATGTTTACAGGGGCCATTAGTGCTAATTCCCACCTTGTAAACCATGCAGATGAAACGTGTCTGGTTTGGGCAGAATTCAGTAAGGCTGACACTGCATGAGGTGTATGGATGGTCAGGTTGTGACCTAACACTACATCTTCGCTTTTACTCACTAGCAATGCTATCGCTGCAACACTCCGCAAGCATGTGGGGAGGGATCATGCTACGGTGTCTAGCTGAGCGCTGTAGTAGGCTACCGGCCTGCTGGCATTACCATGTTTCTGGGTTAAAACACCTGCCGCACACCCAGCACTCTCCGTACCGTACAATTCAAAGGGTTTCCCATAATCTGGCATACCTAATGCTGGTGCCTGCGATAGGCACTGTTTGAGTCTCTCAAATGCCAGTTCGGACTCGTTTGTGTGCGAAATCCGATCTGGTTTGTTTGATGAGACCATCTCTTGCAAAGGTAAGGCTAGCATGGAAAACCCTGGGATCCAGTTGCGGCAATATCCACACATTCCTAGGAAAGTGCGGATCTGTTGCTGGGTTTGTGGCAGAGTCATGTCGCGAATCGCCTGTATTCTATCAGCGGTGAGGTGTCTCAGTCCTTGTGTCAAGCAATGTCCCAAATATTTTACCTTGGTCTGGCATAACTGCAACTTATCCTTTAAAACCTTGTGTCCCGCATTAGAAAGATGAAACAGAAGCTGTTTCGTGTCTCTCAAGGACGATTCGAGTGAATCAGAACACAGCAGTAAGTCATCTACATACTGTATTAATACTGATCCGCTCTCAGGTTGAAAGGATTGTAAACAATCATGCAAAGCCTGTGAGAAAATACTTGGGCTGTCAATGAAACCTTGTGGTAAGCGAGTCCAGGTGTACTGTACTCCTCTGTATGTGAATGCAAACAAGTATTGGCTGTCAGGGTGCAGAGGTACCGAGAAGAAGGCGGAGCAGAGGTCAATAACAGTGAAAAATTTCGCAGTAGGAGGGATTTGCATAAGGATGACAGCTGGATTTGGCACTACGAGAATTGGCTCTCGACTATTTTGTTGATCCCCCTTAGATCCTGCACTAGCCTGTAACCCCTCCCCCCACTCTTTTTCACAGGGAAGATGGGACTATTGGCAGTGCTGGACGTCCTGACTAGGATGCCCTGTTGCAGCAAGCGCTCTATGACTGGGTACACTCCTAACTCCACCTCCGGCTTCAGAGGATACTGTGGGATTTTTGGAGCTATCCTACCATCTTTTACTTGAACTACTACAGGAGCTACATTTGCCATCAATCCAGTGTCTTGTCCATCTTTGGTCCAAAGTGACTCCGGTATCTGGGAGATAATTTCCTCTACCTTGGATGGACACCTGTCTGTAACAGCAGTGTGTGACATTAACCTTTGTGGGGAGTCTAGCATATCCTGCACTTCCTGAGAGTGATTCTCGAGTATATCTAAGAAAACACCTTCAGGAGTACAATATATGACACACCCCATCTTACACAGTAAATCTCTCCCAAGTAGATTAGTCGGAGCCGATGCAACTAGCAAAAAGGAGTGCTTGGTCTGCAAAGGCCCTATCGTAATCTCTGCTGGTTTACTTAAAGGGTAGTGTTGTACTACTCCTGTTACTCCCATTGCTGGAATTGTTTTACCCGTGGTTTTTATACCCACCGTTGAATTTAACACTGACTTGGCCGCCCCCGTATCTACAAGGAAAGGTAGTGATCTACCAGCTACATCAATTGTGACCTCAGGTTCACTTCCAAGGCTCGCAATTAATTTCACTGGCTGCAGACTACAGGTGTGGCCTGACCCCTATTGTAAGTTGTGACCCTCCCGCAGCGCGTTGGCAGCTACAATATGTGAGGGGGGTAACTGAGAATTTTCAGAGACCTGCCAGTCTCTCTTTGGTGGGTACCTCTTTGTTTCCCCTGCATGTGGCTCATAACTCCTCCTCTGCGGTCCCTGATCCCATTTGCGTGCGCCATACCGTGTGTCATGTTCTGGTCTAGGGGGTCGATATACCTTATGTGGGTCTCTAGAGTTGCAGTTCCGCGCGTAATGTCCTTCCCTGTGACAGTTATAACATTTTATCACATACGACTTACCATCAGGGGTCTGGGGCTTAGGCTGAGGTGGCCTTGTTGTAAGGGCCTGTATACTTACTGCCATCAGCTTATCCCCCTGTGACTCCCTGTGTCTAATGATGTTCCGATCATGCCCGACAGCGGACTCTCTTAATGCAGCCACCGAGATACCTCTCCAGTTAGGTTGAGTGGTCTGTACCCTTGTTCTCAACACTTCCTTTAAACCGTCCATTAATACGGACACCCCTACCTACCTATGATGCATACTTTCCTCAATGTCCACGATCCCAGTGTATTTAGCCATTTCCTCTAGTGCTCGATGGAAATAGTCAGAAGCAATTTCACCTTCTTTTTATCTAATGGAGAAAATTTTGTTCCACTTGACAACAGTTGGGAAATATACTCCTAACTGCAGATTGATCTGTTTAACATTTTCCTGATTGTATTCATCAGTGAGAGGTACCTCTTCATCTAATTTACAATCAGTAATGAATTTCACAGGGTCAATGGTAGAGGGCAAACATGCCCGCAGCACTGTCCGCCAATCTTTGTTATTGGGTTCGGTGGCGTTACCTAGTTCCTTAATAAACCTTTGACATGCGGCTAGATCTTTCCTGGGATCGGGAAATTCAGACATAATTGTCCTTAATTCTGTCCGGGACCAGGGACAATGCATTGCAATGTTCCTGACGGGAGTGACTCCCTGTGCGTCAGTCTTTCCATTGGGGACTGCGATCACCCTGACAGGATTAAGTTCAATTACATCACTCTGGGTTGATTCTACAATGTGAGGTGTGATTGTTTCTGCATAATGTACAGTACCGTACTTACCTGTGGACACGACCTCACCTGTCCCTCCACTAGGGGCCTTCGCTACTGCTCTTACTGGTTGGGCCGTGCCCACTGTAGTATCTTGTATGGTGGCTGCTAGAGAGAGTGCCGATATCGTTGTGGGCTCATCTTCCTGGTCGCAGTCCTGAGGGAAGTTTAAGATGGGATACAACTTGCACGGGTTAGCATTAGCATCAATACACTTATCTACTTTACTCTTATTACCATTAATACATTTATTAAGTGCACTTTTATCGTATACCAGTATGCCATTCTCTGTAGCCATTTTCTCTCCTGTTATGTATGGTGGTGGCGGTGCTGTTGCTATCAGTTTCCTGCTAGGGTTGGAACCAGCTGCTTGAGCTAGTCCCTGTTGTATCTCACCCTCCTGTTGCCATAACTGTAAATAATCATAATGTCTAATCCGTTGCTTTACGGATTTTATCAGACATATCCTTCTCCTTAAATTTTGCAACACCTCAGGATTAAAACTGCCTACCCTAGGGAACGGTTCCCTATTGTCCACAGTCATTCGTTCCCACTCATTGCATAAGACCTCTGCGTGTGATCCATATTTCTCACACATTATGTACCTCGCCGACCCTTTGGGCCGACAAATATCAACGTGAACCCTTGTTGATCGTCCCTTACTTGAGCAACTGGCCCCCATTCTTTGCAGGTATTGCCTTCTCAGCTAATCCTTACAAAAACCAAATTACTCAGTGGTAAGGCGACGGTGAAAGTTCTCCGAGCTCTCTCACCCACTCACGCCCCTATTGGCCAATACACCGAACACTGTGCCCAATGCTGGTCGTACCCAACCTCGGGCTCCTGTGTAACCTCTATTTACTGAGAGCGTGTGGGAGTATGCTACCCCTCCCAGTAAATATCAGTCATTGGAGATTTCCTGAGTGAACAGCGAAACTCCCTTAAAATAAAAAAACCTGTTACACAAATCACGTTACTTGTACAATTAGCGTCTATGACCCCGCAAATTGAGTGGGTATCAAGGTGAACTAACTAATGCACACAGTAACGTGCGGTACAGTCGCACTGCGTATAAGTAACTATTACTTATCCGCCGAACGACCAACGGAATCGGTTGTTTGTGCTGCGAAACCTCAGCCGGTGCGTATCTGAACGGGCCTATATGGGTACTACGCAAACCCCCGGGGCTGCGCTCTCTACCTCTGACCTTTCTCAGGCCAGGGTTTTCAGAGCTTCGCTTGACCTGATCAGCGGATTTCTGACTTCGCCGACCTTTTGGTCTGCTGTAATACTAATTGCTCCTTTATACCTTATACAATGTTAACGTGAGAAAGCCACTCCCACGCCACCAAGTGTCCACTCACCTGATGTGGTCTCCTACGGGATCCCGAAATCTGGGTTTACTAAACCTTTATTGTTTGCACACTCACTCTTGCTCACTCATATACACTTCGATTTTTCTGTACAAAAAATTACTTTCATTCAGGTAAAACAGGCTAATCCCAGAGGTGATGCAATAAGAGAAGGATCTTTTAAACTAAAATATTGGAAACTGAACAAATTTGTGCTATTATCGCGTGGCTACCGTATCGCCTAAACTAAAACAATGCTATCTTGTGATTTGTATTTAGTGGGCGTATCTGTATGCACGTTGCGTAAACACACCACGTGTGTAGGCCTTTGCGTTGCGTACGCAGTCCCGTACGCTGTCCGAGACACGTGTACAAAGGACGGATACGCCCGCAGTAACACAAATAACACGTTTCTATAAATGTAAACGATATTCAACTATAATCGCTTACTAACACCACACAGTATCTCCTGTATAAACCTTTATAACTGGGTCAGGCTGCGTGTGTGTTTTACAATTACTCCCTTAAATATTACTCTTTACTTTTAACTAAAATAGCAACAAATTTTCTCAGCACGTGATCAATGCTAATGGCAAACAAGAGGGTAGATATGCGAAAATACACAAATAAAATACAGGTGTGTGTGTGTGTTGCGTGTGTTGCGTGCGCAGTTGGCACCAAACAGAACTTTAACAGATTTAAAACCAAACAATAGCTTTACGTTCTTACCTTCCGGATCCCACCAGCATCCCTTCAAACCAAGCGAAGCAGACGCTTATCTAATCAGCACTAATGTATCCCTGACCACAAAACGGCTAACAGGGGATACTACCTTCCCGCCCTTTGCTGATAGATAAAAGTCTGCCTTGTCCTGCTAGGCTGCGGATATGAGGAGAACCGGACGAGCTCCCCATTGATAATGTCAATTATTATCTTTAAACATAAAGCTATACACTATTACCGTGGAGCCGCTATGGCCGCTAGACCACGTGCACGTGCTACGCACTTTGTATGCTATTTGTCCCGCACGTGGTACGCACTCGGCGTACACACGCTGCGCTGAGTGTACGGAATACACACAGCGGGCGCACACACAGTTGATAACCTTCAAACCTTGTTAATAAAACACAGTAAGAATATACTTATACTCTAAACCTTAGTTGTCAAATACTGTAATGATGTAACGCTTAAAAACCTTAACAATGTGTATGCTGTTTGAGCGATTGAGACGCTAAGAGAGCCCTTTGCAGGAAAGTGAAAACACAACACCGGGTTTGGTTACAACCACAGCGGCTCTAACACTGCCGTGGATTATTCAGAGAAAAAGGGGAAAACAATACAAGTTATACACTACAAGCTAACACAGAAATGTAACAGAATAACAGAGAATAAGACGAACAATGGCTACAGAGAACAAACATACGTGGGGAATCTTTCGCATGCGCGACCTGGAATCCAGTCCTCAGCTATCAGGTAGAAAGCCTTCAGAGACATCAGGCTGGCCAGGCAACAGTGGTCTTTATATACACAACATACATTCACAATACAATGGTACCTGTAATCTCATTGTTCATTGGACACAGGTATGTGTCTCTACATTACAGCAAAGGTCATAGGTGGATTTGAACAGGTGGGCTGTGTCTTTCCTCAACTGCTCTGGTGGGAGGTATCCTGAGGATTCCCGCCGCATGTGTAATTTACAGCAAATACAGTTAATGTTCATAATCTACTTCTGTACATAACTATACGCAGGAGCGAGCGATCCTTTCCTAACTAACACCGGAATGTTACCCTTAAAATACTCTACAGCTGGATACTAGACACCACCTTTCAACCTTTATCTGACCCTTCCTATCATGCAAAGAGGAATCTCTCTGTCCAGGAACAGTTTAAACTAATCATACTCGCTGACATGGTCTAGGGGAATATTAACTACAAAATGCACTATTTGGGTTAAATATGCTACGATCGAGTCGCACGCTACACGCTCACAAACTCCGCCGTAAATACACATCTCATGCGCACGATCGCCGGAGCGATCTTACGCAACTTGCGGATATGTGTACGCACGGGGGAACAGGTGCACGAGCAGCGCGCATGTGCATGAGGGATTAGTACAAGGGGTATGCATCATGATATTTTTCGACTTTGACATCATCCTCTTGTGAAAGCAGCCATAATCACTATCAGCACACAACAGCCCTTGATTCAACAGAGCCATCTGACATCAGATGGATCCCTGCATTTTCACAACTCCAAATAGCACATAATTTTACCTACACACCCTAGATTATTATTAGGCCCACACGTCTACATTATTATTATTATTATTATTATTATTATTATTATTATTATCTATTTTGTCTTACGATACACAGGAGTTCAGTAGCACTTTATAAAGGCAAATATACAGGATAACCAGGTATGCAATGAACAGTACAGTCAGATACAGGCGATAAAGATATATACATAGATACATAATTGCAACACACAAAATGCATAATTACGTATCGAGACATGAGGAGGCCCTGCCCGCAAGAGATTACATTCTAAAAGGTCAATGGCCAGACACAGAGAGGGTGTGGGGAGCACCTGCAAATTCCCAGTTACACCCAGTCAGCCACAAGTGGAGATGTGTCTTAGATGCCCGCGACTCAATCACCCATGGTTGCTCAAAGTTGCTTACTCAGGAACTGACGCATGCACATGTAATGAAAATCACAAGATCCGTCCACAGAACTGACTTGCGTGCAACTCTGAATCAACTTTCATGTGTGCAAGTGCACCTGCTTATGCCCAATGACAGGTCCGAGCCGTGGCTAGTGAGCCAGAGATGATACAAATCTTCTGCACTCGCTCTTTGTAAGATCCTGGATAGTTGGCTAAAATATTAGTAAAGTGTGCTTCTACTTAGTCTCACCTGTCCATAGCCGCTGTGACAGAGCAAATTCTTTAGTAGAGGCCATAGGTACCATATTTGTCTGCAGGAAGATATGGGTGATGAATTATAATAGGTTGCTACTGCTACCTGCCTCCTTTATGTCCGATATATTAGAGGAGTGCATTTTACTGTATCAGAGCCAGGGGAAGGGGGCAGTTGAAGCCCCTTTTCTGTGTACCCTGCAACATGGTTCTTGAAGATGACCTTTTGCGCAGTACTTTAGTGATAGGAGGGCTTGTAAATCCCACCCTGTAGCGAAAACATTACAGCCACTAGACACGTTGGATCAATTATTTCTTTTAAGGTCTGGCTCAACTGAGATCATGTTCTAATCCAGCTAGAGGACTGCTTATTGGCCACACCTGTTCTAATCTGAAGTTGTGGTGAATAATGTCAAAAGAACTTGTGTTTAGCTTCATTTGACTTCAACCGTTTGTCCTGTCATCCTCTAAACTTGTGTTCATTCTCATGCACCACAAAACACCACATTTTCCACTACCCTTACTTCCATGCATGACCTCACTGTTCAGGTCATGTGTCTGTAATTTGTCATTACAGTTGGCCTTGGCTTCAGCGGATGTCACCATAGCCATCTACATGCGCACATAAACAGTTACTCATTGTGATACATTTGTGACATTTATGCACTTTCAGCCTTTCTCCGAATCATTATAATCAGCTCCATGGTCATGAGGATATCAGAATGTGCCTAGCACCATGATAGCTTTTATCTATAAGCATTCCATTTGTGAAATAGAATTTCCTGAAGCAGAACAGATACAGTTACAGCGAACATTATATGATTTAGGGGGTGATTCAGATCGCATCGCTATTCGATGTGACTGCAATAATCCTGCCGGTGGCGGCAGTGCGCAAGCGCAGGTCCCATCCTGCACGTGTGCTAGTAGCCAATGTGATCTGATTGACAGGCAGAGGTGTTCGCAGGGCATGCGGAGGGTGGCAACCGAGCGTTGCGGGGGTAGCACATCAAAAAAAGACGGGGCGGCTGCGTAATGTCACACGCAGCCGCTCCAAACAAGAAAATGGCAGGGGACCTTCTGCATACGTTCTTCCACAGTTGCTGCTGCCACAATTATATTGCGGTTGCAGCCACTGGGTAGGCCATTTAGCATGCTGGGCAATCATGCCCAGCATGCGAAAGACCAGATTGCAAATTCTGCTTTTTAGCAGAATTTGCAATCCGTACTGAATAACCCCCTTAGTTTTTAGAAAAATACAATATATAGATGGAATTATCCATATACACAGAGCAGTGCCGTAACAGGGCTCTATTCTAACCTTCTTGTGCAGTGCTGTTCAGAGCGTCCTAAGGACACGCCAAATGGCTCTAGAGGCGGCAGGGTGTCTGTCTGGAGTGTCCAAAGGACGCTCCAGTGGTACTGCCGCAGTGATACTGGCTGCAGGGTGTTGTTCCAGGCAACCTGCTGGCCAGAAGTAATTAATGTGGGTCAACAACAGTGCCACCCACAGAGCTGTGTGTGGTGGCACCGCTTGCACACCCCTAGTTATGGCACTGACACAGAGCATGCCAGTTGATGTTACACAATACAGACAGCATGCAACTGACTGCTATAGAATACACAGAGCACCCCAGTAACAGCCATATAAAACAGGGAGCATCACAGCAACTGCCATACGATACAGATAGCATCCGAGTGGCTTCCATAAAATGCAGATGAGACGGCTACACAATATAAAGAAAATCCAAGTGACTGCAAGACAGCAGAGAGCATACTAGTGGCTGCCACAAAATAAGAAACTACCATCCAATATTTAATGTACAGTATTTAGATCAGTTATTAGATCATAGCTGCAACAATTATATAATTTTCATAACTGGGTACATCATCATCATAAACCCGCAGCTTGCATCGCGTCCCTCTAAACATTCACATTTGCGCCTTTACTCCTTATTTTACTTTGGCCACATCTACACAACACCTCTAAGCCAAGTTCCCGTGCTGCTGGAAGGTGTCAGTTAAAAATGCACTTAGGTCACCTGGGACAAGATGTAAATGCACAATTTACAACAAAAAAAGCAAGTTGGGAAGGGTGGGTGGGTGGGTGGGTGGGATGGTGGTGGAGGCTGCAACTTGTGATTATGTCCAGCTTGTTTCTGCTGAATAAACAGTTAATCAGGGCTTCTCCCTATTTAAGAAGAGGGATACTGTAGAGGTGTCAATCTGTGGTCCACCTGTCTGCACATTGCTTCGCAGCCCCATAGCCTGCAATGGCAACTGCAAGGTGGAGTCAATTTTTAAAACTGTTAT
This sequence comes from Pseudophryne corroboree, assembly GCF_028390025.1. Lineage (NCBI taxonomy): Eukaryota > Metazoa > Chordata > Amphibia > Anura > Myobatrachidae > Pseudophryne > Pseudophryne corroboree. The sequence continues at coordinate 342,527,594 of NC_086451.1, read as the reverse complement.
AAGCTAATCTTATTGCAGTTTAAGGAAGAAAGATACAACCATCTCAGGATCGCGTTATGTATACTCACCAGTTCAGAATCAGCTTTATTGGCCAAGTTTAGAGATGTGCACTTGAAATTTTTAGGGTTTTGTGTTTTGGTTTTGGGTTCGGTTCCGCGGCCGTGTTTTGGGTTCGACCGCGTTTTGGCAAAACCTCACCGAATTTTTTTTGTCGGATTCGGGTGTGTTTTGGATTCGGGTGTTTTTTTTTAAAAACACTAAAAAACAGCTTAAATCATAGAATTTGGGGGTCATTTTGATCCCAAAGTATTATTAACCTCAAAAACCATAATTTCCACTCATTTTCAGTCTATTCTGAATACCTCACACCTCACAATATTATTTTTAGTCCTAAAATTTGCACCTAGGTCGCTGGATGACTAAGCTAAGCGACCCTAGTGGCCGACACAAACACCTGGCCCATCTAGGAGTGGCACTGCAGTGTCACGCAGGATGGCCCTTCCAAAAAACCCTCCCCAAACAGCACATGACGCAAAGAAAAAAAGAGGCGCAATGAGGTAGCTGTGTGAGTAAGATAAGCGACCCTAGTGGCCGACACAAACACCGGGCCCATCTAGGAGTGGCACTGCAGTGTCACGCAGGATGGCCCTTCCAAAAAACCCTCCCCAAACAGCACATGACGCAAAGAAAAAAAGAGGCGCAATGAGGTAGCTGTGTGAGTAAGATAAGCGACCCTAGTGGCCGACACAAACACCGGGCCCATCTAGGAGTGGCACTGCAGTGTCACGCAGGATGGCCCTTCCAAAAACCCCTCCCCAAACAGCACATGACGCAAAGAAAAAAAGAGGCGCAATGAGGTAGCTGTGTGAGTAAGATAAGCGACCCTAGTGGCCGACACAAACACCGGGCCCATCTAGGAGTGGCACTGCAGTGTCACGCAGGATGGCCCTTCCAAAAAACATTCCACAAACAGCACATGACGCAAAGAAAAATTAAAGAAAAAAGAGGTGCAAGATGGAATTGTCCTTGGGCCCTCCCACCCACCCTTATGTTGTATAAACAGGACATGCACACTTTAACCAACCCATCATTTCAGTGACAGGGTCTGCCACACGACTGTGACTGAAATGACGGGTTGGTTTGGACCCCCACCAAAAAAGAAGCAATTAATCTCTCCTTGCACAAACTGGCTCTACAGAGGCAAGATGTCCACCTCATCATCATCCTCCGATATATCACCGTGTACATCCCCCTCCTCACAGATTATCAATTCGTCCCCACTGGAATCCACCATCTCAGCTCCCTGTGTACTTTGTGGAGGCAATTGCTGCTGGTCAATGTCTCCACGGAGGAATTGATTATAATTCATTTTAATGAACATCATCTTCTCCACATTTTCTGGATGTAACCTCGTACGCCGATTGCTGACAAGGTGAGCGGCGGCACTAAACACTCTTTCGGAGTACACACTTGTGGGAGGGCAACTTAGGTAGAATAAAGCCAGTTTGTGCAAGGGCCTCCAAATTGCCTCTTTTTCCTGCCAGTATAAGTACGGACTGTGTGACGTGCCTACTTGGATGCGGTCACTCATATAATCCTCCACCATTCTTTCAATGGTGAGAGAATCATATGCAGTGACAGTAGACGACATGTCCGTAATCGTTGTCAGGTCCTTCAGTCCGGACCAGATGTCAGCATCAGCAGTCGCTCCAGACTGCCCTGCATCACCGCCAGCGGGTGGGCTCGGAATTCTGAGCCTTTTCCTCGCACCCCCAGTTGCGGGAGAATGTGAAGGAGGAGATGTTGACAGGTCGCGTTCCGCTTGACTTGACAATTTTCTCACCAGCAGGTCTTTCAACCCCAGCAGACTTGTGTCTGCCGGAAAGAGAGATCCAAGGTAGGCTTTAAATCTAGGATCGAGCACGGTGGCCAAAATGTAGTGCTCTGATTTCAACAGATTGACCACCCGTGAATCCTTGTCAAGCGAATTAAGGGCTCCATCCACAAGTCCCACATGCCTAGCGGAATCGCTCCGTGTTAGCTCCTCCTTCAATGTCTCCAGCTTCTTCTGCAAAAGCCTGATGAGGGGAATGACCTGACTCAGGCTGGCAGTGTCTGAACTGACTTCACGTGTGGCAAGTTCAAAGGGCATCAGAACCTTGCACAACGTTGAAATCATTCTCCACTGCGCTTGAGACAGGTGCATTCCACCTCCTATATCGTGCTCAATTGTATAGGCTTGAATGGCCTTTTGCTGCTCCTCCAACCTCTGAAGCATATAGAGGGTTGAATTCCACCTCGTTACCACTTCTTGCTTCAGATGATGGCAGGGCAGGTTCAGTAGTTTTTGGTGGTGCTCCAGTCTTCTGTACGTGGTGCCTGTACGCCGAAAGTGTCCCGCAATTCTTCTGGCCACCGACAGCATCTCTTGCACGCCCCTGTCGTTTTTTTAAAAATTCTGCACCACCAAATTCAAGGTATGTGCAAAACATGGGACGTGCTGGAATTTGCCCATATTTAATGCACACACAATATTGCTGGCGTTGTCCGATGCCACAAATCCACAGGAGAGTCCAATTGGGGTAAGCCATTCCGCGTTGATCTTCCTCAGTTGCCGTAAGAGGTTTTCAGCTGTGTGCGTATTCTGGAAAGCGGTGATACAAAGCGTAGCCTGCCTAGGAAAGAGTTGGCGTTTGCGAGATGCTGCTACTGGTGCCGCCGCTGCTGTTCTTGCGGCGGGAGTCCATACATCTACCCAGTGGGCTGTCACAGTCATATAGTCCTGACCCTGCCCTGCTCCACTTGTCCACATGTCCGTGGTTAAGTGGACATTGGGTACAGCTGCATTTTTTAGGACACTGGTGAGTCTTTTTCTGAGGTCTGTGTACATTTTCGGTATCGCCTGCCTAGAGAAGTGGAACCTAGATGGTATTTGGTAACGGGGGCACACTACCTCAAGAAATTGTGTAGTTCCCTGTGAACTAACGGCGGATACCGGACGCACGTCTAACACCAACATAGTTGTCAAGGCCTCAGTTATCCGCTTTGCAGCAGGATGACTGCTGTGATATTTCATCTTCCTCGCAAAGGACTGTTGGACAGTCAATTGCTTACTGGAAGTAGTACAAGTGGTCTTCCGACTTCCCCTCTGGGATGACCATCGACTCCCAGCAGCAACAACAGCAGCGCCAGCAGCAGTAGGCGTTACACGCAAGGATGCATCGGAGGAATCCCAGGCAGGAGAGGAATCGTCAGAATTGCCAGTGACATGGCCTGCAGGACTATTGGCATTCCTGGGGAAGGAGGAAATTGACACTGAGGGAGTTGGTGGGGTGGTTTGCGTGAGCTTGGTTACAAGAGGAAGGGATTTACTGGTCAGTGGACTGCTTCCGCTGTCACCCAAAGTTTTTGAACTTGTCACTGACTTATTATGAATGCGCTGCAGGTGACGTATAAGGGAGGATGTTCCGAGGTGGTTAACGTCCTTACCCCTACTTATTACAGCTTGACAAAGGCAACACACGGCTTGACACCTGTTGTCCGCTTTTCTGTTGAAATACCTCCACACTGAAGAGCTGATTTTTTTGGTATTTTCACCAGGCATGTCAACGGCCATATTCCTCCCACGGACAACAGGTGTCTCCCCGGGTGCCTGACTTAAACAAACCACCTCACCATCAGAATCCTCCTGGTCAATTTCCTCCCCAGCGCCAGCAACACCCATATCCTCCTCATCCTGGTGTACTTCAACACTGACATCTTCAATCTGACTATCAGGAACTGGACTGCGGGTGCTCCTTCCAGCACTTGCAGGGGGCGTGCAAATGGTGGAAGGCGCATGCTCTTCATGTCCAGTGTTGGGAAGGTCAGGCATCGCAACCGACACAATTGGACTATCCTTGTGGATTTGGGATTTCGAAGAACGCACAGTTCTTTGCGGTGCTTTTGCCAGCTTGAGTCTTTTCAGTTTTCTAGCGAGAGGCTGAGTGCTTCCATCCTCATGTGAAGCTGAACCACTAGCCATGAACATAGGCCAGGGCCTCAGCCGTTCCTTGCCACTCCGTGTGGTAAATGGCATATTGGCAAGTTTACGCTTCTCCTCCGACAATTTTATTTTAGGTTTTGGAGTCCTTTTTTTACTGATATTTGGTGTTTTGGATTTGACATGCTCTGTACTATGACATTGGGCATCGGCCTTGGCAGACGACGTTGCTGGCAATTCATCGTCTCGGCCATGACTAGTGGCAGCAGCTTCAGCACGAGGTGGAAGTGGATCTTGATCTTTCCCTAATTTTGGAACCTCAACATTTTTGTTCTCCATATTTTAATAGGCACAACTAAAAGGCACCTCAGGTAAACAATGGAGATGGATGGATACTAGTATACTTATGGATGGACTGCCGAGTGCCGACACAGAGGTAGCTACAGCCGTGGACTACCGTACTGTGTCTGTTGCTAATATAGACTGGATGATTGATAATGAGATGAAATCAATATATATATGTATGTATATATAATATCACTAGTACTGCAGCCGGACAGGTAGATAATATATTTATTAGGTAATGATGACTGATGACGGACCTGCTGGACACTGTCAGCTCAGCAGCACCGCAGACTGCTACAGTAAGCTACTATACTCTATAGTAGTATGTACAAAGAAGAAAGAAAAGAAAAAAACCACGGGTAGGTGGTATACAATTATGGATGGACTGCCGAGTGCCGACACAGAGGTAGCTACAGCCGTGGACTAACGTACTGTGTCTGCTGCTAATATAGACTGGATGATTGATAATGAGATGAAATCAATATATATATGTATGTATATATAATATCACTAGTACTGCAGCCGGACAGGTAGATAATATATTTATTAGGTAATGATGACTGATGACGGACCTGCTGGACACTGTCAGCTCAGCAGCACCGCAGACTGCTACAGTAAGCTACTATACTATAGTAGTATGTACAAAGAAGAAAGAAAAAAAAACCACGGGTAGGTGGTATACAATTATGGATGGACTGCCGAGTGCCGACACAGAGGTAGCTACAGCCGTGGACTAACGTACTGTGTCTGCTGCTAATATAGACTGGATGATTGATAATGAGATGAAATCAATATATATATATATGTATGTATATATAATATCACTAGTACTGCAGCCGGACAGGTAGATAATATATTTATTAGGTAATGATGACTGATGACGGACCTGCTGGACACTGTCAGCTCAGCAGCACCGCAGACTGCTACAGTAAGCTACTATACTCTATAGTAGTATGTACAAAGAAGAAAGAAAGAAAAAAAACCACGGGTAGGTGGTATACAATTATGGATTGACTGCCGAGTGCCGACACAGAGGTAGCTACAGCCGTGGACTAACGTACTGTGTCTGCTGCTAATATAGAGTCTAGACTGGATGATAAATTATTGATAATGAGATGAAATCAATATAATATCACTAGTACTGCAGCCGGACAGGTACTATATATATTTATTATGTAAAGACTGATGACGGACCTGCTGGACACTGTCAGGTCAGCACAGCACCGCAGACTGCTACAGTAAGCTACTATAGTAGTATGTATAAAGAAGAATGAAAAAAAAAAAACCACGGGTAGGTGGTATACAATATTATATATATATATATATATATATATATATTATATACAATTATATATATATATATATATATATATATATTAAACTGGTGGTGATTGATTATTAAACTGGTGGTCACTTCAGGTCACGTTGCAACTTGCAACTAGTACTCCGAGGCCTAAGCAGACAATCACAAAATATATTATTATACTGGTGGTCAGTGTGGTCACAACAATGGCAGTGTGGCACTGACTCTGGCAACAAAAGTGTGCACTGTACGTTATATGTACTCCTGAGTCCTGCTCTCAGACTCTAACTGCTCCCCACTGTCAGTGTCTCCCCCACAAGTCAGATAATACACTTACAGTCACACTATCTATTATCTAATCTATAAATATCACTTCAGCAAGTAGTATAGTAGTATACAGTATAGTAGTACTCCTCCTAATAATGCTCCCCAAAATACTGTGTCTCTCTCTTCTCTAAACGGAGAGGACGCCAGCCACGTCCTCTCCCTATGACTCTCAATGCACGTGTGAAAATGGCGGCGACGCGCGGCTCCTTATATAGAATCCGAGTCTCGCGATAGAATCCGAGCCTCGCGAGAATCCGACAGCGTGATGATGACGTTCGGGCGCGCTCGGGTTACCCGAGCAAAGCGGGAAGATCCGAGCCTGCTCGGACCCGTGTAAAAAACCTGAAGTTCGGGCGGGTTCGGATTCAGAGGAACCGAACCCGCTCATCTCTACCAAGTATACTTGCGTATACTAGGAATTTGATTTCGGTTTACAGTGCAGCAGCCAGGTGGGAACACGTGGACAAGAGGGTGGGATGGGGATGGGGAATATATGCAGTATACAGCTTAAATAAAAGTACACAGTGTTCGTTACAATCAGAAGATCGGAGTAGAGCGACTGGACAGTCAACCCGGCAGTTTGTCAGGAGTTCAGCAGGTAGACTGCTTAAAGAAAGAAGCTTTCGAGGCTTCTATTGGTTCTGGTGGGAATGGCCCTGTATCTTTTTCCTGATGGCAGCATGTTGAGCTCGCCATAGCCCGGGTGAGGCGGATCAGTGACTATCCTGGTCTCCCTTTTTTTGGCTCTGGACCAGTACAGGTCGTGGACAGGTGGGAGGTCAACTCCGATTATCTTCTCAGCAGATCTTACCACTCTTTGGAGCCTGCGTTTGTCTCTCTAACTGGCGGAGCTATACCAGATGATAATCGAGGAGCACAGAACAGATTCTACAATTGCAGAGTAGAAGAGGAGCAGGAGATTCTGTGGAATGTTAAACTTCTTAAGTTACCTTAGGAGGAACAGCCTCTGCTGCGCCTTTCCGATGGTGGCAACTGCATTTGGTCCCAACTTGAGGTCTCTAGAGATCGTGGTCCCCAGCAACTTGAAGGAGTCCACTAGCGACACCACACAGGACCGGCTCTACCATTAGGCAGCTTTAGGCGGCTGCCTAGGGGCGCCAGCTCCTGGAGGGCGCCACTGAATTCATCTAACAAAAAACTAAAGGATGTCTCTGTATGCGGCCTCCTCCTTTTACACTGCGCTGGCTGCTGCTGCGGGTCTAATCAGGTGCAGCCGCCACTATCAGGCTGTACCACATAATGCCTCAGCGCTTCCTCTGTGCTGACATGAGTATGAGTCATGTAAAGGCACATAGGGGGCGGATGTAACTATGGTTCCCGAGGGGCGCTCCCACGGCCACTCCTCATAGCCCTGATGCACCTCCTGCAGGGGGGTTGCAGGTTAGGGGGCACCAGGTTGAAGCTTTGCCTAGGGTGCATAGAGACCTTACACCGGCCCTGACACCACACTATCAGTTATGATTAGTGGGGGTGATTCCGCTGGGTTCTTCCTAAAGTCTACTACCATCACGACAGTTTTAAGTGGGTTGAGCTCTAGGTTGTTACAGCTACACCACCGGGCCAACCGATCGACTTCCCGTCTATAGTCTGACTCGTCCCCTTCTCTTATGAGTCCGATGACGGTGGTGCCGTCGGCGAATTTAACGATTTTAACCGACTGAGACTCAGAGGAACAGTCATTAGTGTACAGAGAGTAGAGCAGGGGTGAGAGGACACAGCCCTGGGGTGCCCCGGTACCGATGGACCGAGCTTGGGAGGGGAATCCCCACGCTTTGACCACCTGTATTCTGTCGGTCAGAAAGTCCACGATCCAGGAACAGGTTGCTTCCGGGACCCCTTGGCGGAGTAGTTTGTGGTAGAGAATGATGGGGGAGATTGTATTGACGGCCGCGTAGGTTGTCGGGTGTGTCCAGGTGCTGCAGGATGTGGTGCAGGCCCAAGTTGACAGCATCCTCAACGCACAGATTTGCTCGGTAGGCAAACTGAATGGGGTCTAGATGGGGGGTGGTCACAGCTTTAAGGTGGTTCAGAACCAGGTGCTCAAACACTTTCATGACCACAGACGTCATTGCAATCGGTCTGTAGTCGTTCAGACTTGTGATAGGTTTCTTGGGGATCGGAATGATTGTGGAGATTTTGAAGCAGGAGGGAACTTTGCGTATTTCTAGTGATTTATTAAATATTTTGGAGAATATGGGGGCTATCTGACCGGTGCATGCCCTCAAGGTAGATGGGGATACTCTGTAAGGACCGGGTGCCTTCCTTGGATTCATCCTCTTGAAAATCTCCTCCACCTCCTCATGGGCAATCTGCAGTGCTTGAGGTTGGCAATCAGAGGTGAGGGCAGTTGGGAGGAGTTGGTGTGGTTCACAGGGAGCTTCTTTGTCGAACCTGCAGTAGAAGAGGTTCAGCTCGTTTGTTGCTCTGCTCTCTGTGACCCTCTAAGATGTAGTGCGCATGTGTGGTTTTCAATCTTGCACAAGCATAGAATGCAGGTAAAATGATTACAAGACATTCATGAGTTTATTGGCTCACACATGCATAATTACAATTGAAAACCTTTTTAGTACTGGGAATGGGCAGGCTTTCGGTCAGTAAATGCGTAGTGCAGCAAATTCCATGGAGCTGTTCGCTGGAGACTATTAGGAGTCTATGGGGGTCATTCCAAGTTGATCGCTAGCTGCCGTTGTTCGCTGCATAGCGATCACTGAAAAAAAGGCTAATCTGCGCATGCGTATGTACCACAATGCGCACGCGCGACGTAAGGGTAGAAAGAGCATTGTGGTTTTGCACAGGTTCTAGCGACGCATTCAGTCGCACAGCCGATCGCAAGGAGATTGACAGGAAGAGGGCGTTTCTGGGTGTCAACTGACCGTTTTCTGGGAGTGTTTGGAAAAACGCAGGCATGGCCGGGTGTTTGCTGGGCGGGTATCTGAAGTCATTACCGTGTCATTCGTCGCAGCAATCATTGCACAGAATAAGTAACTACAGGGCTGGTCTTGTTTTGCACAAAATTGTGTTTTTTGCCGCTCGGCTGCACAGGCGTTCGAACTCCTGTAAAGCGAAAATACACTCCCCTGTGGGAGGCGACTATGCGTTTGCACGGCTGCTAAAAACTGCTAGCGAGCGATCAACTCGGAATGACCCCCAATGTACTTAGCCTTGGATGCAGATAATGTGGATGGACATAAAATCCCAACCAACCAGCTCCTGTCATTTTTTAAATATAGCCTGTGACATGGCAGTTAAGAGCTGATTGGCTGGTACTGCTGTATATCTCCATCCAAGGGATATTAAATACTGAAGACCTCTATGAGACTAGTGGAGACTCTTTCATGGCCTCGCACAGACTACAGTATTAAAATATTACTGTATCACAGAGATATGCTGCAATACAAATGTTAATTATCGTAGTTTAACAGCGGAAAATAAATAGGGCCCTGATGATGAAGGTGAAATGTTTAATTACATGTTTGCTACCCAATGGCATACTATATAAAAAGGGCCTTATCTTGTACAAAACAGAAAGAGCATGCGGCTGCAGTAGCGCGCATATTGAGCGTACACACCAGTAGCGGCTCTTGCCATGGGCAAGCAGGACTTTTGACCGGGGCGCCACTGTCCCGGGGGCACTGCCGCCGTGGCAAGAGCTGCTACTAACTTGGATGGCGGCGGCGGTGGTTTTGAAAAGGTCCTCTCCGCGAAGGTAATCTAGACGCGCAGTGCGTCTAGTTTCCCTTCGCGGAGAGGACCTTTCTGTGCAACGCTATGGGAGAGACGTCATGTGTAGAAGGAGTTTCAGGATTTTGTCATATTGTTCTTCAACTGTTAATGTCTTTATTAAAGCATCCGAAGAGCATTGAGCGGGAAATTGTTACTGGCTTTCTAAAGCTGTTTGTTGGAATGCAACAAATACAACTTTTCAAAGAGGGACATACGATCCCAGTGACTGTACTACCACTCTGGGAATGACTTGCATGTGTTCATAGAAGTAGAAAAAGTCTGCCAACATTGCAGCATTTATTGTGATGCTGCTGGAGCGCTGAACAGCAGCAGATACTACTTCATTAATGGGGTCATCGCAGGGTGGGAGGTGAGTCAATCATGTTGTGTTCACAACTGATCCTAGAACAACTTATTTGGCCAGGTGCATCCACTATTGTGTGACCATGTCCCTTCCTTGTGAGACCACACCCCTTTTTGTGGGTGTGTGCTATCCCTATGTTACATATGGGAGGGAGGGCGCAAATTTATTGTTTGCGGGGGGAGGGGGGGGGCACCAAACACCATAGCACCGGCCCTGTCAGCAGCTACCGTTGTGGCAATCATTCAGGGTTTTAGTAACGCCCTAACCATTGGTGACCAGGTTTGCCTAATGGTAGTGTCAGCCTGTCTCATTGCTCACAAGAAATGCTGTGTTGTGTTTTTAGTATTCCTGCCCCTTTTAATAAGGAGGAGAGCTAAATATAGACTATTGGCCAGTGTTTATTATGCATACATGAAGTTGCTTTAATAATTGTACAGGACACAGGACATGTTTAAACTGTAGATTTCTGGTCGTTGTTATAAAGCAACAAGAGCCAGAACACCCTGTGTTTAGGTGTCCTTGTACAATGTTTGGTGGTGATTTCAGAATGTTTAAACTGGATTGCTACAGGCCAATATTTGTTTTGCAAAAACACACATTTTCACTTGTTTTTAAGTCATTTTCGCCAATGCTTTTTCACCTTTTTTTTTGTGTGAAAAATGCCTCAAAATTCACGTTTTCGCCGGCGCAGGTGAGAAAATGTGGATTTGTGGGCTGTTGTCGCCGGTGAAGGTGATAAAACATGTGGATTTGCCGATCCACGTGTTTTTCGCTCCTGTTGAATTTTTCGCCTAGGCATAGAAACTATCCTGCTTACCTAGGTGAAAAAAACGGACCTAATTGCATACCCCCCCCCCCCCCTTAGACTTTTTTAAAATTAATATTAGAAATATATAAATATATTTCGCTGGTCCATGATGGCTGTGCCACTGCCAATTCTTTAAGAGTTGTTAACCCCATCGACTCCCATCTGGCTCTGACTGCAGAAAGCAATCCGGTGGTCACGATCTGTTTCTAGCACGTTGAGAATCAAGCTTTGTACTGTAGATTAGACGGCAACTGAGTCCAGTAAGTTGCAATCGGAGGTTTTCCTTGATTACACTGGGCATTGTGAAATGCCATGATGACTGTGATACGTAATTTATGCTAATGAGCTACTGATAACATCATTCAATTCAAAAAGTGACCAAAATTGGTGAAAATATAAAAGCTATTATCACCTTATTTAAAGCCCTATAAGGGGGATGCGCTTAATTTGCCAACTGTCGGGATCCCGGCGGTCAGGATACCGACGAAGGCATCCCAACAGCCAGAATCCCAGCGCACCAGGGCTATTCCCATGACACCCATAGAGTGGGAATAGATCCTGTGACGAGCGCAGCATGGCGATCGCAGCGAGCCCGCAAGGGGACTCTTAGCGCTCGCCCCACTGTCGGAATTCTGGCAGGCGGGATGCCGCTGTCGGGATAGTAACAGCCGGCATCCCGTCTGCTGGTAAACCATACTGAATCTAAGGAAGGAATATGTATAATATAAATTATAGAAAAGTAGAGAAAACATTTGAATAATCTGAGAGATGAGTTGAAAATAAAACAAATGCAAAAAAAATATTTTCCTTAAGCAATAGATCTATACCACTCCTCCTATTGTTTCCATGTAAAATGGTCTTGTTGAAAACTTCTTTGAACAAAGATTTACAAACTCTTTCTCTGTAGTATGTATGTGTGTGTGTGTGTGTGTGTGTGTGTGTGTGTGTGTGTGTGTGTGTGTGTGTGTGTACTTCATATGCATTTATTTTGCTCTCTCTTGTTTAGCATAGCCTGTCTAGTTTTCTTATTTTCACGGTCTCTTGGCTTTTCTTTTTGAAGTATAAGGGAAAAAGAAAAAAGGAAAAATAAAGCAATCTAAGCCTGTATGTCCAAACCTATTTTATTACCTTTCATAGCTTCTGTTTCTTACTTATTAACATTTACTAACACTTTAACCTCTCACTAGTATGGTGCCTTAATGTTTGACCTGTGCTAACTTGGCGGTACCGTGTCCTGGATTTGAACCTTAGTGTTAGTGACCCACTAGATGAGGTCACCTGGTCGTTGGATAGTGGGCCCATTTTTTGGGGGGCAAAAATGATGCTAAGGTCCTCCATTTTGCTATATGTTAGATTATGGATGTTTTGATTCAATATTTCTGAATAGCAGGGCTTAGTATTGTAGAGTGTGCAGCTGCATTTTTTTCTTCTGTGTGGAACTACAAGTCTCACAAGATCTCTCACTATATTTGGAATTAGGGTGTGCAGTCTAAAGTCTCTCTCTCCCCCCCCCCTCCCCCGTCTATTTTATCACCTGTAGGAGACCTTCATGTTTAAGTCTGTTTAAAACATTTAATCTATATTGTTTTTTGATCATTTCTATTTAAATTGACTTAGTTTATTCCTATACCATGTAAGAAATATAACACACACATTTTATGTATCTTTCTTTTTACTGAATGTAATAGTCCTTTCATTTTTGCTTCAAGGCCCTTTATTCAGCTTCAGTTGCAAATTTGAAAATTCTCAAATCGGCTGATTATCATGCGCAAAGGCGGAAATGCGTTTGCAATGCGATCACAGGGCCAGCAACATGCGTTTGCATAGTGATTGGCAGAAAGTGATCGCTTGTGGGAGGTTACATGGCATTTGTGGGGAGTGGTTGGAAAATCGCAGGCGTGTCATGGCCGTCTTCAGGGCGTGCATCTGACGTCAGCTGCGTATGCATGGGTCAACCGGAATTGTCAATGGTACTCGATTTTTGTGGGTGGTATTCATGTGACCGCCGGTCAGCTGACCGACAGTCACATGACCTCCTCCGTGAGCCCGACGGCTCACTATCCCGATGGTCAGCATGCCGACCAACAGGGACTATTTCCACTCGTGGGTGTCCACGACACCCATAGAGTGGGAACAGAACCCGTGGCGACCGCAGGTCGCCACCGAGCCCGCAGCGTGGCGAGCGCAGCGAGCCCGCAAGGGGCTTGCTGCACTCGCCCCTCCCCGCCGGGATCCCGGCGTCGGTATGCTGCCGGGATCCCGGCGTCGGTAAGGTGACCGGCGGTCAGGAGACCGCCGGTCACCAGTACTACACCCATTTTTGTGTATGCTTCGCAATTATGTGAATGCATAAGCAAATTTGCGAATGCATCAGTGAGCGTATTTTACCTTTCTGGGCAGCTCCTCACATGTGTTATTTAGCAGAAGCAGGATTGAGAAGATCACAATTTCTGTCTCAATGACGATCCAAGCTGATTGAGGTCCAAAATACGGTGATAATGACATGTATGTCGCTGGAAAATGTGTTATGGCAGAAATTGTACACATAACATTGCCTGTATTTCCCCCAAAATGCATTGAGTGCCTTAGAATAATCTGATCAGAAAAAATTTATTATTATGTTTTTGGGCTGACGGATGCTTAATATCTGCGTGCAACAACATGATTTTGTATGTTGCTTTCTGCACTGAGCAGCCAGATCTGCCCATTTCTTAAAAATGCATCTGATTGGTTTTATTTTATTTTATTGTTGGATTACAATAATTTGGGTCTTGGTGGTGTTATGGATAGTTCAGTTTGAAACATTGGAGATGCTACTAATTATATAAAATGCAGTCTTTTATTTAATACAGTACTTCAAATATTTAATCTACTATATAAAAGTGAAAATTTGTCCTTCTGTCTCTATTTCTATAGAAATCCACAGTTTACAAGCGAAGATCGTGAAATTTCACATACAAGCGTAGATATCCCTAGCACCCCTAGGTGGGGAGACAGCAGCACAGAGTATATCAGGAGACAGCATAACTCCGGAATTGCTGGAGCAATGTACTCAGAAATTGGTACACATATGGCTTACAATCTGTCAACAAACATTGTGGGGGTCAGACACCCATAGTACCCCTAGGGGTGGGACAGCAGCACAGAGTATGTCAGCAGACAGCATAACTGTGGAAGGGCTGTAACAATTTACACCAAACTTGGCACACATCTGACTTACAATCTGGAAACAAACTCTGCGGGGGTTAGACACCCCTAGCGGTGGGACAGCAGCACATAGTATTTCAGGAGACAGCATAACTCCCGAATGCCTGGACCTATTTACAACATGTCACGATCCGGGTATCTGGACGCCATTTCTTACCCATACTCCAGGACCGGATCCCATCTGTTATCCTGATGTGTACATTCCTGTATCCTCTCCTGTCACTCTGGGACGCTGTCACAGTAAACGCCATATTACACCTGGCATGGCGTCTCCCGCGGCCTCCGCCGCCGTCCCTGAACTTCTGCATGCAGAGTGTCTGAGTGGCGATTACGTCAGCCGCGGCCTCCGCTGTGTCCGCGTGGTTGGATGTGCATCTGTCAACCTGGTGCCTCCTGTCTCCGGTGGCCGGCGCCGCCATTACTGTTTTCATTACCACATGGATTACAAACCAAACTTCCCTCCAAGTGTCTGCATGGGCGCAGCCATCTTGGATTCTGTCAGCTGATCATTTCCACCAATCTGTTCTCAGTATTGATAATCTGCATAATTGCCTAGCCAATCCCTTCCTTGCTGCAGGTATAAATACACTGTGCCTGAGCAAGGAAGGCGTCAGTGCTTTGGTTGTCAAACCTAGTTCCTGTTTGTCTCTCTCCTGTGATTGTCTTCCAGGTTCCAGCTCCTGTCTCAAGACTTCCACCATAGAGACCCGCACCAGCATTCCACCTGCGGTGTAGCCTGACTCTCCAATCCATTGTGGATTCATCTGTTTCCAGCTACAACATTACCTGCTTCCAGCTCAGCTTCCAGCAGAGTACAGCTTCCCTTAGAGGGCCGGTGTCCTTTCTACACTTTACCACTCTCCACCGGTATTATTATTTCTCCGCTCTCAAGTTCTACATTTCAGTTCATATTTCATCGCTCCCAAGTTCATTTATTATTTAACTGGTTCCAGCCAGTATCCACTCCATGCTAACAACAGTCTGGTTCCAGCCAGTATCCACAGCAGCTGTTTTATCTTCAGCAACCCAGCTTTTCCTGGAACACCAGCTGGCACAATCCTGGGTTATCTCCATTGCTACAGTCGGGCCTGGTAAGGACTTTCCATCTAGAAGATCATAAGAACTATCTCACACTACCAGTGCCCTGTGGCTCCTGCCATCCTGTAGTACCCAGGAACTGTATTTATTCTTTGCTGACTTTTACGTTTTCTTTTACTGCTGCTGTGTTGCGGAGTTGTCATAATAAACATCATTGACTTTTATCCAAGTTGTCGTGGTCACGCCTTCGGGCAGTTATTATTCATGTTACTTACATGTCCAGGGGTCTGATACAACCTCCCAGGTTCCGGTACATCTCAGCCCCTACAACTGAGGCTGCCTCCCGTCAGCTCAGGCCCTCAGTTGTGACAGTAAGCACTGACCTAATGAATCCAGCCGGAGACCAGGATCAAGCGGCCAGGCCGATGCAAGAACTGGCAGCCCGACTAGAACATCAGGAGGCTGCACAGGGCCACATCATCCGCTGTCTCCAGGATCTCTCTACTCGGCTGGATGGGATTCAGACAACTCTCCGTGGATCAGGCGCGTCTGGTGCGTCAACCACAGTGACTCCAGCTATAACCCCACCCACCTTACCCATTTCTGCTCCACGTCTTCATCTTCCAACGCCAGCAAAATTTGACGGATCTCCAAGATTCTGCAGGGGATTTCTCAACCAGTGTGAGATTCAGTTTGAGCTACAACCTGGCAATTTTCCCAGTGACCGTACAAAAATTGCCTACATTATTTCTCTTCTCAGTGGCTCAGCCCTTGATTGGGCATCACCGTTATGGGAGAGGTCCGACACCCTGCTATCTTCCTACACTGCCTTCGTGTCAACATTCAGGCGCATCTTCGACGAGCCAGGCCGGGTAACCTCAGCTTCATCCGAGATTCTCCGTTTACGCCAGGGGTCACGTACTGTAGGACAATATCTGATACAGTTCCAGATCCTGGCATCCGAACTGGCATGGAACGACGAGGCCCTGTATGCTGCATTCTGGCATGGCTTATCTGAGCGTATTAAAGATGAGTTAGCTACCAGAGACTTACCTTCTAAGTTAGATGAGCTAATCTCACTCTGCACGAAAGTTGATTTACGTTTCAGAGAGAGAGCAACTGAGCGTGGAAGATCATCTGCTCCAAAATCTTCTGCTCCTCCTCCTCGTCAACTGTCACCATCTAAAGATGAGCCCATGCAACTTGGCCGTTCCCGTTTAACTCCTGCTGAGCGCCGAAGACGTCTCTCCAAGTTTCTCTGTCTCTATTGTGCAGCTCCGTCTCACACCATTAATGCCTGTCCCAAACGTCCGGGAAACTCCAAATCCTAGCTCGCCAAGGAGAGGGCCGGCTAGGAGTAATGATCTCCTCTCCATCTCCTCAAGATTGTAATCTCCCAGTCTCGCTTCAAGTTGCTCAACGTTATCGGAACGTCATTGCCCTCCTTGATTCCGGAGCAGCTGGGAACTTTATTACCGAAGCCTATGTTAAACGGTGGTCCCTACCCACCGAGAGACTTCCTTCGTCCATTTCTTTAACTGCCGTGGATGGCAGCAAAATTTTTGATGCAGTTATTTCTTTAAGGACTCTACCAGTTCGTCTGAGAGTGGGAGTTCTTCATTCCGAACTTATTTCTTTTTTAGTGATTCCAAGAGCCACACATCCTGTGGTCCTGGGCCTTCCATGGCTCCGTCTTCACAATCCTACAATTGATTGGACGACTACGCAAATCCTGGCATGGGGTTCCTCCTGTGCTGAGACATGTTTGTTTAAAGTATTGCCTGTCTGTTCTTCCTCCCCCAGGTCGTCTGATGTTCCACCTCCTCCATATCAAGATTTCACGGATGTGTTCAGTAAAGCTTCTGCTGATATCCTTCCTCCTCATAGAGAATGGGACTGTCCGATTGATCTCGTTCCAGGGAAGGTTCCACCTCGAGGCCGAACTTATCCGTTGTCTCTGCCTGAGACGCATTCTATGGAGGAATATATTAAAGAGAACCTAGCAAAGGGGTTCATTCGACCTTCTTCTTCTCCAGCCGGCGCAGGCTTCTTTTTTGTAAAAAAGAAAGATGGTGGTCTGCGGCCGTGCATCGACTACAGAGGTTTGAACGACATTACCATCAAGAACCGTTATCCTTTACCCCTGATTACTGAGCTCTTTGACAGAGTTAGCGGAGCTACCATCTTTACAAAGCTGGACTTGCGAGGTGCATACAATCTCATCCGGATCCGTGAGGGTGACGAGTGGAAGACCGCCTTTAACACCCGTGACGGACATTATGAGTACCTCGTCATGCCCTTCGGATTGAGCAATGCTCCAGCTGTCTTCCAGCATTTTGTCAATGAGATCTTCAGAGACATTCTATACCGTCATGTCGTGGTCTATCTAGACGATATCCTCATTTTTGCCAACGATTTAGAGGAACATCGTTTTTGGGTTAAAGAGGTTCTGTCCCGTCTCCGTGTCAATCATCTCTATTGCAAAGGGTGCTAACCCGTCCAAGTGGTCTGAAGAAGCCATGCAAGCATTTCATCTTTTAAAACAAAGGTTCATCTCTGCGCCTGTTCTGAAACAGCCTGACATCGACTCTCCTTTCATCTTAGAGGTGGATGCCTCCTCCGTTGGAGTAGGAGCGGTGTTATCTCAGAGGGCTAAAGATGGCCATTTACACCCTTGCAGTTTCTTCTCCCGGAAGTTCTCCCCAGCTGAGCGCAACTATGCCATTGGCGACCAGGAGTTGCTAGCCATCAAGCTCGCTCTAGAAGAGTGGAGGTATCTGTTGGAGGGAGCTTCTCATTCAATCACCATACTTACAGACCACAAGAACCTTTTATACCTGAAGGGCGCACAATGTCTCAACCCTCGTCAGGCCAGATGGGCACTTTTCTTTTCCAGGTTCGACTTTAAACTCCAGTTCTGTCCGGGCTCTCAGAATCGCAAGGCCGATGCCCTTTCCCGCTCATGAGAGCAAGAAAATGAGTCAGAGTCTTCAGACAAGCATCCTATTATAAATCCGTTGGCATTCTCCACGGTAGGGATGGACTCTACGCCCCCATCAGGGAAAAGTTTTGTGAAGCCGATGCTAAGGAAGAAGCTCATGCATTGGGCCCATGCTTCCCGTTTTGCCGGACATACAGGTATCCAAAAAACCCTGGAGTTTATCTCTAGGTCCTATTGGTGGCCATCTCTGAAAAAGGACGTCTTGGAGTTTATTGCATCTTGCCCAAAGTGTGCCCAACATAAAGTATCCCGCCAGTCGCCTGCGGGGCAACTGGTTCCACTATCCGTTCCCCGTCGACCATGGACCCACTTGTCGATGGATTTCATTACAGACTTACCCATGTGCAACAAGTTCAATACCATCTGGGTGGTAGTTGACCGGTTCACCAAGATGGCACACTTCATTCCTCTCACCGGTCTTCCGTCAGCTTCCAAGTTGGCTCAAGTATTCATACAAGAGATCTTCCGACTCCACGGTCTTCCTGAAGAAATTATCTCAGATCGAGGAGTTCAATTCACAGCCAAATTCTGGCGAAGTTTATGTCAAGTCCTCCAAGTCAAGCTAAAGTTTTCCACGGCTTACCATCCTCAGACCAATGGTCAAACCGAGAGGGTGAATCAGGACTTGGAGGCCTTCCTCCGCATCTATGTGTCCTCCTCTCAAGATGACTGGGTTCAATTACTTCCCTGGGCCGAGTTCTGTCATAACAACCAGTATCATTCTTCATCTGCTTCAACACCATTCTTCACTAACTTTGGATTCCACCCTAAAGTCCCTGAGTTCCAACCGCTTCCAGCAACTTCTGTTCCCGCAGTGGATATCACCTTGCATCAGTTTGCCAATATCTGGAAGAGCGTACGATCAGCTCTGCTCAAGGCATCGTTCAGGTACAAGAAGTTTGCGGATAAGAAGCGTCGAGCAGTTCCTGCTCTCAAGGTGGGTGATCGGGTATGGTTATCCACGAAGAATTTGAGGTTAAGAGTTCCCAGTATGAAGTTTGCACCTCGCTATATCGGTCCTTTCAAGATTGAACAAGTCATCAATCCTGTTGCTTACAGACTCCAGTTGCCTCCCTTCTTAAAAATACCCAGGACATTCCATGTTTCCCTGTTGAAACCGCTGATCTTGAATCGGTTTCATTCCTCACTTCCTCCAACTCCGAAAGTCCAAACTCAACGAGGCGTTGAGTATGAAGTGGCCAAGATCCTGGACTCACGTCACCGTTACGGTCAACTACAATATCTTATTGACTGGAAGGGTTATGGTCCTGAGGAACGTTCATGGACCAATGCTTCTGATGTCCATGCTCCTGCCTTGGTCCGGAGATTCCATTCCAAGTTTCCTCAAAAGCCAAAGAAGTGTCCTGGGGCCACTCCTAAAGGGGGGGGGGGGTGCTGTCACGATCCGGGTATCTGGACGCCATTTCTTACCCATCAGATGCCTCCTAAGGCTGGCTCAGCGCTCCAGGACCGGATCCCATCTGTTATCCTGATGTGTACATTCTTGTATCCTCTCCTGTCACTCTGGGACGCTGTCACAGTAAACGCCATATTACACCTGGCATGGCGTCTCCCGCGGCCTCCGCCGCCGTCCCTGAACTTCTGCATGCAGAGTGTCTGAGTGGCGATTACGTCAGCCGCGGCCTCCGCTGTGTCCGCGTGGTTGGATGTGCATCTGTCAACCTGGCGCCTCCTGTCTCCGGTGGCCGGCGCCGCCATTACTGTTTTCATTACCACATGGATTACAAACCAAACTTCCCTCCAAGTGTCTGCATGGGCGCAGCCATCTTGGATTCTGTCAGCTGATCATTTCCACCAATCTGTTCTCAGTATTGATAATCTGCATAATTGCCTAGCCAATCCCTTCCTTGCTGCAGGTATAAATACACTGTGCCTGAGCAAGGAAGGCGTCAGTGCTTTGGTTGTCAAACCTAGTTCCTGTTTGTCTCTCTCCTGTGATTGTCTTCCAGGTTCCAGCTCCTGTCTCAAGACTTCCACCATAGAGACCCGCACCAGCATTCCACCTGCGGTGTAGCCTGACTCTCCAATCCATTGTGGATTCATCTGTTTCCAGCTACAACATTACCTGCTTCCAGCTCAGCTTCCAGCAGAGTACAGCTTCCCTTAAAGGGCCGGTGTCCTTTCTACACTTTACCACTCTCCACCGGTATTATTATTTCTCCGCTCTCAAGTTCTACATTTCAGTTCATATTTCATCGCTCCCAAGTTCATTTATTATTTAACTGGTTCCAGCCAGTATCCACTCCGTGCTAACAACAGTCTGGTTCCAGCCAGTATCCACAGCAGCTGTTTTATCTTCAGCAACCCAGCTTTTCCTGGAACACCAGCTGGCACAATCCTGGGTTATCTCCATTGCTACAGTCGGGCCTGGTAAGGACTTTCCATCTAGAAGATCATAAGAACTATCTCACACTACCAGTGCCCTGTGGCTCCTGCCATCCTGTAGTACCCAGGAACTGTATTTATTCTTTGCTGACTTTTACGTTTTCTTTTACTGCTGCTGTGTTGCGGAGTTGTCATAATAAACATCATTGACTTTTATCCAAGTTGTCGTGGTCACGCCTTCGGGCAGTTATTATTCATGTTACTTACATGTCCAGGGGTCTGATACAACCTCCCAGGTTCCGGTACATCTCAGCCCCTACAACTGAGGCTACCTCCCGTCAGCTCAGGCCCTCAGTTGTGACACAACAAACTTGGTACACATATGACTTACAGGCTGGGAACAAACACTGTGGGGGTAAGACACCCCTAGCCCCCCTAGGGGTGAGGCAGTAGCGCAGAGATTTTCAGCCGACAGCATAACTCTGAAATGCCTGGAGCAATTAACACCAAAGTGGCTACACGTGTGACTTACACTCTGGGAATAAACACTGTAGGGATAACACACCACTAGCACCCCTAGGGGTGGGCCAGCAGCACAGACTATATCAGGACATGCATGATATGTCAGTGATGACAGGGCTGCATGTGACAGGGCCAGTGACATGATGTGAGGAGGGGAATGCAGCTAGCACAAACACACACTGAGAGTTATATAGTGGAAGTAGCACGGTCCCCCAGCAGCACAGAGTATACCAGGAGATACATAATGTGCTGCGCTATATAATAAACTGTGAAAAAATCGATAAGTTCACAGGGGCATTGACATGATGTGAGGAGGGGAATAGAGGCAGCAAGAAGCCACAGACTGAGAGTTATATAGTGGGAAGAGCAGGGTCCCTTGGGGGACCAAAAAGGGGTCCAGCCACTACACAAAGTGGGTCAGGGAAGCAAGATATGCCTTTATACTAGATCTCCAACCAACGTAAATTAACGAACAACTATCATTCTAATTTACCATCCTCATCCCGTAGCAAAGCACGGGTATTCAGCTATCTACAATGTTATTTATACTGTGTGTTTAATATTTACATTTATTTTTGTAAACAGACATTCTTAAAATCCCGGGCAACGCCGGGTACTCCAGCTAGTTCTAAAATAAATCTGAGAACATGGTTATGTACAGCTGCCACTTGCATCTCAGGTAAAGGGCATTGGGAGGCTGTTGTAGCAAAATATTCTGTATTATGGGGGCTAATTCAGGTTGGATCGCAAATCACGATCCAATCAGAATTATTGCGTTAGCCCCGCGGGCCCATCCTGTACATGCACCCGCACTTTCTGTGGGCGCCCCGCAGAAATTGCGGGCGCCTCTGCCTGTCAATCAGGCAGAGGTGTTCGGGGGGCAGGGGGCTGCAACGCTCCGTTTCCTAGGCGGAGACAGAGCGTAGCAGAGGCGTGGCCTGTAAACAGGGGCGTGCCGGCGCAAACGGGGCGTGGCGGGGGCGTGATCATGACCGCCGCCTCCCCCCCTTTATGAAGCAGAAATTGCGATCGCAATTCCCGATTGGTCCGGCAGGAGGCATCCCTAATTTCTGCGATGAAGCAATTTCTGCTTCATCAAGGGGGGGAGGTGGCAGTCAGCATGCTGGGTGGCCTTGCCCTGCGATGGACGGCCCCCAGCATGCGATCCAAAGTTTTGCAAATTCTTCTAATTAGCAGAATTTGCAAACTTTACTGAATTAGGCCCTATGACACAACTGATCACAAAACAAAAAATTCCTGTGTTATTTTAAGCTTATTTCGATAGAGCTTTGCAGTTGGGTACAAAATACTAATAAAACCAGACTGGGTAATAATAACAGACAGACCAAGAGTTAAGAGGGCTCTGCTCGCAGGTTGGTATAGACCAATACTAACCAAAGTTAAGGGCCCCATACACTAGAACGATATGTCTGAGGCTAAAGTCGAAGGCTATTTCCCTTGAACTCTCCCGGGAGCTTCCCGGGAGTGGTTCCATACGATTCCAAACGATTTGGTATATTTTGCATGCGATATATATCGTATGCGATCCCAGCCATGCCTGCGGGAACCGACATATCACAAGTGCAGCACTAACGACAGAGGGGATCCGATCAGACACTCATGGAAATGCGCATCGGATCGGATTGCAAACACCGGGCATTATCGTTCTAGTGTATGGGGACCTTTTGTGGATAGAAAGGCCTTCCAACCAGTCAGCAATTCCTGATACACAAGTGTGCATAGGCTGCATTCTAGAAGAAGCACCAGTTCTGCCTGCCTCCTGTTATATGGTATAACACCCCTGCAGATTCTGACGTCTATGCCCTTCCCTGTAAAGTCATGCCCACTGGAGTTCTGCATTTACAAATTAGTAAACATGCCTGTCAAGTTTATTTAGGCTGCCGTCTTGCAGTTTTGTATTTATTAACCGCTACACTAGGGGGTACTAAAACTTCTAAAAAAGAGAATTGGTGATGTTGCCTGTAGCAACCAATCAGATGCTATAATTTCTATATTGCCTTTTAGAAAATGATAGCATTTGATTGGTTAAATTAACCCCTAGTTGGGGCGTGGCCTGATTGGATATGGAGTAGGACGTGTTCTCCTAGCTCCCCAGCCAACAATA
This sequence comes from Pseudophryne corroboree, assembly GCF_028390025.1. NCBI lineage: Eukaryota > Metazoa > Chordata > Amphibia > Anura > Myobatrachidae > Pseudophryne > Pseudophryne corroboree. The sequence goes on along the minus strand of NC_086451.1, from coordinate 342,504,482 downwards.
TCCTGACTAGATCCTGTTGCCCCTGAGTGACTACCTAAGTGGCCCTGGACAGCTGTCTGAATACCTGCTGTCTGATCTGGGCTACGTTATACTGGGATTCTGTGCCCTGTGTCCCTGCTAGGACTGTTTATAAGAGTGTGCTGGACCCGATCTGCATGAGACCGGCGCCATCTTGGACGGCGCTGCCCGGGAGCTGTACCACTCCTCTCCAACCCGGCTTGCCTAATATACCTCACGGCCGGCGAGAGTGTGGCACGGGGGCCCCGCCGCTTGTATATCTCGTCGCTCCGCTCCTCTTCCCCGCCGGACGGCCGGGACACTTGTCGCGGCTGAGCTGACTGCAGGGAGCCGCCGGGCGCCATCTTGCGATTGGCGGGCCGCGTGCACGAAGCTCCGCCGCCCGCCCCTGACAGTCCTGGGTGAAATCTGGATGCGGAACAGCCCGTGCGCTGGCCGGAGAGCACCCCCGCTGTATGATTGACGAGCCTTGCCCCCCCTGAGCGATATAACACTGGCTGCACTGTTTGTGGGGTTTTCCGGGCGCCATCTTGTGGTTGGCAGAGGGCTCGGTTCAGCTCCTGACCACACCTCTCCTGCTGGAAGTGTCTCTCACATATTATTTGAGCTGCTGAACCTGACTGAAGGCTGGAGACTAATATTGAGAGCCCTGCATTGCTCTACCTCAGCAACAATACCAAGATTACTGGTCCTTCTATATATATATATTTGTCCCGCACCTCTTGGCCCTCTCACAACGTGCTAGTACCTGCACCCCCTCTCTTTGCCTGCATTGCTTTGATATATATCTGGTCGGGTACGGCGGCATCGTGTTATCCAAAATGGTGAAAGGCCGCCAACAAAACGCGGCGGCGGGCGCAATGGAGAAGTTTGTTCGCAATCCCGGTCCCCAACAACAGAGGAGGGAAACTACACAAGATGAGTCTTCACCCCCCTCTCCTGCACACAGTTATGCCTCATCAGAACCGCCCGATGCTGCGTTACAAAGAGTGTTGGACGCCGTGACAGCTAGTGAGGCCCGCTTGGCTGATAAAATTGGACAGGTGCAGTCCGACCTCTCCATTATCCATCAAGACCTGCAAAGGGTGAGAGAGAGGGTGGGTGAGGCTGAAACCCGTATCTCCAATGTCGAGGATACTGTCACCCCGCTGGGACGGCGAACTGATACTTTGGAGTCTCAGATGACTGATGTGCGCAAAAAACTAACGGATATGGAGGGACGCTTACGTCGCAATAATGTCCGTTTCATCGGTTTGCCCGAGAAGGAGGAGGGCTCGTCTCCTGAGGAATTTCTAGAAACATGGCTTCGGAAGGCATTTGGATCCGATGAATTCTCGCCTCATTTCACCATAGAACGAGCTCATAGAGTTCCGATGCGCCCATTGCCACCGGGGGCTCCGCCTCGTACCTTCATCGCCAAGTTCCTCCACTTCCGCGACCGGGACACTGTTCTGAAACTTGCTCGCACGAAAGGCCCCCTAAAGTGGAACGGGTCGCCTATATCGGTCTTCCCAGACTTCGCGATGGAGGTGCAGAAAGATAGAGCTCAATTTCTGCCTGTTAAGAGGAGACTCCGGGAACTTGATCTGCCATACGCCATGCTCTTTCCATCACGATTACGAGTGGTAGCTGATGGGGAAACCAAATTTTTTGCGGCTCCTCGAGAGGCGATGGTATGGCTGGATAGACGCTTCCCGGCGAGAAGGGCTCTTGCTGATCCGTGATTAATTCCTGTGACTTTAGTTGCAAGAGATTCTTTGTACGGGATAAGATTACCTGCATATATACTGGGGGAAAGCAGGATGTGGGGAAAATGTTTAAGTATCCAAAAATGCTGCTCCCTGAGGATGTGAGGGTGGTGGGGGGGATAATTATTTACCTGATTTTCTGTTTTGGTACTCTCCTCATACTGACCAATTACTATACTTATATTGCTGAGATGCGGGAGAGGGGGGGCTGGGGGAGAGGAGGGATATATCTATGGTCCGAATATATCCGCTTGTATTTTGTTCTAAGTCCCGGGGGGAGACTTTGTATGTTTGCCCCTTTTTCTATCTTAAAGGGGTGATTTAGTCTAATGGCTGGGGATGTTTTTGTTTTGTTTGTGTTTTGTTTTCTCTTTCTTAGGGCCATTATATTCTTGGCTCCACCCAGAGTATAACTCGTTGTGTGCTCTGGGTTTGAGCCGGTGTTAGGTTAAGGGATCCAGGTATGCTGCAGGTTGGGAGTAGTGTACAGGGTGGGGGGAGGGGGGAAGTTCAAAGCTACGGTTATTGTTTGTATGGATGTTTGGAATTTGAGTATGTATGGCTTACGAACCTATTCATTGAGCGGTGGTGCCTTGTACTTGTATGCAGTGAGGGGGGATCTGGCTGGCCGTGGGCTGTAGCCCCTATTATTATCACAACGACCCATCATGGTTGGACTTAGGATGTTGGCATGGAATGTGCGGGGACTCAATGACAAGATTAAACGATCTCTGGTGCTTAGACAAATTAAGCAGTATGCCGCTGATGTGATATGTCTTACGGAGACCCACCTGGTGGGCAGCAAGACACTGGCCATTAAAATACCTTGGGTGGGGTGGGCATTCCATTCTACACACACCTCTGCCTCTCGGGGAGTCTCTATCCTTGTAAAGAAGTCTGTTCCCTTTGTGGTGGAGTCAGTACAAACGGACCCATGGGGGAGATATGTGTTTTTGAAGTGTAAGATCCACTGTACCCCTTTGCTTTTACTGTCCGTGTATGTGCCCCCCCCGTACTCTTCCGATGTCTTGAAAAAAGTTGCAGGGTTTATGGCATTGTCACCGGGAATACCTGTGGTTTGTATGGGGGATTTCAACAATGTATTAGATAAAGCGATGGATAGATTCTCTACTAATCCCTCTGGTCCACATTCTGGTAGGAATAGCTTTGCTGATGTTGTGTCGGGGCTGGGCCTGGTCGATCCCTGGAGACTGAGACATCCATCTGTTAAACAATATTCATGTTTCTCACATTCCCACTCCTCGTTCTCTAGGATTGACCTGGCTCTTCTCTCGAGAGATCTGATTCCTAGGGTTCGGGATAGCAAATATGAGACTAGGGGTATATCGGATCACTCCCCTTTAACATTGATCCTGGATTTTAATTGCTCTAGAGGCCAGGCAGTATGGAAGTTTAATCCGTTCTGGCTAGTACATATGGGAGATGGCTCCGACTTGGTGGCTGCGTGGCGGGAATTTTTCGAGATAAACACGGCTGGGCAGCCTATCTCTAATATATGGGATGCGTTTAAGGCCTTTTTGCGGGGAACCCTAATTAAACGAGTGGCTAATTTAAAAAACTTTTTCAGGCACCGGGAGTCCGAACTGGAGACCCTAAGTGTTGCTGCAGAAGCACAATATTTACAAGATTGTTTAGATAGTTCCAAATCTGCATGGTTGTCAGCTCAGGGGGAATGGAGGGAATATCTAATGGAAAAGACTCAGCATAGACTCCTCTTCTCCTCTCACGCCTTTTACGCCTCCGGGGATAGGCCGGGATCATATCTAGCCTCCCTGGCACGGGGTGAGAGATCCTCTAATACTGTGGCTGAAATTGAGGCCTCAGACGGTACCACTTTATCGCAGACCCCACAGATTGCGTCGGAATTCGTGTCGTATTATAGGCGATTATACAGTTCTAAACTAGAATGTACCCCGATACAATTAGACGAATATCTACAGACTATACAGCTCCCCTCGCTGACCTGTGAGGCGCATGACTTCCTCGAAGCACCTATCTCGCCAGAGGAGATTGTGGCTGCGATTAATGCTGCTCCCAATGGGAAGGCTTCGGGGCTAGACGGCATACCGTCTGAGCTATACAAACGACATTTAGATTTTTTTGTCCCCCAATTACTTGAGTTATATAATCAGATATTCACACAGGAATCCCTCCCTTTATCTATGGCAGAGGCATTGATTATCGTCCTTCCGAAGCCCGATAAGGACCATAGGAAGGTTGATTCTTATAGACCTATCTCCCTTCTACCGACCGACATTAAAATTCTGGCCAAAGTCCTGGCATGTAGATTAAATCAGGTCATTACGCAGCTCATACACCCAGATCAGACGGGGTTTATGCCCAATAAATCTACATCCATTAATCTTAGACGATTATTTACCCATCTCCAGGTCTCCCGTGAGGCTCCCTCATCCATAGTAGTTTCATTGGACGCTGCTAAGGCCTTTGAGTCCGTGGAATGGGAGTATTTGTGGAGGGTCATGCACAAGTTTGGTATAGGCCCTAGCTTTATCAAATTCGTCCGATTGATGTATTCCTCTCCCCTGGCTAGGGTGGCAGTGAACGGTTTTGTATCACATTCCTTTCCATTGTCTAGAGGTACTCGTCAGGGATGCCCATTGTCCCCTACCCTGTTTGCTATGGCCATTGAACCCCTTGCATGCCTTCTGCGAGCGAACCCTGAGTTTTTTGGATATACTGTAGGCACCAGGGAGGAGAAAATAGCTCTATATGCCGATGATATCCTGCTATTTGTGGATCGCTATGCTGAGTCTATGCCTAAGATTTTAGATATTGTTGATCAGTTCGGATGTTACTCCGGGCTCCTGATCAACTGGGAGAAATCCTTCATTATCCCGCTTCAGGGCGAGGTCCCTGCCTCCCCATTGGTTGATCTCCCACTGAGATGGGTAAATTCCTTTAAATATCTGGGCATTTGGGTATCTAACGACCCTCATAAATTTACTTCCCTTAATATTACACCGCAAATATCTTATCTTCGCAATAAAGTGAAGGTCTGGGGGAAACTGCCCCTGACAGTTACAGGGAGGGTTAACATGGTGAAAATGGTTTTTCAACCCAAACTCCTGTACATTCTACAACAATCCCCAGTATACATCCCCCAGAAAACTTTCAAACAGATAGATGGGTTGCTGTCCTCCTTGGTCTGGGCTAGTAAACGGGCACGGTTGGCACTTAATACTTTGACCAGGCCCAAAACCTCAGGGGGACTGGCTCTTCCCAACTTTCGTTTTTATTACTTTGCAGCACAATTAGCACATCTATGGGAATGGGTTAATGAGTCTGACACTTCGAGTCTGCACTCGCAGTTGGTAATGCAGGAATACCTAGGTGGTTCCCCGTTGAGACTGCTTCTCTGTGGAAGCGTCAAAATGTCGACACTACCACTCATAAAACAATATATTACAGTTTGGAGGCTGGCACACCGGATATTGCAAGGACAGGGCATTGATCCTGACACTCCGCTGGACAATAAATATGGATTGCCGGAGTTGTGTCAGCTTCAAGTCAGGGAGGTGTGGGAACCATGGGGAGTAACTTCACTGGGACACTTATACACTGATGGGTTTTTTAGATCCTTCCAGCAGATTCAACAGGAATTTAACGTCCCCTCTGCGTATTTTTTTCGCTTCCTCCAATTGCGGCATGCCATGTCTGCCCAATTCCCCGATGGCCCGCCGGCGCTTACTGATTCCCCGGGTAAACTGCTACTGCAGACGGTGGGATCCGGTCATTTAGTCTCCAAAATATACGGCCGTTTACTTCAAATGCATCATATAGACCCCCTTAGCTCCCTCAAGACCAAGTGGGAGTCTGATCTAGGACCAGTGTCGGATGATCTATGGGAGGGTGCTCTGGGATCGTGCCGGCTTTCAACATCATCTGTCCGATATCAACAGATTCAGTTGTTCGTGTTACACAGGGTATATATGTCCCCTCTGAGATTGTCGCATATAGGGGGATCCCACAGTTCAAAATGTCCCAAATGTGGCAGTCTGGGAGCAGACTTTTGGCATATGATATGGCTATGTCCCTTGGTGTCGATTTTTTGGGAGGAGGTTATACGTACTATAGTTGATACGGGTATCCCCTCTACCATACTTACACCTATATCTTGTATATTAGCAACGATAGATGAAGAAGTTCTAGATCCGCCCAGTCGACGCTATGTTGTCAACCTCTGTGCTTTGGCCAAGGTTTGCGTAGCCAGATTATGGATGGCTAATGAAGCCCCAGCACCAAAATCTTGGATTGCTCTGGTTAATACCTGTGTCATACATGAAAAATTTGTATATCTGGCCAGGAATGCGGAAAAAAAGTTTATTGCTATATGGGGAAAGTGGATGAGCTCTCGCTATTTCGCTTCACGGATGACTACTGCTGAGCCCTAGATTTATTTAACTAACTGATGCGAGAGATTTATGTGGGAGATCCCTGGGGTGGGTGGCCCATGGTCAGCCGGGTTCAAGTGCAGGATACTGCCGTGATAAAGTATACTATGATGTGTGTATAATATATAGTAAATCTGGGTCATCACTGCTCTGTTGCTATATATGACTTTGAATGGGTTACATAACATCACGTCATACTATGCTCTGTATGTAATATCGTAAGCATGTGGTTGAATGTACTAATTTTTATTTGTTTAATTGTTTTAGTTATCTGATTTATGTTCGTTATGTTTTGCCATAGGCAATGTTTGAATGTTAAAGCATTGTAAAAACCAATAAAAACTTATTGAATTTAAAAAAAATTAACCCCTAGTTGTCTGTCATAATTTTTTGTCTTGCACAATTAATTGCACATGGTCATGCAATTGAAAACGTCTAGACCAGACTTAATGACGTAAATGGTGACTGAGATATTGTAATGATTTCATTGGTCAACAAGCAGGGGTGTAGCCAGAACTTTGTGGCCCCCATAGCAACATTTTGAAGGGGCCCCCATTCCAATGTTTCTAGAGAGACACCTCTCTGCAGCAGATGTTAATTGTATGCCCTATAATAGTGCCCTAGTTCATTTTCTGAACCCTAGTAGAGCCTTATTTAATGTTAAACCCCATAGTAGTGCCCTAGTTTCTTTTATGAATCGCAGTAGTGCTTAAGTTCACCCTATGTCACATTTCTGAGCTGCCAGTATACATTATACCGCACAGTACCCCACTTCACATTATGATATATAGCGCTCCCCGTTCATAATGTGCCTCATTACAGTGCCCTTGTTCATACTACTGTATATAACATTAAAATGCCCTCCAGTTCAATTTATACCACACTACAATGAGCAGGTCCTGGGGGATACCTAGATATATTGCAGGCCCCAAGGAAAAAGTTTGAAAGGACCCCTACGTACCACCCAATGGCAAAAAATGTATATAACACAAGGGTTGCTATTTAAATTTGTACACTAATTGAAACATTTGGCCTGCTTACTGATTGCAGTTCATACACTGCATCCATATATTCCCAACCTCCACCATCACATAATTTTCCTGTTCTGCAGCAGAGATCAGCATACTCCAGAGACCAGAGGCGTAACTAGGGTTTTTTGGAGGCCAGGACAAGATGAAGAGTGGCCCCCTTCCCCCCCCCCCCCAAATAAAAAAACAAAACAAAACCATAAATTCAACTATGTGTGCGCCTAAAAAATGGTGGCGGCCACGCTCCAGAAGGGGCATGGCCACATACCAGAAGGGGCATGGCTACTGAAAATGGGGCGTCCCAACATGACTATCATCTACCCCCTGTGTCGTCTCTCAGCACACCATCACCTATCCCCCGTGTCGTCTCTCAGCACACCATCACCTAGCCCGTGTTGTCGCTCAGCGCACCATCACCTCCCCCTGCATCTTCAATCAGCACACCATCACTTACTCCCCTGTGTCATCTCTCAGCACACCATCACTGGGACTTGCAGTTCGACAGGATAACAGTGCGGGCTAGCTCTGGCAGGCAGTCAGACAGCATGGGAAGGGGAGAGGGCGGGACTTTTCTGCTCAGGCACTTTCCACCACAGACTGCACCGCAGTCACACGGGCTGCGGATATTCAAGCAAGGCCTGCAGGCATCTCCAAGACAGTCATACACGCAGGCAGGCGTTAGCTAGTGGGTGGGCGTTTGTTGGCGGGCCGTCAATCAGGGTCAAGGTGAAGGCAACTCTGCGGCTCCACCTCAGAGCCTCAGAGCTGTGGCAGCCGGGCGGATGAGGGCGGAGGGCGGCGTGACGTCGTCACGTCATGCTGCAATGGAAAACAGTTGGTTGATGACACACGTGGTGGGTGGAGCCGGGGAGCTGCAGCTTGTGGAACATCCTCTCGGTCAGCAAATGCATTCCTGACTGGGAGGACACTAATTAAATCAAATTAATGAATAAATGGGTTTAGGGCTAATGGGTGGTCCGGACTAGAGTGTGACATCGGACCCCGGCAATAGCAGGCTGCAGCATGTCTGTCAGAGAGGAGGATGGGAGGAGAGGGGAGGGAAGGGGAGTGGGCTCCCTCCTCCTCCTCCAGCCGGACCACCTCCTCCTGTTTCGTTACGGCCCATGGCGGTGCACAGCGATACAAAACAAAGATGGATTAGTGTAGAGCAATAGCGGGGGTGAGTGGGCATGATGCCCCTGGGCCTGCCAAAGCGCCCAGGGTACGTGCCCTGCTCGACCCCCCCCTTAGTTACACCTCTGCCGGAGACTTGAAATAACAAAATGCATCAGCCCCAAAATCCAAAACTTACACAGATTTCTGCTCGCACCTCAGGGGGGCGTGAGTAGAAATCTGCGATACTCATGCAGAACAGATGGTGTAATGGTTAGTAGCATTACTGCCTCACAGCACTGAGGTCATGGGTTCGATTTCCACGACTGCCCTTTGTGTAGTTTGTATATTCTTCCTGTACTTGGGTGGGTTTCTTCTGGGTAATCCCGTTTCCTCCCACAATCCAAATGTATACTGGTAGGTTAATTGGCTCCAGACAAAAAATTAACCCTAGAGTGTATGTATGTGTACATGAGCAGACTCGATAGGCCAAGTGGTTCTTATATGCCGTCAAATTCTATGTTTGTGTGTTGAAGTGGAGCAGTTGCCCATAGCAACCATCAGCTTCTACCTGTCATTTTATAGATTGTACTTGATAAATGTTACCCTCAAAGCTCATTTGTTACTATGGGCGACTTCTCCACTCTTTTCACTGCTTGATACGTTGATCCCTATGTTTGGAAATTTACATTCTCCTGCCCCAATACACATAGCAAAAACAATAGTAGAGAGGTGCAAGTGAAGGGTTAAACAGCTGAGAAAGGGCGCTCTTATCAGCAGCTCCTACTCTGGTTATTCTATCACCCTTTCTGAGATAGTAGATGTTGAAGAAGAATGAGAGTGTGGTTTAGCAGCACATTCTATAGCGAGAAGGAGTAAGATTCTGCTGACGGAGTGTTACTGTGAGCAGGGGTGGATTGGGATGGAAAACCATCCCAGGAAAATTCTGGAAGCAGCCTTTGTGGAGGTGGGGTCTTTCAAGGTGGTGTGGTCTGTCAAGGGGGTGGTGTCTGTCGAGGTAGAACTGATGCAGTCTTCTTTGCATCTTTTGCTGCAGTTGGGTCTGCCACTACAAAGCTGTCACCATCGGTTGCACCTTCTAGGTGCAGATCATCCGTCTGAGTATGGCCTCCAATGTTAGCGATTCGGCGTCTCTGCACCAAGCCACTCTCAGCAACAAGCCGGCAAAATTCCCATACTGCGCTACACCTGCATCTGATTAGCCAACACCCTGTAACATAACAGGAATGCCCAACACATTTTCTATGCACTTCTTTGTGTGTGTTAATCTGTGCTACACCTCTGTACGAATACCATCAGGATTTATCTGTCGTGTCCTTTCAAAGCATAGCTTAAATAGCCCCAAAATTAAAACCTGCAGCTGAACAACCTCATAAACACGCTGGATCATTGCGATTCCACTTCCGGATGGCAGAGCCAACAAACCTTTCCCCATTGGGGGACAGAATGCCCGTTCTGCCAACCCAGAAGTGACACCACAGGACCCACTGAATACATAACAATAAGTACAAAAACATATATTTAAGTGCAAAAAAGCTTCTTTTAAAGTATAAAAAAACCTGAACTGGCATTGTAGCAAGCACATCATTTGGTTAACAATCGCATAATAGTATTTACCACTTTTATAATCATTAAATATCACCCATCAAGACACAAAATCCAAAGTGTATAGTATAATAATGTAACCACCCCTTTATCCGTGTTAGTATCCGCTAACACCAGATGGTTAGTATTATTAGTATGATGTGCCTCCACCTGAGCTATTATATTTTTGGGCTCGCTCAGGTAAGCCTAAACCTCCCTAGCCTTTATTATCCTTTCAGAACGAGACTATTGTGAGCAGGGAGTTATATTGTGTTGGTTAAGGCAGTATAATAAGTTATAATTATAAAGTAAATACTTTCCTCTTCTTTTCCAGGTCAGTCACGTCCTGCTGAACCCTTCGACGGTAAGTATAATTGTATGTTTCTGTCATATAGGTTCAACACAATAAGGGCTTTATTAATACTTACATCCATATAATTTATATAAGGTATAATGAGATAGACATACAGTTTTCGCTATTCCATATACAAAAACATCTGCATGCAATACAAAAAAAGTAAATTATCAATAGACCAAAAAATGTAACTCTTGTGTAATAGAGGCTAATACCTGAATACCCGGGTATTCTAAGAATAAGTTACCAGTAACTCAAGCAACTCTTCTAACTGCAGTGTATATACGTTGGGGCCCTTAGTTATGTCACTACTAAAGAGAGTCAAATTAATTCCAGATGTGTCCGAGAATATAGTATATATATATATATATATATATATATATACAAAAAGTCCGTGCGCAAGTCTATTCTCCAATCCGTGGAACCACAAGTCCCAGCTTCCAGAATATAATTTCCAAGACCAACCAGGTGTATCCTATGGTGTCTATAGGTCTCCGTTGCACATTAGATCTTTGAGATCGGCGTCTCCTCTAAGCCAGTATCCACTACCAGCAGACAATGATTTCTACAATATGAATGAAAAAGGGCGCCTCATAGTGCATGAACCAGTTTTAAAACAAGGATTTATTTTCCACTTCTTTATACACACTCGGTTTAAAAGTGACGTACCAGATGCGGCGGTCTCAACCACCGTAAGTATACACGTATAGTAACAAATGAGTGGGTATACCACCAGCAGTATCGATAGCGGGCTCACCACCGACGTCTGCTCCTTCACGCCAGGCCACACCCCTACGCGTTTCGTCACGATGGACTTCGTCAGAGGGTTGGCCCGGCGTAGCACAACCTTCCAATATATAGTAACACTCATCCAATCTAGATAACAGCATTATTACCACATTTAGATAAAAAAGCATCAACGTGAAGCAATTCTGCTCCTATTTAAATATACATCTATGCTTTTACATTTAATACCAGCCATAAACAATTCTAATACTTTAACAATGAAAAATAATCAAAACATTAAAACTTTAAAATCTATTTAAAACCACCTGTGGGTAGTTTCATTAGACTCACCCATTAGTTCCAATTAGCTAAAAAACCTTTCTACCAAGGTGTTGATATTTTAAACTGAATAGTTAATTTAAAGAATCCCCTCCTCCCCTGGTTTTTAACTCAAAAATGGAGTGATTTCAATACCTTCATTTAAACCTGCTGGATATAACGTTTTAAGGGTCATTATCCAAAAGGTCTCTCTTCTAGCCAACAATTTAAGTCGATCTCCACCTCGTTTATCCAATTTCACATTTTCTAACCCCATAAATTTCATTTTATTTGGGTTGCTTTTTTGGCAGGTTTTAAAGTGTCTGGGAACACTATGATTTTCAAGATTGTTTTTTATATTCCTATAGTGCTCTAAAATACGTAGTTTTAAAATTCTTTTAGTTTTACCCACGTACTTTTTTCCACAGCCACATATAAGCATATAAACCACAAATGTGGTATTACAATTAATAAATTGCTTTACCTGATATTCTTTTTCTCCCCCACTATCTACAAATGTTTGTTTCCCTGTTAACTAGAGATGAGCGCCTGAAATTTTTCGGGTTTTGTGTTTTGGTTTTGGGTTCGGTTCCGCGGCCGTGTTTTGGGTTCGACCGCGTTTTGGCAAAACCTCACCGAATTTTTTTTGTCGGATTCGGGTGTGTTTTGGATTCGGGTGTTTTTTTCAAAAAACCCTAAAAAACAGCTTAAATCATAGAATTTGGGGGTCATTTTGATCCCATATTATTATTAACCTCAAAAACCATAATTTCCACTCATTTTCAGTCTATTCTGAATACCTCACACCTCACAATATTATTTTTAGTCCTAAAATTTGCACCGAGGTCGCTGGATGACTAAGCTAAGCGACCCTAGTGGCCGACACAAACACCTGGCCCATCTAGGAGTGGCACTGCAGTGTCACGCAGGATGGCCCTTCCAAAAAACACTCCCCAAACAGCACATGACGCAAAGAAAAAAAGAGGTGCAATGAGGTAGCTGTGTGACTAAGCTCAGCGACCCAAGTGCCCGACACAAACACCTGGCCCATCTAGGAGTGGCACTGCAGTGTCACGCAGGATGTCCCTTCCTAAAAACCCTCCCCAAACAGCACATGACGCAAAGAAAAAAAGAGGCGCAATGAGGTAGCTGTGTGAGTAAGATTAGCGACCCTAGTGGCCGACACAAACACCGGGCCCATCTAGGAGTGGCACTGCAGTGTCACGCAGGATGTCCCTTCCAAAAAACCCTCCCCAAACAGCACATGACGCAAAGAAAAATAAAAGAAAAAAGAGGTGCAAGATGGAATTGTCCTTGGGCCCTCCCACCCACCCTTATGTTGTATAAACAGGACATGCACACTTTAACCAACCCATCATTTCAGTGACAGGGTCTGCCACACGACTGTGACTGATATGACGGGTTGGTTTGGACCCCCACCAAAAAAGAAGCAATTAATCTCTCCTTGCACAAACTGGCTCTACAGAGGCAAGATGTCCACCTCATCATCATCCTCCGATATATCACCGTGTACATCCCCCTCCTCACAGATTATCAATTCGTCCCCACTGGAATCCACCATCTCAGCTCCCTGTGTACTTTGTGGAGGCAATTGCTGCTGGTCAATGTCTCCGCGGAGGAATTGATTATAATTCATTTTAATGAACATCATCTTCTCCACATTTTCTGGATGTAACCTCGTACGCCGATTGCTGACAAGGTGAGCGGCGGCACTAAACACTCTTTCGGAGTACACACTTGTGGGAGGGCAACTTAGGTAGAATAAAGCCAGTTTGTGCAAGGGCCTCCAAATTGCCTCTTTTTCCTGCCAGTATAAGTACGGACTGTGTGACATGCCTACTTGGATGCGGTCACTCATATAATCCTCCACCATTCTTTCAATGTTGAGAGAATCATATGCAGTGACAGTAGACGACATGTCCGTAATCGTTGTCAGGTCCTTCAGTCCGGACCAGATGTCAGCATCAGCAGTCGCTCCAGACTGCCCTGCATCACCGCCAGCGGGTGGGCTCGGAATTCTGAGCCTTTTCCTCGCACCCCCAGTTGCGGGAGAATGTGAAGGAGGAGATGTTGACAGGTCGCGTTCCGCTTGACTTGACAATTTTGTCACCAGCAGGTCTTTGCACCCCAGCAGACTTGTGTCTGCCGGAAAGAGAGATCCAAGGTAGGTTTTAAATCTAGGATCGAGCACGGTGGCCAAAATGTAGTGCTCTGATTTCAACAGATTGACCACCCGTGAATCCTTGTTAAGCGAATTAAGGGCTGCATACACAAGTCCCACATGCCTAGCGGAATCGCTCCCTTTTAGCTCCTTCTTCAATGCCTCCAGCTTCTTCTGCAAAAGCCTGATGAGGGGAATGACCTGACTCAGGCTGGCAGTGTCTGAACTGACTTCACGTGTGGCAAGTTCAAAGGGCATCAGAACCTTGCACAACGTTGAAATCATTCTCCACTGCACTTGAGACAGGTGCATTCCACCTCCTATATCGTGCTCAATTGTATAGGCTTGAATGGCCTTTTGCTGCTCCTCCAACCTCTGAAGCATATAGAGGGTTGAATTCCACCTCGTTACCACTTCTTGCTTCAGATGATGGCAGGGCAGGTTCAGTAGTTTTTGGTGGTGCTCCAGTCTTCTGTACGTGGTGCCTGTACGCCGAAAGTGTCCCGCAATTCTTCTGGCCACCGACAGCATCTCTTGCACGCCCCTGTCGTTTTTTAAAAAATTCTGCACCACCAAATTCAAGGTATGTGCAAAACATGGGACGTGCTGGAATTTGCCCATATTTAATGCACACACAATATTGCTGGCGTTGTCCGATGCCACAAATCCACAGGAGAGTCCAATTGGGGTAAGCCATTCTGCGATGATCTTCCTCAGTTGCCGTAAGAGGATTTCAGCTGTGTGCGTATTCTGGAAAGCGGTGATACAAAGCGTAGCCTGCCTAGGAAAGAGTTGGCATTTGCGAGATGCTGCTACTGGTGCCGCCGCTGCTGTTCTTGCGGCGGGAGTCCATACATCTACCCAGTGGGCTGTCACAGTCATATAGTCCTGACCCTGCCCTGCTCCACTTGTCCACATGTCCGTGGTTAAGTGGACATTGGGTACAACTGCATTTTTTAGGACACTGGTGAGTCTTTTTCTGACGTCCGTGTACATTCTCGGTATCGCCTGCCTACAGAAGTGGAACCTAGATGGTATTTGGTAACGGGGGCACACTGCCTCAATAAATTGTCTAGTTCCCTGTGAACTAACGGCGGATACCGGACGCACGTCTAACACCAACATAGTTGTCAAGGACTCAGTTATCCGCTTTGCAACAGGATGACTGCTGTGATATTTCATCTTCCTCGCAAAGGACTGTTGGACAGTCAATTGCTTACTGGAAGTAGTACAAGTGGGCTTACGACTTCCCCTCTGGGATGACCATCGACTCCCAGCAGCAACAACAGCAGCGCCAGCAGCAGTAGGCGTTACACGCAAGGATGCATCGGAGGAATCCCAGGCAGGAGAGGACTCGTCAGAATTGCCAGTGACATGGCCTGCAGGACTATTGGCATTCCTGGGGAAGGAGGAAATTGACACTGAGGGAGTTGGTGGGGTGGTTTGCGTGAGCTTGGTTACAAGAGGAAGGGATTTACTGGTCAGTGGACTGCTTCCGCTGTCGGCCCAAGTTTTTGAACTTGTCACTGACTTATTATGAATGCGCTGCAGGTGACGTATAAGGGAGGATGTTCCGAGGTGGTTAACGTCCTTACCCCTACTTATTACAGCTTGACAAAGGGAACACACGGCTTGACACCTGTTGTCCGCATTTCTGGTGAAATACTTCCACACCGAAGAGCTGATTTTTTTGGTATTTTCACCAGGCATGTCAACGGCCCTATTCCTCCCACGGACAACAGGTGTCTCCCCGGGTGCCTGACTTAAACAAACCACCTCACCATCAGAATCCTCCTGGTCAATTTCCTCCCCAGCGCCAGCAACACCCATATCCTCCTCATCCTGGTGTACTTCAACACTGACATCTTCAATCTGACTATCAGGAACTGGACTGCGGGTGCTCCTTCCAGCACTTGCAGGGGGCGTGCAAATGGTGGAAGGCGCATGCTCTTCACGTCCAGTGTTGGGAAGGTCAGGCATCGCAACCGACACAATTGGACTCTCCTTGTGGATTTGGGATTTCGAAGAACGCACAGTTCTTTGCGGTGCTACTGCTTTTGCCAGCTTGAGTCTTTTCATTTTTCTAGCGAGAGGCTGAGTGCCTCCATCCTCATGTGAAGCTGAACCACTAGCCATGAACATAGGCCAGGGCCTCAGCCGTTCCTTGCCACTCCGTGTGGTAAATGGCATATTGGCAAGTTTACGCTTCTCCTCCGACAATTTTATTTTAGGTTTTGGAGTCCTTTTTTTACTGATATTTGGTGTTTTGGATTTGACATGCTCTGTACTATGACATTGGGCATCGGCCTTGGCAGACGACGTTGCTGGCATTTCATCGTCTCGGCCATGACTAGTGGCAGCAGCTTCAGCACGAGGTGGAAGTGGATCTTGATCTTTCCCTAATTTTGGAACCTCAACATTTTTGTTCTCCATATTTTAATAGGCACAACTAAAAGGCACCTCAGGTAAACAATGGAGATGGATGGATACTAGTATACAATTATGGATGGACTGCCGAGTGCCGACACAGAGGTAGCTACAGCCGTGGACTACCGTACTGTACTGTGTCTGCTGCTAATATAGACTGGTTGATAAAGAGATGTAGTAGTAGTATGTATGTATAAAGAAGAAAGAAAAAAAAACCACGGGTAGGTGGTATACAATTATGGACGGACTGCCGAGTGCCGACACAGAGGTAGCTACAGCCGTGGACTACCGTACTGTACTGTGTCTGCTGCTAATATAGACTGGTTGATAAAGAGATGTAGTAGTAGTATGTATGTATAAAGAAGAAAGAAAAAAAAACCACGGGTCGGTGGTATACAATTATGGACGGACTGCCGAGTGCCGACACAGAGGTAGCTACAGCCGTGGACTACCGTACTGTACTGTGTCTGCTGCTAATATAGACTGGTTGATAAAGAGATGTAGTAGTAGTATGTATGTATAAAGAAGAAAGAAAAAAAAACCACGGGTAGGTGGTATACAATTATGGACGGACTGCCCAGTGCCGACACAGAGGTAGCTACAGCCGTGGACTACCGTACTGTACTGTGTCTGCTGCTAATATAGACTGGTTGATAAAGAGATGTAGTAGTAGTATGTATGTATAAAGAAGAAAGAAAAAAAAACCACGGGTAGGTGGTATACAATTATGGACGGACTGCCCAGTGCCGACACAGAGGTAGCTACAGCCGTGGACTACCGTACTGTACTGTGTCTGCTGCTAATATAGACTGGTTGATAAAGAGATGTAGTAGTAGTAGTATGTATGTATAAAGAAGAAAGAAAAAAAAACCACGGGTAGGTGGTATACAATTATGGACGGACTGCCCAGTGCCGACACAGAGGTAGCTACAGCCGTGGACTACCGTACTGTACTGTGTCTGCTGCTAATATAGACTGGTTGATAAAGAGATGTAGTAGTAGTATGTATGTA
The DNA here is from genome assembly GCF_028390025.1 of Pseudophryne corroboree. Taxonomy (NCBI): domain Eukaryota; kingdom Metazoa; phylum Chordata; class Amphibia; order Anura; family Myobatrachidae; genus Pseudophryne; species Pseudophryne corroboree. The sequence goes on along the minus strand of NC_086451.1, from coordinate 342,487,517 downwards.
TAAAGAAGAAAGAAAAAAAAACCACGGGTAGGTGGTATACAATTATGGACGGACTGCCCAGTGCCGACACAGAGGTAGCTACAGCCGTGGACTACCGTACTGTACTGTGTCTGCTGCTAATATAGACTGGTTGATAAAGATATGTAGTAGTAGTAGTATGTATGTATAAAGAAGAAAGAAAAAAAAACCACGGGTAGGTGGTATACAATTATGGACGGACTGCCGAGTGCCGACACAGAGGTAGCTACAGCCGTGGACTACCGTACTGTACTGTGTCTGCTGCTAATATAGACTGGTTGATAAAGAGATGTAGTAGTAGTATGTATGTATAAAGAAGAAAGAAAAAAAAACCACGGGTAGGTGGTATACAATTATGGACGGACTGCCGAGTGCCGACACAGAGGTAGCTACAGCCGTGAACTACCGTACTGTGTCTGCTGCGACTGGATGATAAATAATGATATAAAAAAATATATATATATCACTACTGCAGCCGGACAGGTATATATTATATAATGACGGACCTGCTGGACACTGTCTGTCAGCAGAATGAGTTTTTTATAGAATAAAAAAAAAAACACCACACAAGTGAAGTCACACGACGAGTGTTTAACTTTTTCAGGCAATCACAATATAGTATACTATACTACTAACTATACTGGTGGTCAGTGTGGTCAGGTCACTGGTCAGTCACACTGGCAGTGGCACTCCTGCAGCAAAAGTGTGCACTGTTTAATTTTAATAATAATATGTACTCCTGGCTCCTGCTATAACCTATAACTGGCACTGCAGTGCTCCCCAGTCTCCCCCACAATTATAAGATGTGTGAGCTGAGCACAGTCAGATACGAGTGTTTAACTTTTTCAGGCAATCACAATATAGTATACTATACTACTAACTATACTGGTGGTCAGTGTGGTCAGGTCACTGGTCAGTCACACTGGCAGTGGCACTCCTGCAGCAAAAGTGTGCACTGTTTAATTCTAATAATAATATGTACTCCTGGCTCCTGCTATAACCTATAACTGGCACTGCAGTGCTCCCCAGTCTCCCCCACAATTATAAGATGTGTGAGCTGAGCACAGTCAGATATATACATAGATGATGCAGCACACTGGGCTGAGCAGTGCACACAGATATGGTATGTGACTGAGTCACTGTGTATCGTTTTTTTCAGGCAGAGAACGGATATATTAAATAAAACTGCACTGTCTGGTGGTCACTGTGGTCAGTCACTAGTAAACTCTGCACTCTCTACAGTTCTACAGTACTCCTAAGCTCCAGTAAATCAGGTCAATCTCTCTCTCTCTCTCTTCTAATCTAAATGGAGAGGACGCCAGCCACGTCCTCTCCCTATCAATCTCAATGCACGTGTGAAAATGGCGGCGACGCGCGGCTCCTTATATAGAATCCGAGTCTCGCGAGAATCCGACAGCGTCATGATGACGTTCGGGCGCGCTCGGGTTAACCGAGCAAGGCGGGAAGATCCGAGTCGCTCGGACCCGTGAAAAAAAACATGAAGTTCGTGCGGGTTCGGATTCAGAGAAACCGAACCTGCTCATCTCTACTGTTAACCCATATGTGCACATTTTACAATTGCCACAATTATAGAAACCATTCTGTTTCCTCAAGAAAGTGCTACATAAAGTGCTAGTTTCCTTAATGGGAGGGAGTTCACTCGGAGCCAAATGATTTTTCAGAGTTTTTGCTCTTCTAAACACCAAACTAGGTTTCTCTGTTATTGCTTTACCCAGCACTGAATCCATTTTTAAAATGTGCCAGTGTTTTTCCAAGCTGTTACGGATGTCATTCACCTTTGCATTATACTGCGTAACAAATGGACAGTCCAGTTTTTTATGTTTACCTTTCATATGTTGCAGATTTTTTTCTTTATACTGGATCAACTGTTTTCTATCTAATAGCCGCGTTTTATTAAGAGCTGAATCTACCAGATGTTTGGGATAACCTTTTTCTTTAAATCTGGTTGCGTATATATTAGCCTGATCCTCGAATTTACCTATATCTGTACAATTGCGTTTTAACCTAAGCAACTGTGAGAAGGGGAGATTTTTCTTCCATTTATCATGGTGACAGCTGTTATAATCCAGGTAGTTATTACTATCAACTGGTTTAAAATAAGTGCATATATCTACATTATTTCCCTCCTCTTTACTACCCAGATTCAGGTCTAAATATTGGATTTGTGTTCTATGCGTATTAAATGTAAAACCCAAATTAAATTCATTAACTTGTAAATGCTGTACAAACTCGGAGAACGATGTTTCAGAACCCTCCCATACTATTAACAAATCGTCTATATATCTCTTAAACATCACAATCTGATCTTTATACGGATTATTATTATATATGCAATTTTGTTCCCATTCCCCCAAGTATATGTTTGCTAGACTTGGGGCGCAAATCGTCCCCATCGCCGTCCCGCAGCGTTGGATAAAATAATCCCCCAAAAAAGTAAAATAATTGTGTTTTAACACAAACTTCAAACAATCCACAATAAAATCAATTCTCTTAATTTCCATGGACGGATCACGTGACAAAACTGCTCTCACACAATCGATCCCTTTATCATGAGGTATCGACGTGTAAAGGGAGTTTATGTCTATAGTGCCCCATGTGTAACTATCTTTCCATTTAAAAGTATCAAATATTTGCAACACAGTCGTAGAATCTTTCACATATGATTCTAATAGAGGGACGTATTTTTTTAAATAAATATCCACAAACTCTGAGACTCTCGAGGTCAGGGACCCTATGCCCGACACTATCGGGCGTCCAGGAGGATTTTCTTTATTTTTATGTAGTTTGGGGAGATGATATATTGTAGCTATTCTTGGGGTTTCATTCATTAAATAGGAAAATTCATCCGGACTTATCACATTTTCTGTTTTTCCTTTATTTAATAGATATGCTAGTTCAACAATAAATTCTTTGGTGGGGTCCCCCTTTATTTTTTCATAGGATATAGGGTCAGCTAAGAGTCTTTCCATTTCTTTTATGTAATTACTTCTATTCATTATAACTAACCCCCCACCTTTATCGGCTTGTTTGAACACTAATTCTTCATTAGCTGTTAAACATTTCAATGCTTGTGATTCATCATGTGTAAGATTTCTGTCCTTTAGTTTCAAATTTATGCTCTCTAAATCCTTTTTAACTAATTGGTGAAAGAGATCAAGGTGAGAACCCTTTGATTCGACCGGGTAATAGTTGCTTTTATTTTTCAACCCCGTTATATTCACTGGTTTATCATTATCCCAGTTTTTCATTATAGCCTCATTTTTAAGAAAATGACGTTTAAGTGTCATATTACGTATATATAGATTTAAATCCATATTCAAATTAAACTGGTTCACTCCCACTGTAGGGGCGAAAGATAGACCTTTTTGTAAAAGATTCTTTTCAGTTTGGGACAAAGGGACATTAGATAAATTAAAAATACCCTTATCTACAGGGGGTGCTAGTATGGAACTCTTTTTTTGTTTGTTTGTATTTTTGCCTCCTCTTTTTCCTCGTCTTCTCTGGATCTTTTCCGTGTTAGCGAAAAGGGTTCTCTGTCTCCTTTCCCTCTTGGTAAATAACCATGGTCTCTCTGATATCTCTCTAAAAAAGACAAATCTTCATTTTTAGTGGATCCTAGATTCCAAGTGCTAGGATCCACTAAAAATGAAGATTTGTCTTTTTTAGAGAGATATCAGAGAGACCATGGTTATTTACCAAGAGGGAAAGGAGACAGAGAACCCTTTTCGCTAACACGGAAAAGATCCAGAGAAGACGAGGAAAAAGAGGAGGCAAAAATACAAACAAACAAAAAAAGAGTTCCATACTAGCACCCCCTGTAGATAAGGGTATTTTTAATTTATCTAATGTCCCTTTGTCCCAAACTGAAAAGAATCTTTTACAAAAAGGTCTATCTTTCGCCCCTACAGTGGGAGTGAACCAGTTTAATTTGAATATGGATTTAAATCTATATATACGTAATATGACACTTAAACGTAATTTTCTTAAAAATGAGGCTATAATGAAAAACTGGGATAATGATAAACCAGTGAATATAACGGGGTTGAAAAATAAAAGCAACTATTACCCGGTCGAATCAAAGGGTTCTCACCTTGATCTCTTTCACCAATTAGTTAAAAAGGATTTAGAGAGCATAAATTTGAAACTAAAGGACAGAAATCTTACACATGATGAATCACAAGCATTGAAATGTTTAACAGCTAATGAAGAATTAGTGTTCAAACAAGCCGATAAAGGTGGGGGGTTAGTTATAATGAATAGAAGTAATTACATAAAAGAAATGGAAAGACTCTTAGCTGACCCTATATCCTATGAAAAAATAAAGGGGGACCCCACCAAAGAATTTATTGTTGAACTAGCTGATCTATTAAATAAAGGAAAAACAGAAAATGTGATAAGTCCGGATGAATTTTCCTATTTAATGAATGAAACCCCAAGAATAGCTACAATATATCATCTCCCCAAACTACATAAAAATAAAGAAAATCCTCCTGGACGCCCGATAGTGTCGGGCATAGGGTCCCTGACCTCGAGAGTCTCAGAGTTTGTGGATATTTATTTAAAAAAATACGTCCCTCTATTAGAATCATATGTGAAAGATTCTACGACTGTGTTGCAAATATTTGATACTTTTAAATGGAAAGATAGTTACACATGGGGCACTATAGACATAAACTCCCTTTACACGTCGATACCTCATGATAAAGGGATCGATTGTGTGAGAGCAGTTTTGTCACGTGATCCGTCCATGGAAATTAAGAGAATTGATTTTATTGTGGATTGTTTGAAGTTTGTGTTAAAACACAATTATTTTACTTTTTTGGGGGATTATTTTATCCAACGCTGCGGGACGGCGATGGGGACGATTTGCGCCCCAAGTCTAGCAAACATATACTTGGGGGAATGGGAACAAAATTGCATATATAATAATAATCCGTATAAAGATCAGATTGTGATGTTTAAGAGATATATAGACGATTTGTTAATAGTATGGGAGGGTTCTGAAACATTGTTCTCCGAGTTTGTACAGCATTTACAAGTTAATGAATTTAATTTGGGTTTTACATTTAATACGCATAGAACACAAATCCAATATTTAGACCTGAATCTGGGTAGTAAAGAGGAGGGAAATAATGTAGATATATGCACTTATTTTAAACCAGTTGATAGTAATAACTACCTGGATTATAACAGCTGTCACCATGATAAATGGAAGAAAAATCTCCCCTTCTCACAGTTGCTTAGGTTAAAACGCAATTGTACAGATATAGGTAAATTCGAGGATCAGGCTAATATATACGCAACCAGATTTAAAGAAAAAGGTTATCCCAAACATCTGGTAGATTCAGCTCTTAATAAAACGCGGCTATTAGATAGAAAACAGTTGATCCAGTATAAAGAAAAAAATCTGCAACATATGAAAGGTAAACATAAAAAACTGGACTGTCCATTTGTTACGCAGTATAATGCAAAGGTGAATGACATCCGTAACAGCTTGGAAAAACACTGGCACATTTTAAAAATGGATTCAGTGCTGGGTAAAGCAATAACAGAGAAACCTAGTTTGGTGTTTAGAAGAGCAAAAACTCTGAAAAATCATTTGGCTCCGAGTGAACTCCCTCCCATTAAGGAAACTAGCACTTTATGTAGCACTTTCTTGAGGAAACAGAATGGTTTCTATAATTGTGGCAATTGTAAAATGTGCACATATGGGTTAACAGGGAAACAAACATTTGTAGATAGTGGGGGAGAAAAAGAATATCAGGTAAAGCAATTTATTAATTGTAATACCACATTTGTGGTTTATATGCTTATATGTGGCTGTGGAAAAAAGTACGTGGGTAAAACTAAAAGAATTTTAAAACTACGTATTTTAGAGCACTATAGGAATATAAAAAACAATCTTGAAAATCATAGTGTTCCCAGACACTTTAAAACCTGCCAAAAAAGCAACCCAAATAAAATGAAATTTATGGGGTTAGAAAATGTGAAATTGGATAAACGAGGTGGAGATCGACTTAAATTGTTGGCTAGAAGAGAGACCTTTTGGATAATGACCCTTAAAACGTTATATCCAGCAGGTTTAAATGAAGGTATTGAAATCACTCCATTTTTGAGTTAAAAACCAGGGGAGGAGGGGATTCTTTAAATTAACTATTCAGTTTAAAATATCAACACCTTGGTAGAAAGGTTTTTTAGCTAATTGGAACTAATGGGTGAGTCTAATGAAACTACCCACAGGTGGTTTTAAATAGATTTTAAAGTTTTAATGTTTTGATTATTTTTCATAGTTAAAGTATTAGAATTGTTTATGGCTGGTATTAAATGTAAAAGCATAGATGTATATTTAAATAGGAGCAGAATTGCTTCACGTTGATGCTTTTTTATCTAAATGTGGTAATAATGCTGTTATCTAGATTGGATGAGTGTTACTATATATTGGAAGGTTGTGCTACGCCGGGCCAACCCTCTGACGAAGTCCATCGTGACGAAACGCGTAGGGGTGTGGCCTGGCGTGAAGGAGCAGACGTCGGTGGTGAGCCCGCTATCGATACTGCTGGTGGTATACCCACTCATTTGTTACTATACGTGTATACTTACGGTGGTTGAGACCGCCGCATCTGGTACGTCACTTTTAAACCGAGTGTGTATAAAGAAGTGGAAAATAAATCCTTGTTTTAAAACTGGTTCATGCACTATGAGGCGCCCTTTTTCATTCATATTGTAGAAAATATATATATATATATATATATATATATATATATCTTGTAGATTCAATGTTCACTGTATTCCCTTAGGATTTAAATCAGCATAAGCAATTCCTTTTATTCCTAAATCAGGAAACATGTAGTTATATGGTAACTGTTACTATTTGTTACCATTACTCTGAGTCAATAGGTCGTATCCTGTATCCACTCTTGCTCTTTCTATAAATATATTTTCTCTTGCTCCATTTCAATATAATAACTACAGCTGGGGTTATATTAGTTGTTGGATCAGATGCAGTAGAGAAATGTCAGACGGCTGCTATACAGTTCAACTGCTGACAACTTACTCCCCCAGCCTCTTACTGAGCAGAAATACTTAGTGGCCAAAAGTACCTGTAGTATCTATTGTAAAAGATACTGCTTTACTATCTTTCAACTGGGCTGTGCAGTTATCATCCTACTGCTGTCACTCCTAGGCGCGTGCTGTGTAAATAATGCTTGACGCACAGATACCCTCCGGCTGTCGCGAGCGCTTTGGGTAGTGTTTGTAGTGTTATACACTATCCATGCTCTCTGACTATACTGATGTTAGTCTGTATTTTGATTATATGGTCGTCTGTGCGTATATAGTACTCACAAGTACAGCGGTGGCAGCGGTATGATATCTCCCTTCTCAGGAGGCTGCTACGTCCCAGCTCCCCTCTCCAGAGGACCTCGGCCGCTCATCCGTCACACGGAGACCTTGGCTGCCCAACGGTATATAGCTCCTCCCTGGAGTCTCGTCTCGCTGTCTCGCTCCTCCCCGCGTCTCTTCCCTCAATACTGGCGGCTTACACTGATATGTCTATGCCGCCGCTGACAGCGCTGCTTTGCGGCTCCGCCTCCACTCCTTTGCTCCCGGGTTAATTCCGGTCAGACACAGTGACGTCCGTCCTCTCCTCAATCACGCTCTCCTCTCCTCAGGCATCCGACCACAGCTCCAACCGAACAGCCTCTGCCCTCGCTCAGCCCCGGCAGTTTTATTTCTAACCTCCTCCTGGACTGCTCGTTCTCCTCCCGTGAGCCCAGGTATGGCAGTTAGGTCCCTCGTGAGCATATTTCTAGATCCTTCTATACTAGTGTCCATATATTCTGATATAATACATACATATATTCACAGGCATTTCAAATAGTGTCTATATATATTTACAATATTATTACTATTGATCGTTATGCATATACATATATTCAGTCCAGTCCATATATGTGGGTTACACTAATAATAATAGTAGTATAGTATAATAATAATAGTATAGTCAGTCGAAGTGGGGCGGTATACGGCGGTATGGTATACCGCCACTTCTTCCACTGACCCGGAAATGAGCCCAGAAAGTGCAGCAGGAGGTGAGGGAAGTGGCCATCCTGCTGCACATGGTGCTCCCCGTCCCTGCGCGGCGGCCGGCGGCTATGTAGAGCGCTGTATTAGCTCACAGCCGCTCACCGCTGCCAGCCGCCCGCGCACGCCGCTCACCATCCGCCCGCTGCTCCCGCTCACCAGCCGGCCGCCGGCCCCGCTCACCAGCCGGCCGCCCGCCCCGCTCACCAGCCGCCCGCCGGCCCCGCTCACCAGCCGCCCGGCGCCAAGTCACTGCTGCCAGCATCAAATAAGGTAATGTTCCCCTGCTGTCACCTCTCTCCCTGCTGTTCCTGTCGTCACTGTCACTGTCACTGTCGTCACCCTCCCTGTCGTCACAGTCGTCACTCTCCCTGTCGTCACTCTCCCTGTCGTCACTCTCCCTGTCGTCACTCTCTCCCTGTCGTCACTGTCATCACTCTCTCCCTGTCGTCACTCTCTACCCCGTCTCTCTCTCTCTGTCGTCACTGTCGTCACTCTCCCTGTCATCACTGTCGTCACTCTCTCCCTGTCGTCAATGTCGTCACTCTCTCCGTCGTCACTCTCTCCGTCGTCACACTCTCCCTGTCGTCACACTCTCCGTCGTCACTCTCCCTGTCGTCACTCTGCCTGTCATCACTGTCTCTCCCTGTCGTCACTGTCTCTCCCTGTCGTCACTGACCTGTCGTCACTCTATCGCTGTCGTCACTCTATCGCTGTCGTCACTCTATCCCTGTCGTCTCTCTCTCCCTGTCGTCACTGTCGTCTCTCTCTCCCTGTCGTCACTGTCGTCTCTCTCTCACTGTCGTCACTGTCGTCTCTCTCTCCCTGTCATCACTGTCGTCACTCTCTCCCTGTCGTCACTGTCGTCACTCTCTCCCTGTCGTCACTCTCTCTCCCTGTCGTCTCTCTCCCTGTCGTCTCTCTCCCTGTCGTCTCTCTCTCCCTGTCGTTACTGTCGTCTCTCTCCCTGTCGTCACTGTCGTCTCTCTCTCACTGTCGTCTCTCTCTCCCTGTCATCACTCTCTCCCTGTCGTCACTCTCTCCGTCGTCACTCTCTCCATCGTCACTCTCTCCATCATCACTCTCTCCGTCGTCACTGTCGTCTCTCTCTCTCTCCGTCTCTCTCTCTCTCTCCCCGTCTCTCTCTCTCCCCGTCTCTCTCTCCCCGTCTCTCTCTCTCTCCCCGTCTCTCTCTCTCCCCCGTCACTCTCTCTCCCTGTCGTCACTCTCCCTGTCGTCACTCTCCCTGTCGTCACTCTCTCCCCCCCTGTCGTCACTCTCCCTGTCGTCCCTGTCGTCACTCTGTCCCTATCGTCACTCTGTCCCTGTCGTCACTCTCTCCCTGTCGTCACTCTCTCCCTGTCGTCACTCTCTCCCCCTGTATCTCCCCGTCGTCACTCTCTCCCCGTCTCTCCCCCTGTCGTCACTCTCCCTGTCGTCACTCTCTCTCCCTGTCGTCACTGTCTCTCTCTCCCTGTCGTCACTGTCTCTCTCTCCCTGTCGTCACTCTGGCTGTCCCTGCTGTCACAATTTCAGCTCATTCAGTGTGCTACAAGGTGAATTTCGGCTCATTCAGTGTGCTACAAGGTGAATGTCGGCTCATTCAGTGTGCTACAATGTGAATTTCGGCTCATTCAGTGTGCTACAAGGTGAATTTCGGCTCATTCAGTGTGCTACAAGGTGAATTTCGGCTCATTCAGTGTGCTACAAGGTGAATTTCGGCTCATTCAGTGTGCTACAAGGTGAATTTTCGGCTCATTCAGTGTGCTACAAGGTGAATTTCGGCTCATTCAGTGTGCTACAAGGTGAATTTCGGCTCATTCAGTGTGCTACAAGGTGAATTTCGGCTCATTCAGTGTATTACAAGGTGAATGTCGGCTCATTCAGTGTGCTACAAGGTGAATTTCGGCTCATTCAGTGTGCTACAAGGTGAATTTCGGCTCATTCAGTGTGTTACAAGGAGAATTTCGGCTCATTCAGTGTGCTACAAGGTGAATTTCGGCTCATTCAGTGTGTTACAAGGTGAATTTCGGCTCATTCAGTGTGCTACAAGGTGAATTTCGGCTCATTCAGTGTGTTACAAGGTGAATTTCGGCTCATTCAGTATGCTACAAGGTGAATTTCGGCTCATTCAGTGTGCTATAATGTGAAAGGGGCACCAGTACTAGATAGTATAAAGGGTTCTACTACATGGGACACGCCCCTATTGGGTGACCACGCCCCTTTTTGGGTGGCCACACCCCCTTTTCTGGAGCGCGCGCATAATTACATCCTTGACTTTTGCATACCCCACTTCAAAATTTCCACTTCGACCACTGAGTATAGTATAATAATTCTAATATGATTCACAGACAGTACCTCCTCATTGACAGCAGCGCATCTCCGTCTCACTGACAGCAACACATCCCTGCCTCACTGACAGCAGCGCATCCCTGCCTCACTGACAGCAGCACATCCCTGCCTCACTGACAGCAGCACATCCCCGCCTCACTGACAGCAGCACATACCCGCCTCACTGACAGCAGCGCATCCCCGCCTCAAAAAGGGGGTGTGGTTTTAGAAAAAGAGGAGTGGCTTCAGATATAGGGCGTGGCTTCGCGATAATGCAGCGATCGCGAGCCATGGCCCCCATTTCTCGTCATTATGGGGGCATGGCCAGCGCTCAGTGAGCTGCTGGCATGCCCCAAGTCCCTCTGTCCCAGTGAATAGAAGCTGTATGTGCATGCGCACGGCGTCTATTCACCGCTGCTCTGCTAAGCAGGGCAGCGAGGGCAGGAGCCTCCCAATTGCATCCCCCACCCACCACGGGACAGCGGAACAGTCCCAAAAAAAAGGGACTGTCCCGCGAAAATCGGGACAGTTGGGACGTATACAGTCTGACTGACAGCAGCACATCACTGCCTCACTAACTGCAGCATATCCCTGCTTCACTGACAGCAGCACATCCCAGTCTGACAGCAACACATCCCCGCCTCACTAGCAGCAGCACATACTCGCCTCACTGACAGCTGCACATCCCTGCCTGACAGCAGCACATCCCCGCCTTACTGCCAGCAGCGTATCCCAGTCTCACTGACAGCAGCGCATCCCAGTCTCACTGACAGCAGCACATCCCTGCCTTACTGCCAGCAGCGTATCCCAGTCTCACTGACAGCAGCGCATTCCAGTCTCACTGACAGCAGCACATCCCCGCCTCACTGACAGCAGCACATCCCCGCCTCACTGACAGCGGCACATCCCCATCTCACTGACAGCTGCACATACCTGCCTGACTGACAGCAGTACATCCCCACCTCACTGACAGCTGCACATACCTGCCTGACTGACAGCAGCACATCCCCACCTCACTGACAGTGGCACATCCCCGCCTCACTGACAGTAGCATATCCCAGTCTCACTGACAGCAGCACATCCCCCCTCACTGACAGCTGCACATCCTGCTTCTTAACTCTTCATCCTTTACTGTCTCCACTTCTCTCTTTGGGAGTCATTCAGATCTGATCGCTGCAGTGCGTTTTCGCACAGCAGGCAATCAGATCCGAACTGCGCATTCATGTGCACCGCAATGCGTAGGCGTGACGGACGGCTGCAACAGGGATCACCGGTCAGGGACGGGTTTGTGCGAAGGATCCATTTGCACGGGCGTTCGCAAGGAGATAGACAGGAAGAGGCCATTTGTGGGTAGCAACTGACAGGCGTGCGCAGTGCGAAATGAAATGGATTTTTAATTTAGACACTCTGAAACCAAAGGGACACAACGTAGATTTCGAACTTAAATGGTTTTTAGATTGAACATATTATTAATTCCATTTCTATACATTTATTTCCCCCATTCTCTTATTCCCTCAAAATCCATGTATTAATTTCATTTTTATTGTTCTTATCTACATATTCCATTTTAATACGCACGTATACTAATCATCTCCTTTTATCTCTTTTATATGTATTGTTGAACCCGGATTCCAATTAGGAGACAGTGCGGGACCCCACCCGGGTATTAGGGATGGACAGGTTGGGAATACGAAATACCTCCAAGAAAGGTATCGGTGTGGGCGTTCCCGGCTGTCTCCAGTCATGTCATGAGAGCACTTTATCCAGGATGCAAGATGGTTGAAGTGACTTTGCTGTATGGAAAAGTATCTCCAGCTCTTGGATTGTATCATTATGTCTTTTGTGGAACACAAGGAAGTAATAGTGCATGGAACGCATCCACATCACTGCCGGGCATGAGACATGTGTGGAACGCATTGACGAATACAACAGGAAGCTGCAGTTGGACCGCACACACGTGACTTCCGGCCGGAGTTTGCGGAAGACACGGCGTCCCCTCATTTGCTCTGTGGGTGACGTATTTTCAAAGAGTGGAGAGTAAGGGAGCCTGCTATTTGTGGGGAAGCTATAAATTATTGGAGGATTTTACTTTTACGGGATAGAAAAGATGGAAAATACTATTTGGAACGCAGTTACATCATTTCCGTTTTTTTAAACCGGAAGTGACAGCATCGGTAATTATCTAATTTGCTAGCCTATTAACTAGGTATAAAAGGTCATCCAGTACACTACTCCTCATCCAATTCTTGAGAAAGGTTCTGCTGAACCGAAACGCGTTGTTTGGACTGAGGAGAGACGCATGTGGACTTTTGGTGAACTAATGCTGATAAACTCTTTGCGGTGGTGCTAGGCTATTTCAGCCCAGGACCACACCAGCTTATTCATAAGCTAGCCCACCGCAACACAGGGAGATGGTGAGAGCTTCTTTCTGTTCTTTCGTAAGCACAAGTCACCTTTATGGATTTTACCATTCCACATTGCACTTACAGTAATTAATTATTTGTATTTTTTATTGTGTGTTTTTAAGAATAAACCTGTACTTTTTTACTTTTATACCTTTGCTGTCTATGTTATATAATTAACCAAGGTTATCGCCCCATTTATGGGTAAAATAAGAATTTACTCACCGGTAATTCTATTTCTCGTAGTCCGTAGTGGATGCTGGGAACTCCGAAAGGACCATGGGGAATAGCGGGCTCCGAAGGAGGCTGGGCACTTTAGAAAGATTTAGGACTACCTGGTGTGCACTGGCTCCTCCCACTATGACCCTCCTCCAAGCCTCAGTTAGGACACTGTGCCCGGACGAGCGTACACAATAAGGAAGGATTTTGAATCCCGGGTAAGACTCATACCAGCCACACCAATCACACCGTACAACTCGTGATATGAATCCCAGTTAACAGTATGAAACAACTGAGCCTCTCAACAGATGGCTCAACAATAACCCGATTTAGTTAACAATAACTATGTACAAGTATTGCAGATAAACCGCACTTGGGATGGGCGCCCAGCATCCACTACGGACTACGAGAAATAGAATTACCGGTGAGTAAATTCTTATTTTCTCTAACGTCCTAGTGGATGCTGGGAACTCCGAAAGGACCATGGGGATTATACCAAAGCTCCCAAACGGGCGGGAGAGTGCGGATGACTCTGCAGCACCGAATGAGAGAACTCCAGGTCCTCCTCAGCCAGGGTATCAAATTTGTAGAATTTTGCAAACGTGTTTGCCCCTGACCAAGTAGCTGCTCGGCAAAGTTGTAAAGCCGAGACCCCTCGGGCAGCAGCCCAAGATGAGCCCACCTTCCTAGTGGAATGGGCATTTACAGATTTTGGCTGTGGCAGGCCTGCCACAGAATGAGCAAGCTGAATTGTACTACAAATCCAGCGAGCAATAGTCTGCTTAGAAGCAGGAGCACCCAGCTTGTTGGGTGCATACAGGATAAACAGCGAGTCAGATTTTCTGACTCCAGCCGTCCTGGAAACATATATTTTCAGGGCCCTGACAACGTCTAGCAACTTGGAGTCCTCCAAGTCCCTAGTAGCCGCAGGCACCACAATAGGCTGGTTCAGGTGAAACGCTGACACCACCTTTGGGAGAAATTGGGGACGAGTCCTCAATTCTGCCCTATCCATATGGAAAATCAGATAAGGGCTTTTACATGATAAAGCCGCCAATTCTGACACACGCCTGGCTGAAGCCAAAGCCAATAACATGACCACCTTCCACGTGAGATATTTCAGATCCACGGTTTTTAGTGGCTCAAACCAATGTGATTTTAAGAAACTCAACATCACGTTGAGATCCCAAGGTGCCACAGGAGGCACAAATGGGGGCTGAATATGCAGCACTCCTTTCACAAATGTCTGAACTTCAGGTACTGAAGCTAGTTCTTTTTTAAAGAAAATCGACAGAGCCGAGATCTGTACTTTAATGGAGCCTAGTTTTAGGCCCATATTAACTCCTGCTTGCAGGAAATGCAGAAATCGACCTAGTTGAAATTCCTCTGTTGGGGCCTTTTCGGCCTCACACCATGCAACATACTTCCGCCATATGCGGTGATAATGAGTTGCTGTAACCTCTTTTCTAGCTTTAATAAGCGTAGGAATGACTTCCTCCGGAATGCCCTTTTCCTTCAGGATCCGGCGTTCAACCGCCATGCCGTCAAACGCAGCCGCGGTAAGTCTTGGAACAGACAGGGCCCCTGCTGTAGCAGGTCTTGTCTGAGCGGCAGAGACCACGGGTCCTCTGAGATCATCTCTTGAAGTTCCGGGTACCACGCTCTTCTTGGCCAATCCGGAACCACGAGAATTGTGTTTACACCTCGCTTTCTTATTATTCTCAATACCTTTGGTATGAGAGGTAGAGGAGGGAACACATAAACTGACTGGTACACCCACGGTGTCACTAGAGCGTCCACAGCTATCGCCTGAGGGTCTCTTGACCTGGCGCAATACCTCTCTAGTTTTTTGTTTAGGCGGGACGCCATCATGTCCACCTGTGGACGACCCCACTGATTTACAATCATTTGGAAGACTTCTGGATGAAGTCCCCACTCTCCCGGGTGGAGATTGTGCCTGCTGAGAAAGTCTGCTTCCCAGTTGTCCACTCCCGGGATGAACACTGCTGACAGTGCTAGTACATGATTTTCCGCCCATCGGAGAATCCTTGTGGCTTCTGCCATTGCCATCCTGCTTCTTGTGCCGCCCTGTCGATTCACATGGGCGACTGCCGTGATGTTGTCTGACTGGATCAGCACCGGCTGGTGTAGGAGCAGGGATTTTGCTTGACTTAGGGCATTGTAAATGGCCCTTAGTTCCAGAATATTTATGTGAAGGGAAGTCTCCTGACTTGACCATAGTCCTTGGAAGTTTCTTCCCTTTGTGACTGCCCCCCAGCCTCGTAGGCTGGCATCCGTGGTCACTAGGACCCAGTCCTGTATGCCGAATCTGCGGCCCTCCAAAAGATGAGCACTCTGCAGCCACCACAGAAGAGACACCCTGGTTCTTGGGGACAGGGTTATCAAGCGATGCATCTGAAGATGCGATCCGGACCACTTGTCCAACAGGTCCCACTGAAAAATCCTGGCATGGAACCTGCCGAATGGAATTGCTTCGTAAGAAGCTACCATCTTTCCCAGGACCCGCGTGCAGTGATGCACCGATACCTGTTTTGGTTTTAGGAGGTCTCTGACTAGAGAAGACAACTCCCTGGCTTTCTCCTCCGGGAGAAACACTTTTTTCTGGACTGTGTCCAGAATCATTCCCAGGAACATTAGACGTGTCGTCGGGACCAGCTGTGACTTTGGGATATTCAGAATCCAGCCGTGCTGGCGCAGCACTTCCTGAGATAGTGCTACTCCCACTAACAACTGTTCCTTGGATCGTGCCTTTATTAGGAGATCGTCCAAGTATGGGATAATTAAAACTCCCTTTTTTCGAAGGAGTATCATCATTTCCGCCATAACCTTGGTAAATACCTTCGGTGCCGTGGAGAGTCCAAACGGCAGCATCTGGAATTGGTAATGGCAATCCTGTACCACAAATCTGAGGTACTCCTGGTGAGGATGGTAAATGGGGACATGCAGGTAAGCATCCTTGATGTCCAGGGATACCATGTAATCCCCCTCCTCCAGGCTTGCAATAACCGCCCTGAGCGATTCCATCTTGAACTTGAATTTTTTTTATGTATGTGTTCAAGGATTTCAAATTTAAAATGGGTCTCACCGAACCGTCCGGTTTCGGCACCACAAATAGTGTGGAATAGTAACCCCGGCCTTGTTGAAGTAGGGGTACCTTGATTATCACCTGCTGGGAATACAGCTTGTGAATCGCTGCTAGCACCGCCTCCCTGTCTGAGGGAGCAATCGGCAAGGCAGATTTTAGGAACCGGTGGGGTGGAGCCGCCTCGAATTCTAGCTTGTACCCCTGAGATACTATTTGAAGGATCCAGGGATCCACCTGTGAGCGAGTCCACTGATCGCTGAAATTCATGAGGCGGGCCCCCACCGTACCTTCTTTTGGAATCTGCATCTCCAGTCCACTGGCGAGTCCATAAGCATCTCCTAGCAGAGATGGACAATGCACTTATTTTAGATGCCAGCCGGCAGACTTCCCTCTGTGCATCTCTCATATATAAGACTGAGTCTTTGATATGGTCAATTGTTAGCAGAATCGTGTCTCTGTCTAGTGTGTCAATATTTTCTGACAGTTTATCCGACCACGCAGCGGCAGCACTGCACATCCATGCTGACGCAATAGCTGGTCTAAGTATAATGCCTGAGTGTGTATATACAGACTTCAGGATCGCCTCCTGCTTTCTATCAGCAGGTTCCTTAAGGGCGGCCGTATCCTGAGACGGTAGTGCCAGCTTTTTAGACAAACGTGTGAGCGCTTTATCCACTCTAGGAGGTGTTTCCCAACGTAACCTATCCTCTGGCGGGAAAGGGAACGCCATTAGTACCTTCTTAGGAATTACCAATTTCTTGTCAGGGGAAGCCCACGCTTCTTCACACACTTCATTTAATTCATCTGACGGGGGAAAAACTACAGGTAGTTTTTTCTCCCCAAACATAATACCCTTTTTTGTGGTACCTGGATGTAAATCAGAGATATTTAACACCTCTTTCATTGCCTCAATCATGCAGTGAATGGCCTTAATGGGCATTAAATTTGACTCCTCGTCGTCGACACTGGTGTCAGTATCCGTGTCGACATCTACTTGTGCCATCTGAGATAGCGGGCGTTTCAGAGCCCCTGATGACTTTTGAGACACCTGGACAGGCACGAGCTGAGAACTCGGCTGTCCCGCAGTCGGCATGTCGTCAAATTTCTTATGTAATGAGTCTATACGTGCACTCATTTCTTTCCATAAGCACATCCACTCAGGTGTCTGCCCCCCAGGGGGTGACATCCCTTCTAAAGGCACCTGCTCCGCCTCCACCTCATTATCCTCATCAAACATGTCGACACAGCCGTACCGACACATTCCACACACACAGGGAATGCTCAATATAGAGGACAGGACCCACAAAAGCCCTTTGGGGGGACAGAGTGAGAGTATGCCAGCACACACCAGAGCGCTATATAAGGCAGGGACTAACTGAGTTATGTCCCTTATAGCTGCTTTTTAATATATACTATATACTGCGCCAAATTAAATGCCCCCCCTCTCTCTTTTTTACCCTTTTCTGTAGTAGTCTGCAGGGGAGAGCCAGGGAGCTTCCTTCCAGCGGAACTGTGAGGGAAAAATGGCGCCCAGTGTGCTGAGGGAGATAGCTCCGCCCCTTTTCCGCAGCCTATTCTCCCGCTTTTTTATGGAATCTGGCAGGGGTATTTACCTCATATATAGCCCCTGGGGCTATATATTGAGGTATTTTTGCCAGCCAAGGTGTTTTTATTGCTGCCTCAGGGCGCCCCCCCCCAGCGCCCTGCACCCTCAGTGACCGGAGTGTGAAGTGTGAGAGGAGCAATGGCGCACAGCTGCAGTGCTGTGCGCTACCTTGGTGAAGACTGATGTCTTCATGCCGCCGATTTTCCGGACCATCTTCTTGCTTCTGGCTCTGTAAGGGGGACGGCGGCGCGGCTCCGGGACCGAACATCAAGGCTGGGCCTGCGGTCGATCCCTCTGGAGCTAATGGTGTCCAGTAGCCTAAGAAGCCCAAACCGGCTGCAAGCAGGCGAGTTCGCTTCTTCTCCCCTTAGTCCCTCGCTGCAGTGAGCCTGTTGCCAGCAGGTCTCACTGAAAATAATAAACCTAAGACTATCTTTCTTCTAAGAGCTCAGGAGAGCCCCTAGTGTGCATCCAACCTCGGCCGGGCACAAAATCTAACTGAGGCTTGGAGGAGGGTCATAGTGGGAGGAGCCAGTGCACACCAGGTAGTCCTAAATCTTTCTAGAGTGCCCAGCCTCCTTCGGAGCCCGCTATTCCCCATGGTCCTTTCGGAGTTCCCAGCATCCACTAGGACGTTAGAGAAATTTGGATTTCATTAACCCCACTTGTGTGCGGGGTTTATAATTCAACACTACCGTTTTTATTGTGATTATCACTGTATATTGTTTTGGCCCATGCCAGGGCCCTCAATACATTCTTACGGATTTAGCGCTAGTGACACCTTGTTCATAATTTTTCTTTTGTTTTCATTGGGAATTGGTGTTGTTCCCCCCAACCGAACAGTGTGTCAAGGCAGCTTAATCTGTTTTACTGCGCAATTCTAAGACTGTACCAACTATTTCTTGAGTTTTCAGGGAGTGTCCGGAAAAACGCAGGCGGAATCAAGCGTTTTCAGGGAGGGTGTCTGACATCAAATCCGGTCCGGAACAGCCTGATGTGATCGCAGCGGCTGAGTAAGTCCTGGGCTGCGCAGAGACTGCACAAAATCAGTTTGTGCAGCTCTGCTACACATGCATTGTAGGCGGTGACTATCTGAACGCAGGACAGCAAAAATCGCTGCCTAGCGATCAG
This sequence comes from Pseudophryne corroboree, assembly GCF_028390025.1. Lineage (NCBI taxonomy): Eukaryota > Metazoa > Chordata > Amphibia > Anura > Myobatrachidae > Pseudophryne > Pseudophryne corroboree. The sequence goes on along the minus strand of NC_086451.1, from coordinate 342,468,601 downwards.
ATCTGAATGACCCCCACAGTCCAGCCAACCACCGAGCAGCTGCATCACTGATCAGGGTGCAGTTTCTAAACTATGCCTGATCTGAGCTCAGCTCCGATCTCGCCAGCCAGCCAGTGGAGGGGTGAGTGCCGGCCAGTGTGGGGACAGCGGGTCTGGCCAACCAGGAATTGTCTCGGAGTCCTGGCGTACCAATCCGCCCCTGATTGCTATGCTACTAACTTGAAGTTCAAGTTTGTAAGTCACAGCAAAGAGGTTTTAAGGTGTTTGAGTTGATATTTATCTGTTTGCCTAAAAATGTAGAATTACTTTGGTAAACCATTTTGAATACATTTTGAGGATCTCTACACACAACTAAGGGGGTAATTCAGACCTGACTGCTGCTTTGTGAAGTTGCAGAGGTTTGCGATCAGATAATCGCCACCCAGACAGATTGAAAATCCACTCCGTGCAAGTCTGCGCACGCCTTGCGAAAATGTCCGCGAATGCCGGTCAGCTGCAAATCCGTTTGCAACTCACTCACCATCTAATGATTTTTTCAGTCTGTGCACAGCCCAGGACCTACTCCTACAGTGCGATAGAATCAGGCTGATCGGGGCCGGAGCGGACGTCACACACCCTCCCTGAAAACGCTTGGACATGTCCGCATTTTTCCTCACACTCCAAGAAAACATCCAGTTACTACCATGCCATCCCTGCAATGACTTACACGATGATCGCCATTTTTCCGGGCGGTTGGGGAGGGGTGATGTATCAAGCAGTGAAAAAAGAAGTGTAGTGGACAAGTGATGAAAATCAACTTCTACCTATTGATAAATAAATGCTTCCACAAATCTGATTAGTTGCTATGGGCACCTATGGGCCCATACAACTTTTCTACTCTCTTCACTGCTTGATACCTCACGCTCATTGTGCCTGCACAGACTGTAGCAAACTCCAAGGACATGCAGTGAGTTAAATGGCTCAGGAGGCACTGGCTAGTACCAAATCCAGATTTACACACAAAGGGGGTCATTCCGAGTTGTTCGCTCGCAAGTGGATTTTAGCAGATTTGCTCATGCTAAGCCGCCGCCTACTGGGAGTGAATCTTAGCATCTTAAAATTGCGAACGATGTATTCGCAATATTGCGATTACACACCTCGTAGCAGTTTCTGAGTAGCTCCAGACTTACTCGGCATCTGCGATCATTTCACTGTTTGTCGTTCCTGGTTTGACGTCACAAACACACCCAGCGTTCGCCCAGACACTCCCCCGTTTCTCCGGCCACTCCTGCGTTTTTTCCGGAAACGGTAGCGTTTTTTCCCACACGCCCATAAATTGGCCTGTTTCCGCCCAGTAACACCCATTTCCTGTCAATCACTTTACGATCGCCAGAACGATGAAAATGCCGTGAGTAAAATTCCTAAGTGCATAGCAAATTTACTTGGCGCAGTCGCAGTCCGAACATTGCGCATGCGCATTAAGCGGAAAATCGCTGCGATGCGAAGATTTTTACCGAGCGAACAACTCGGAATGACCCCCAATATATGAGCCAAAGGGTTCATGTGGGCATTATACACAGGTGCAGCAGTATATACTGCTGGAATTTTGGTGAGAGATGTGCAGAAAAGATAGGCCTCACCTGTCATAGACTTTTTACTCTAGAGTTTTGACTATAAAAATGATTAGAATAATACAAAGAAGATATTTCAAATATATTCTTTGTATTTTTCATATATTTTATAAAGTCAAAACTCTGGCTTATACATTAGTATGACAGGAAAGGTTCTGCCTCACCTTCCTCACCCCACCGCACGTCACTGGCTCTGTACCAGAGTCCTTGTTACACGCTATGCATGCGCCATATTTTCAAGGCGCTGAGACATGTGCACATGGGCCCCCTTATGTCTTAAAACTCCCCTGAAGTAGACATAAACACTATAATTATCTATAAAACAATAAATTGATGGCTGTTTGACTAGAAATATTTGCAGCACCATAGTAATAATACATTCCTTATACAAAGCAATATAAAATCTAATAAGTAAAGAAATGTAGGCCCTCATTCCGAACTGTTCGCTCGCTAGCTGCTTTTAGCAGCATTGCACACGCTAAGCCGCCGCCCTCTGGGAGTGTATCTTACCATAGCAGAATTGCAAACGAAAGATTAGCAGAATTGCGAATAGAAATTTCTTAGCAGTTTCTGAGTAGCTCCAGACTTACTCAGCCATTGCGATCAGTTCAGTCAGTTTCGTTCCTGGTTTCACGTCACAAACACACCCAGCGTTCGGCCAGACACTCCCCAGTTTCTTCAGACACTCCCGCGTTTTTCCCAGAAACGCCAGCGGTTTTTCGCACACGCCCAGAAAACGGCCAGTTTCCGCCCAGAAACACCCACTTCCTGTCAATCACACTACGATCACCAGAACGATGAAAAAACCTCGTTATGCCGTGAGTAAAATACCTAACTTTTTGTGTAAAATAACTGAGCGCATGCACTCTGCGAACCTTGCACATGCGCAGTAAGCGACTAATCGTAATATAGCGAAAATCGGCAACGAGCGAACAACTCGGAATGACCCCCGTAGTTATTTTGTATAATGTTTTACTCTTCTATTAAAAGGCTCAGTGCTTACGCACACATCTTAGTGTTTGTTTTGTCTTGTCATTAAATGTACGCTCATCTTTTCCATATTTATTTTGCATTTGATACATGTATCTGCAGAGCTCGTTAAATAAGTTGGAGGATAAGCCAGGAGCAGCAGTCAGCACTGGGAATGGTGTAGTGGGGAATATAAAACTACAAACAGATGCATTTTCTCATTGTAAAAATGCCATAGATGTATATTTTTCCCCCTCACGCTGCGTTTAGCAGTGTGATGATAATAATCAGTCCTTATTTTCCACTCTACAGGAAACGCTGGTAACAATTCATGAGTGTTTTAATCAAGGGAAGGGGTCTGATTCAGAGGAGGACACAGTGAAGTAATATGTTATGACTGTGCATGCGCCAAAGACGCAATGCGCACTTGCGGCAAGGAACTAGCAACGGCATGCGCACAGAGGATTTATTTACAAAGCGAGTGACAGGTAGTTAGCATTTGGGGAGGCAATGGGGGGTGACTAGAAAAGTACAGGCCTGTCAGTACTATTTTCAGGGCGTGCCATAGTCAGCCACTGGGAAACTGTATTCAGCTGGGGAGACCCCGGTACAGTGCATCCAGAAAGTATTCACAGCGCTTCACTTTTTCCACATTTTGTTATGTTACAGCCCTATTCCATAATGGAATAAATTCATTTTTCCCCTCAAAATTCTACACACAATACTCCCTAAATGACAACGTGAAAAAAGTTTTTTTTAGATTTTTGCAAATTTATTAAAAATAAAAAACTAAGATAACACATGTACATAAGTATTCACAGCCTTTGCCATAAAGCTCAAAATTGAGCTCAGGTGCATCCTGTTTCCACTGATCATCCTTGAGATGTTTCTACAGCTTAATTGGAGTCCTCCTGTGGTAAATTCAGTTGATTGGACATGATTTGGAAAGGCACACACCTGTCTATATAAGGTCCCACACTGGACAGTGCATGTCTGAGCACAAACCAAGCATGAAGTCAAAGGATTGTCTGTAGACCTCCAAGACAGGATTGTCTCAAAGCACAAATCTGGGGAAGGGTACAGAAAAATATCTGCTGCTTTGAAGGTCCCAATGAGTAGAGTGGCCTCCATCATCCGTAAATTGAAAAGCTTGGAACCATCAGGGCTCTTCCTAGAGCTGGCCGGGCGTCTAAACTGAGCGATCGGGGGAGAAGGGCCCTAGTCAGGGAGGTGACCGAGAACCCAATGGTCACTCTGTCAGTGCTACAGCATTCTTCTGTGGAGAGAGGAGAACCTTCCAGAAGTACAACCATCTCTGCAGCAATCCACCAATCAGGCCTGTATGGTAGAGTGGCCAGACGGAGGCCACTCCTTAGTAAAAAGCACATGGCAGCCCACCTGGAGTTTGCCAAAATGCACCTGAAGGACTCTCAGACCATGAGAAACAAAATTCTCTGGCCTGATGAGACAAAGATTGAACTCTTTGGTGTGAATGCCAGGCATCATGTTTGGAGGAAACCAGGCACCGCTCATCACCAGGTCAATACTATCCCTACAGTGAACCATGAGGATGGCAGCATCATGCTGTGGGGATGTTTTTTAGCGGCAGGAACTGGGAGACTACTCAGGATAGAGGGAAAGATGAATGCAGCAATGTACAGAGACATCCTGGATGAAAACCTGCTCCAGAGCACTCGACCTCAGACTGGGGCGACAGTTCATCTTTCAGCAGGACAACGACCCTAAGCACACAGCCAAGATATCAAAGAAGTGGCTTCAGGACAACTCTGTGAATGTCGTTGAGTAGCTCAGCCAGAGCCCAGATTTTAACCCGATTGAACATCTCTGGAGAGATCTGAAAATGGCTGTGCACCGATGCTTCCCATCCAACCTGATAGAGCTTGAGAGGTGCTGCAAAGAGGAATGGGCAAAACTGCCCAAAGATAGGTGTGCCAAGCATGTGGCATCATATTCAAAAAGACTTGAGGCTGTAATTGCTGGCAAAGGTCCATCAACAAAGTATTGAGCAAAGGCTGTGAATACTTATGTACATGTGATTTCTTAGTTTTTTATTTTTAATAAATTAGCAAAAATCTCAGAAACTCTTTTTTCACGTTGTCATTATGGGGTATTGCGTTTAGAATTTTGAGGGAAAAAATAAATTTATTCCATTTTGGAATAAGGCTGTAACATAGCAAAATGTGGAAAAAGTGAAGCGCTGTGAATACTTTCCGGATGCACTGTACCTTAGCGGACACACTCATTCTACAGGGGCCTACACACTGGGCAATAGCTCGTTCATATCTTTGAGTGTGGATGCATCAATGATGAACGATGTGCGTGCCTGCAATCGTTCATCATTGAACAATCATCGTTGATACATCCCAGTCAATTTGGAGGACATAGATGTATGTACTCTCAGATCGTCCAAATTGACCATCGATATCGTCCAGTGTGTAGCATAAAATCGACCATCGATAATATCGTTGGTTGATAATATCAATGGACGAAAACATTGCCCAGTGTGTAGTCCCCTTAAGACAGTATAAGGTTGCTTAGAGGTATATTGGTGCAACCGTTGTGCACCCGATGTTTCTACTATTGTACATAAACTGTTTGTGAGATGCTAGCAGTGGGTGTTTTGGTGCACAAGACAGCGCCTGAGTCATTAGCATATTGTTAAAAGTCGCAGTGTATGAAATCGCAGCTGCACATGCAACTGCTTACACCTCTGAATCAGACCTTATGTTACTATATGCAACTTATGCCCTTATGTCACCTGCAGAGTGCACTTGAGAATCACAGCACTGACTCCATATATACAGTATTACATGTACAGTAGAACTGACCTCCTCTGTGCGTACAACAGTACAACACATCACATGATATACATTAATCTCATTCCAGCTGACTTTTTCCCCTGCACCTCTCCCCAATGGATAAATGCACAAATCAGCCAAATATGGAAGAAAGATCAGAAAGTCTCTGCTCTTTCCTCCTTATTTGTACTTAGTTACCCCACGTAGCACATCCACAATTTTATAGTACTGACTTAGCAAAAGACTTAGGGGGAAATGTACGAAGCCTTGGAGAGTGATAAAGTGGAGAGAGATAAAGTGCCAGACAATCAACTCCTAACTGCCATGTTATAGGTGTTTGAAAAATGACAGGAGCTGATTGGTTGGTGCTGTATCTCTCTTCACTTTATGACTTTACAAGACTTAGTATGTCTGCCCCTTAGAACCTTATGTTTACCCCCTAGTGCAATTATTTTACTACAGTATAAATATTACAAAATCCATAGACACCAGAATTTTAGGCACATAATTAGGTTTGGACATAGTGGGTGGAATTCAATTGTTTGAAAAGTCGGTTGGGTGTCTGTTTTTTTTCCTGTCTGTTAGATAGCAAAAAACAGACTCCCAAATGACTTTTTAAAAATTGAATATCGCCCAGTATGTCGTAACAGTAAGGTAGCAAAGGCTCTGTGCCAGAAGCATAACTGAGGTTGAGGGCACTCACTGCATTAAAAAATGGTGGCCCTTCAAAACTGTTAAAATGTTTTACCTGTTACATGTTCCTCTGCTTGTTTCACCACACACTTCACTTACTGCTGTGTTTTCCCAAGGGCCTTTTTGATGGGTGCTCTGACTGGCACATTTCTTACAACACCCAACATACAGTCATGGCCCCAGGCATCCAGGGTAGGCCCAACTTACAGAAGTGGAGAGTACGCTTGGTTACAATACCCAGCTCACAGCTGCAGCATCATGTTCCTGCCACCTGGGGCCAGGCCAACTTACCAAAGAGGAGTCCACTGGCGCCAACCAGCACGGGGTGCTGTGAGCAACAGAAATTATCACTGTATGAAGCAGCCTCCACTGTAAGGGGGACCTGGCCCACCCTGCCCTGGATGCAAGCAATTCAGACTCACAGCCTTCCCCTTTCCTAACCAGAACCCACCTGTGAGACGCTGAGTGGAAAGAGAGGGTGCACAATGGGCTATTGCTTACCTCCCTATCCAGCAATAGTGTTCAGTCCTCCCTCCTCATAATGCCACCCTGGTTTCAAAAATTTCAGGGAATAACACTGTAATTGGCTCATCCTGCCCAGACAACTGCTCCAGCTTTAATTGTGCTCTGTAATTCACCAGGACATGATAGAATCTCCAGGTACACAAGCTGTTCACAGTGGGTCATGCTTGTCAATGTTGAGGTTTTCCTAAAAAGGGGATGGCTGCAGATTACCCAACGGTCTGTATACTAGACTCTTGGAACATAATATAGCTGTGCAATGGGATGTAGCCAATCAATGGCCAATAGCACTAGAATGAGCCAATCTGCGGAGAGAAACATGTCTCAATACCATTCCCTTCCTTTCTCATGTTGTGAAAATAGAAGACATTTCTGAGACAGTAATAGAAGTCTGATCAATATGTCCCAGGACATCAAAGCATCATCCATTTATAATCTACCTATCAGATCCATTACAATCTCCAACTATATTCCAGCATCACAGTATAACCAGACTGAGATCATCATGATATACTCTATACTATGGACACCAGTCTACATCCGCTCACAAGCCAGACCAAGCAACCCAGTGGACACATGCCCCATCCTTTCTATGCCACTATTCTGCGCAGCCACCAGCCAGGTCCAGGTGACACACACTCAAAAAGGCAGGAACGAATCAATGTAGCCCAAAGTTCAATGAATACAAAAGTACACTGGGAATTCAAGAGAAAATGACCGTACCAAAGCAGAGTTCTTTAAATGTGAGATAGATGTTATATTTGATTTTGTTTACAGGGGTTTCAACGTCTTTTAATATTCCATCTCTATCTCCTACACATCTGGGTGCTTGTCCTCAGTTTTGAATTGGGCGTACTTGGAGGCAAGCAAGAAGCCACAGGCAGAGAGTTAGATAATGATAAGAAGCTCCAAGAAAACTGCAGAGAGATTATGGTGTCAGATACACCCAGGGGCGGATTGGGAACAAAAAGCGGCCCTGGAAAAATTTGTACTAGTGGCCCCACTTGGGCAGCACCAGAGGTGTAAGGTCTAGCCATGGGCCATGGCAGCAGCACTCTCCCCCCAAGACACCCTCCCCCTAAGACTTTCCAGATAGTGGGGATGTCCAGCATCAAGGGGAAGTTAATAGGAAATAAAATTAAATATTATGAGCACATTATATAGAAACATAGAAACATAGAATTTGACGGCAGATAAGAACCACTTGGCCCATCTAGTCTGCCCATTTTTTTTATCCTTTAGGTACTCGCAACCCTCTTTGAACCTTAATTCCTTGTAAGGCTATTCACATGCCTATCCCAAGCATGTTTAAACTGATCCACAGTCTTAGCCTCTACCACCTCTGATGGGAGGCTATTCCACTTATCCACTACCCTTTCTGTGAAATAATTTTTCCTTAAATTTCCCCTGAACCTGCCTCCCTCTAGTTTCAGTGTATGTCCTCAAGTTCTAATACTTCTCTTCCTTTGAAAAATGTTTCCCTCGTGAACTTTGTTAAAACCTTTGGTATATTTGAAAGTTTCTATCATGTCTCCCCTTTCCCTTCTCTCCTCCATACTATACATGTTAAGATCTTTTAGCCTTTCCGGGTACGTTTTGTGATGTAGGCCATGCACCATTTTAGTTGCCCTTCTTTGTACACTCTCTAATGTATTTATATCCTTCTGGAGATATGGTCTCCAAAACTGGACATAGCATTTCAGATGAGGCCGCACCAATGACCTATACAGTGGCATTATTACTTCTCTTTTCCTGCTACTGATTCCTCTCCCTATGCAACCAAGCATCTGACTTGCCTTTTTCATTGCTTTGTTGCATTGCTTTCCTGCCTTTAAGTCACTTGAAATAGTGACTCCTATATCCCTTTCCTCCTCAGTAGTTTCCATTATAGTACCCTTGATACTATATTTAGCCTTTAGGTTTTTGAGACCCAAGTGCATGATTTTGCATTTTTTAGCATTAAACTGTAGTTGCCATGTTCTTGACCATTTTTCAAGCCTAGCTAGGTCATCGATCATTTGTTTTACCCCTCCTGGTGTGTCTACCCTGTTGCATATCTTTGTATCATCTGCAAAAAGGCATACTTTCCCTTCAATACCATTTGCAATGTCACCAACAAAGATATTAAAAAGAACTGGTCCGAGTACAGATCCCTGGGGTACTCCACTGGTAACATTTCCCTCCATAGATTGCACTCCATATACTACAACTGTCTGTTTCCTATCCTGCAACCTTATATGATACACCTTTAGAATTTAGGAAACTATATAATTCTTTAGAAAGATATATTTTCTTGCTTATTACACCAACCGTATCCGAATCACTATTCACTCAATCTTATATGTCAGCCAAGCAGGCAGACAGGGCATACACTAGATCATCTGCAATCACAGGCTAAGTGGCAAAGTCATATTCATATATGCAAATTGTTTGGCATCTTATTCATTATGTCTATAACTAGGACCGCATGTCCTCAAACAAAACAGGCCCCGCGGGTGCGTCGGCCCACCGGGAATCTTCCCTGTAGACCCTATGGCCAATCCGCCTCTGGATACACCTCTAAATGAAATGACGTGAGCATGCACACAGATGGTTCCCAACAGGCTCACGTTATATTCCTCAGGACAAAGTGGTTGATCACCTCACTAGATAAAATGATATATAACTAATAGATATGTTTCTCTCAACGAATGAAGAATCATCCCCAGACAACTATTAATTAATGCCATCATTAAACCAATATATTTAAGAACCGCACAGTTTAATTGTTACATTATTACACCATCAGTTGTAGTGACAGTCAGATGAAATCTTGCCAAATGATATTATCATTCCTGTCCTCTGTAAATTACAGCAAGTATTCTAACATTGTTCACCTAGATGGGATACTCAGCTCTCTTCCACTGAAGTTTTTAGGTTATATTTAATTTTCCTTCAGATGAGGAAGCATTATATATTTTTTTGTACTATATATAGCTTTCACTTCTACCAATGCAAATATGGAGTCAAATCATGCACTTAAAAAAAACACCTGGGGTTCCGGCTGCACTAAACAACCAAATTAATGTAAGGTTCTTAGGGGTCTATTAACGAAGCAGTGAAAAGTGTGGAGAAGTGGGCCAATGGAGAAGTTGCCCATGGCAACCAATGAGCTGTACGTATTTTTATATAACTTTATAAATGTTACCTCAACACTGGTTGGTTGCCATGGGCAACTTCTCTACTGGCTCACTTCTCCATTCTTTTCTCTGCTTCATGAATAGACCTCTTAATCTCCGTATTGGCAAGATGTAATGCCCATCGTATGATGTTTGTTTTATCAATGTTATACTAGGTTTTAATGTTGATAGTGTCTGGGAGTAATAATGCAGGTTTGGGATTCCAGGAGTGAAGAGTTAAGGTTCATGTTTTATCAATGGCAGGGGCGGAACTACCATTGGTGCAGCAGGTGTATTGCACCGGGGCCCCTGAGGACTAAGGGGCCCAGTGCTGCTAAGCTCAGCAATAAATTATCTACCCTGGCCCCTATGCAGACCATTTTGAGCAATGTTGGTTGAATGGACCAGTGCAGTGAGCAGGATGGGCCGCACTGCCTGAGGGACTTACTCCTTACCTTAGGGAGGCAGGACTGACCTTATGTGTGTGTGATGGACTGATAGAGGAGTCTTGCCACCTATCAGCTCAGATGATCACAGCCATAAACTGCCTCTAATTAACATACAGCTACAACTTTTCTGTTTCACTTCTATGTGTAAATTAAAGGCAGCTCACTATTGTGTAACTGGCACTGTCAGAGTCTCCCTGACAGAGTTGCAAACTGAGGAAAGCACAAGGGGTTGTTGCCCCTGTCACAAGTCCCACCAAGGTACATGCCTCCTGTTCCACACTGGACATTGTGCTTGTACCATTGTTACCCACTGCCTCTCCCATCACCCATTGACTACCCCTGTCACTCACTGCCTCTCCTGGTCAACCTCTGCCTCCCCTTGCATTTCATTGTCACCCCCTGCCTCTCTACAGTGTGCCCACCACCACCTCCCTCTGCCTTACACTGTCACTCTCTGCCTCTCCCTGTCCCCCATTGCCGTGTGGCGTATTGTGCACTTGGGTTTGGGTGGAGGAGGTAGGCCCAAATTATATTTTTGCACCTGGGCCCACCAATCACAAGTTCCACCACTGATCAATGGGTTTAATGGATGGTTTGATAAGAGTATATTCCCTCCTAAGTACTATCTGGCCATTGTTCCCAGTGTATACCATGCACTGCCAGTGTAGTCAACCCCAAGTGAACATGTATGGGGAGATTATCCCAATCCTAACCCCTACAGCCAATCCCTCACAAATACGTATATATGGTAAATGACATCATGCCATGGGGAACATGATCCCAATACCCAAACAAAATCAGTGTGAACAAACAGGGGTATAGCATAAACTGGTAGAATGAGACAGAATGATCTCAGGGACCAGGCATACACACAAGAAGATTTTGCCTTGATAAAGATTTCCCTTGACATGTCCCCAGCAGCAGAATGAACAATAGAGAGCATACACACTAAACGATATAGTTAAAGATATCGTTCAGTGATGTCACCCCTCCCATTCCTGAACATGCAGTCATGAAAGATATAGGGGGTCATTCCGAGTTGTTCGCTCGTTGCCGATTTTCGCTATATTGCGATTAGTTGCTTACTGCGCATGCGCAAGGTTCGCAGAGCGCATACGCTTAGTTATTTTACACAAAAGTTAGGTATTTTACTCACGGCATAACAAGGTTTTTTCATCGTTCTGGTGATCGTAGTGTGATTGACAGGAAGTGGGTGTTTCTGGGCGGAAACTTGCCGTTTTCTGGGCGTGTGCGAAAAAACGCTGGCGTTTCTGGGGAAAACGCAGGAGTGTCTGAAGAAACGGGGGAGTGTCTGGGCGAACGCTGGGTGTGTTTGTGACGTCAAACCAGGAACGAAACTGACTGAACTGATCGCAATGGCTGAGTAAGTCTGGAGCTACTCAGAAACTGCTAAGAATTTTCTAGTCGCAATTCTGCTAATCTTTCGTTCGCAATTCTAAGCTAAGATACACTCCCAGAGGGCGGCGGCTTAGCGTGTGCAATGCTGCTAAAAGCAGCTAGCGAGCGAACAACTCGGAATGAGGGCCCTAGGGCGATTCTCCGTGATGCACGGGACAGCTACACAAATTCAACCTACTTACTTCTCCAAAATATCAAGATTTTAGGCAGGGATGTGCAGTCAGGGGAGGCAGTGCCTCCCCTGATATTAATGATTAAAATAATACAAAGAAGATAGTTATGACACATATACTGTGTCATAAGTATATGCTTTAGACTTTAAATTATTTTAATCATCGTTACATTTGTAAAAACGCAGTTTAAAAGTGTTTCGGTGCCTCCAGCTGTCAGTGTATAAGGCTGGAAGCGGGGGGCGGGGCCAGGCATTGGCCAGCAAAAACCCATTGAAAAAATCCCTATAAGCGGCACCTAGCTGAAGTGCCGCTTTGACAGGGGTGTGCTTTCAGCTCATTTGGAAAGCATGCCCCTGTCTCTGAGCAAGCTATGATTGGGCAGTGGTCGATTTGGGGAGGGGGCACCACAGAACGAGCCCGCCTGTCATCTAGTTTATTATATTAAATTTACATTATACCATTTGCGGCCATCCCCGTCTGCCTGTCCCCCAGCCCGTCTCCCTACACTGTGGCAGCACCGGTAGAGGGGGGCAGGGGCGTATCTAACTGGTGGTGTTACCCGTGGATCTACGGCGGGGACTCGCAGGGGTGGATTGGGACGCAAGAACTTCGGGACGGTCCCCGTTTGGCCGGTCCCGACTCCCCCTCTGTGGCCTTCACTAACTCCTTTGCCTGGCTGGCTGCCGCGACCGGGGCTCAGCTCCGATCGGGCAGCGTTGGGAAATAGCTTCTGCGCATGCGCAGAAGTTAAATGGGCTCAGCTGCGCTGCTTTCCCTCCCTCGCTCCTCACAGGACAGGGGTCCCCACCGCTGTCGGCTGCCGCTACCTCTGTGTCCTGGGCTGCGTCGCACACTACACAAGTCTAACCAGCGTTGCAGCCCAGGCTCAGAGTCTGGCTGCGCTGGCTGTAAAAAAGTAGAGGCAGCAGCCTTTGGGAGAGTAGTGCAGCCAGCTGATCAGTGACCCACCACGCTGAACACGCTCATGGCCTCAGCTGTTCCTGGCTCTTGTCATATTCTTATCTCTGCCGGCTCTACCTCCTGCACTCTTTGTTGGCCCTTGAGAAATAACTTAGAGAAGGAACCTGCCATCCTGGAAGAACTGCCCCCAGCCACAGCCAACCAAAGGTAAATTAAATTAGTGTGTGACAGTGGCAGCATATAAAATGTGTAAGTGGCAGAGCCAGATAAAGACCCCACAGGAAATATACCGCCTTGGGCACCATATTAATGTACATTATAAATACTTAATACAGTATATATCCCTCACACAGCTCTGTCCTGTCACACAGATCCCCCACCACCACCACCACCACACACACCTCAGCCTCTTCTCGCTAACTCAGATCCCCCAAACAGCTCTCCCCCTCACTCAGATCCCCCTCACAGGGCGCTCCCCTTCTCACACAGACATCCTCTTACGCACACTGCTCAGACTCTTCACACTTACTCAGATCCCCCCAATACACCTCACTCCCTCTTACACAGCTCTCCCCCTGACAAAGCTCTCCCCTTCTCTCACCCCCCCATGCACACTGCTCAACCTCACCCCCAAACATAGATCCCCCTAAACAGCTCTCCTCCCCTCACATAGCTCACCCCTTCTCACAGACCAAATGCACAACTCATCCTTTCTACCCTCACTCAGATCTCCCTTCTCACACAGCACCCCCCACACACACAGCTCAGCCTCTTTCCACTCACTCAGATCCCCCCAAAACAGCTCTCTACCCCCTTACACAGCCCCCCCCCCCCCACTCATCTCCAATTCACTCAGATCTCCCCCACATAGATCTCCCCTACTCGCACCGTATTTTTATTTTTCTTCCACTTTTATTTTGAGGGGGTGGTCACACCTCCCCCTATTTGGCCACACCCTACCTGTACTGCAACCCATATCCACTCTCCGCTGCTCTGACCCCACCCCCTATTTAGAGCTGCTTCCAGAAATTTCCCGGGCTGGTTTTCCTTCCCAATCCGCCCCTGGCTGGGAGCTAAGCTGACACTGCAAGATCTGCACCGGCCCAGGTAGTGACCACACTCTCACTCCCACATGATGTTTGTGTATCTATCTATCTATCTATCTACCTACCTACCTATCTGCTTCGGCCTGCGGGTGCGGGACGCTGGAGGACTATCTCTCTCTCTATATATATATAGATACAGATGTAGCCACGCTCCTGGCTATATCTGCGGTGGATGGGCACACACACATACTGTATATTACACACATCTGTTATCAGGCACTCTCTGATTTATGATGTATATATGCATTTTGATTGTTTATCATTCTTTTTTCCCATCTGCCTGATTTTTCCCATTTTCCTCTGGTCTCTGCCTGTTGTTCCCCTATTTTCATCCCATCCCCCTGTGGTCTCCTCATGTTTTTCCCCGTTCCAGATGGATATTATATATATTTTTTTATGGGACACTCATACCCTGTTCAGACAGAAATCCCGGCAATTATTCGACATTTTAGTGCCGGGTTGTTTTTCCGGGCTCTGTCTGATCCCCCCCCCCCCCCCCCCCTTTCACCCAGAAGAACAAATGACCGGGTCAAGAATTTCGACACGGTAATTACAGACCAAAACGGGTATTTCGTCTGTGTGAAATGGTCAACCAGGGTCTAAATTCCAGTGTCTCCGACCCTGGTGAAGTCCTGGGTCGAAGTCCCGGTAATTTTATCCTGGGTTGGGGTCGTCGGCAGGACTTGGCGGACATTATGGCTGCAGTGCCTCACCAGCCACTGACCTCACCGCACGCCACTGATTTTAGGGGGTCTTAAGTTATAGGGTAAGGCATTGCTACTAAGCAATTACGTTTTCATATAACAATAATTTCTTAACAGACCAGTTTAAAAGGAAAAAAAAAAATTAAAGCATGTGATGCACAGGACTTTATGTTCACTTTCTGGAGAATCACCCTATAGCTTAATTTTGACTGCTTGATCAGTTGATAAAGACAAACGATAAAGACCCATTGGAGCGAGCATCTTTATCATGTATACACACTGGACGATATCCACGTCTTTATCTTGCTTATCGTCCACTTTTATCTTCTCGTGTGTATGTCCCTTTAGTCTTATAAAGGATGATGTTCTATTAACATAGGTCCTAGATCCTCAAGGCTCTGACCACATCTAATAAATGTAGAGACTCTTTACTTCCCAATTACAAACTCTGCACTAGAGCAGGGACAATGGCCCTCATTCCGAGTTGTTCGCTCGCTGCTAATTTTAGAAGAATTGCTAATAGGCTAAAATCCGGCAGTTCTGCGCATGCGTATGCATCTCAGGGCGCACGCGCTAAGCAAATCTACACAAAAATATGCTATTTTACTCACAGGCGAACGAAGCTTTTCAATCGCTCTGCTGATTGACAGGAAGTGGGTGTTTCTGGGCGGAAACTGGCCGTTTTCAGGGAGTGTGCTAAAAAACGCAGGCGTGCCAGGTAAAAACGCAGGAGTGGCTGGAGAAACGGAGGAGTGGCCGGTCGGACGCAGGGCGTGTTTGTGACGTCAAACCAGGAACTAAACGGACTGAGGTGATCGCAATCTAGGAGTAGGTCTGGAGCTACTCAGAAACTGCAAGGAAATTGCTTTAGTTAGCAATTCTGCTATGCTAAGATACACTCCCAGAGGGCGGCGGCTTTGTGTTTGCATTTCTGCTAAAAGTAGCTAGCCAGCGAACAACTCGGAATGAGGGCCAATATTGACAATTTGAGGAAGATACAAGATATAGAAGCCAATTCAGATATCCTTCTCGTTGAGGATA